>NC_089873.1:192867500-193238333 GCF_040182565.1 Anser cygnoides
ATTGGCTGCTTATGCTAGTGGACAAACATGAATGAGTAAGAAAATAGTTTGACTGCAAGTTAAAAATACTGTTCTGAATAGAAATAATTATACAAAATAATTGGATTTTTAACAAATACCCCAGGAAGAAATTAGTATTTATTTACCGGGAATAATAGACCCTTTCCTTGCACAAAACAGACATTATAATGTTTCTTTTTTATCTCCATTCTTAGATGGAAGATGTATCTAAAACGATGTTGTTTCTAAAAACTTTGAACAGGCAGAGTGATAAGTAGCCTCTTTTTCTTTTTTTTGTAAAAAATGATCAGTTGTGTCCAAACAGTAGCCTCAATTCTGTTATTGTGTTTGCAGGATGAGCATAAGAGCTCTGTATTACACTTCCTTGTAGATTCTTGTCTACAGACACAAATGGCTAAATATGGCTATTCCCAGGAAGTGGGTTAGCATCTTGCAGCATAATGTAACCAGAAGAAGAGGTAGTAGCTCAGAATCTACAATTAATTTTTGCTCTGGGGAAAGTTACACAGATTTCACTGGTGACAGCTGTGACAATAGCATTGGGGCTGTTCACGTTACGTACATCTGCTTATTTCCTGCACTGGGTGCTTCCAGGTCACTCAGTGTGAGTACTTTGTAATATCTAATTTATTTCTTTTTTTACTATTGTTCTTTGAATAATGTTACTTTATTTGACATAAGTAGGCTTAATTTAGTTTAATTAATATTCCACAAAGACACTAACTAAAGTAATCATCAGAATTAATGACAGAGAAAATGGTGTGAAATGCTCATTCAGAACACATTCAGTTGGCTCTGTCTCCTTACTGTTGCTCCTGACCATTGTTAACTACACTATGGGCCGAAGGACAACAGAATAGTCTTGTTAGCTTTAAACACCAGCCAGCATTTAAATTAGTTCCTCAAGTCCCATTCAGCGTAGGGGAAATTTCGAGAGTGACTGTCTTGCAGTGATGAAGTCTATAAAAAGCAGTTGTAGCAGATGTAGCTAATAAATACTGTCTTATCAGCGCTGATCCCTTCCCTGCTGCTGCGCCAAATCAGCAGTAAAACTCCTTCATCTGCCTCCAAAAACTGCAGACTAACTCTAGCGTAGATGAAAAATTGATATGAACTGAAGGAAATCAGTGTTTCCAGAAATTATTTTTTCTGAATCTCTTTTTTTTTAAAGTAGACGTTTACTTTGAATAAGGCCTATTATTGGAGATACTGCCATAGCAATAATATATTAACGAATTATAATGCAATATTAAAATGCAATACACTTAAATACATATATAGCTTTATATATACTTTGTTATATGTAAATTTACATTTTATGCATACATTTCTAAGGATATAGTATTATGCATATGTATAAGATGCGCATAAAACACTCATTATGTAAATACAAGAGAAAGAAAATAAATGTAATGGTATGATAATAATGAAATTATGAGTTTTATTTTGAAAGTTTCTGGTCTAACTTATAAGCTATGCCCAGAACAGGAAGGATGGATTCTGCCTGAAGTTCAGCTGAAGGCTGCTCGTGGTGGCTGCTCACCACCAAGTCAGGCCTGGCTTTCAAACTCACGCGGTGCGCACACTGCTGTGCAGCCTTGCTGAAGAGAAATTGGGAGAGTTTTTGGGAGAGTTCTATGCTGTCATGTTGCTCTGATGATACAACTTGGTAACAGTGTTATATTCTCTCACAGATTTGCCAAAATGAACTTTATTTTTCAGTGCAAAAGTTTTATGGGTTACGCACTGAGCACATTGCTTGACCGTTTGCTTCTCCTTTTCCAAAGCTTTGGAAGTTAGAAGACAGCAGAGCTGAATGCCGCAATAGACAGAAGAGTGGTTTAGGGCTGCAGCACAACCTCTGTCACAGTTCTCTCTGGATTTGTTTTTGAAGCAACTCTGGACTTACCTGGTAATTTGGCTTTTTTTTTTTTTTAACGGACATGCAAGTCAAAATGATGCTAAGATGCTGTATTTTACCATTGCTTCATAACCTCATAGTATTTATATTTAAAGTAACAGTGGTCTCAGTAGCCTGAAATTGTCACAAAGGGAAATGTTTTCCCTTGCTCATTTGCCTGAGGAGATGGCATTATTAGAGTGTGGTTCTTGTTTAGGAATGCAATAAAGCTGGTTGATAAAACATCTGGCAACCCTTTGTACTGAAGAATATGCTTGATGGCCTTAGGAATATGGAGTACAGTAGTACTTGGGAATAAGTAGAAAAGGACAGGGTTTTGCTGAACATGGGAATCAGCAGGAATAAACACTAGTCTCCAAAACAAAACCCGAAGTGAAAAAAAGAATAAAACAAAAACCAACAAACCCAACAATACAAAACATGAATCAGTTTAAAACCTAGGCTTCCCAGAGCAATTCAGATACTTTTATCTAATATAAAGTATTATTATAAAATCTAGATTTTTTCATATGGAACAAATGAGGAGAATTAATATATGATTTAGTTGCTCACATTCGATGGACTCCTGTTTCGTAATACATAACTGTTTTTCATGAGATCCATCTTCACTTAGGAGTAGCTTACTGTTTTTTGCAGTGAGTTGTGTCCACAGTAGAACATGGGCAATTAATAAATTTTGGATGGTTACATGTATGTATCAGAGAACACAAACGTTTGTTTCAGTACTTCAGACAAGTGCAATATCTGGTTTGTCTTCATGAAATGTCTGTGTCACTAATGTAATTTAGAGGAAGACCTTATAAAAATGCAGTTACAGCAGCTACTTTAAAAATGTGGACAAGTTTGAATATAATGTTTGCAGTGAAAGAAACAGTCTTTCATATTCTGATTCTGTGGTTAGGCCTGGGAGGTTTGTAAGCACGTGAGAAACAACTGAGTAATGGAAATAGAGCTCCTTAAACAAGATGCAGATTCTATTTGTGCTCAGCTGGGTGAGTCCTACAATGTGCAGATACTTTTCTTGTGCTGTGACTTACTTGGTCTGAAATTATTTTCTTAGTCGTCCACCAAATTATCTGGCAGTGCATGCTGCTATTTTTTCCTTACTTAAGCGACAATTTTTTAAGCTCTGGAAACTCTTTTCATTTAAATTGGATATAGCTGGACCTTCCCATATGAAAGCTTCTCAGCAAAACCTTAAAATATGTTGAGACTAATTTACAAGAGCTAAACATGCTCTATGTTGTGGTTAAAATACACATTTTAATTTGCCATTCAAAGTAAATCATTTTCTGTATTATAACAGAGCTGTAGTTCTGTGTAGCTTGCTTGGTTAATGCATGTGTGTGTGTTGCTGCTGCAGTACCTTCTGAGAAAAAACAATTGCTCCTTTTTTCACATAGAGCTGTAGTTAAGCACTTCTGTAAATAAATTTGTGCTTGTCTTAAGCTCTCTCCAGTGACTTTATTGAAAAGAGTGCTAAAGACCTTAAAGCTAAATACATTTAGGCTGTGAGCTATGTGAAGGACTCATCATCAAGAACAAAAATGGCAAAATCTAAAGCAACTCTTATGCTTCTGGATTAAAATAAGTTAATTAAACGTCGAATTTTCAACTCGGCTGAAGAACCATCATGGACAGTAAATAGTGTAAAGTATATAAAATTGCTTTTCCTAGAACACAGTGTTTTCTTTTATTGTGAATATGCCTGTTGTATGGAATGTTCCTACTCAATCTCCCAGAAAAACATCGTAGGAAATTGCTGACATACTTTTTTCCCAGCTGCTGTTAAATTTGGAAAACTGACAATGTCATATTGCCAAATGGTGTTGCATTGTTTAATTTTAAGATTCATGTTCTTATTCCTCTTCAGCCTCAAAAGCGTAAAACACAAAGCAAAATAAGAAAATTTCAGTGCACCAGAAATGTTGCATGTGCTAGTTGAACATAGTTTGTATAGCACTAGATAGTCGATTCTTTATGTGAGCACGTCTATAAAAAATAATGTGGTTTCATCTGTGAATATGCCATCTGTTTGCTGTATGTTTATCATCAGTACCTCATTTCATTGTTTGTGATGAAGAGGTCCCTGGACAGTACTGCTTCTTGAAATGACAGTGATGCATTCAAGATGTATTGTCAGCAGTAGTGAATCATAGTCAGATTCCTTGCTGTAAAACTCTTAGAGCAGTATATAATGTTACACTGCTGATACCTTTTCCTTCGCACTGTACACTCATTCCTAGTGGTAGCATTTCCAGTGTTTCAGAATAGTGATACAAACAGCACAGAGTGCTTATACCAAGTGCCATCGCGTGGTTGACTCTTCTGGGAGAGTGATTTCCGAGAGCGTAGTTGTCGACCTGATGGCACATCTATTTCACTTCTTCTTCCCCAGACGGCTAGTTAACTTGATCTTTCTGGGGATCTGGGAGCTTTCCCTGCAGGACTCTTTCCTCGTAGCGGGCTCTACAGGTTGAAGTTGTGCAGAGGGTCCTGGGTCCTCTCTTCTTCACGTAGCGTGTGAGTTGGGTACCTCTCCCAGCATCACTTCCAGGACCAGCAGCCTCCACACCTCGAACTGCCCTGCACTGTCGCTTTCCAGGAGGAGCTTGCTTCTACTATCTTCATTGCTTTGTTGCTGAAGCAATGGGTTTAGCTCTGAATACGGAGTTAGAAGGTGGAGGGTAATGTGAGGTAGGTAGAGAGGCTCTGGGGTCAGACAACGTAGGGCTTAAATTCTGGTTGTGGTGTACAGACCCTTCTGTATAGTTCAGTAGAGTTCCCGATTGCATATCACCTCTATAAATTCATGTTGTGGGCATCTCTTTCTAGCCACTGGAAATATCCAGTTGATCTGCTAGACCAGCAAAAGTGGATTCAAAAGTTGTTTGCAGTTCTTTGAAGTGTATTACACTTCATGCATAATGTTTCTTGTCATCCTGGAGGCCATACCTGGGATGTTATTTTGCCTCTTCAGGCCTGGAGATTCTCACATTTCTCATCGCTTCATGCTTGAGGGAAGCTTCCAGCCATTTAGTGTCCCTATGAATGTGTTTGGCAAAATAAAGTTTGTAGAGGCAATACCCTTTATCAGATGAGATGCTGTAAATGGGAAAATTCCACAAGTTTTTGGTCACCACACAAGCTCTTAGATCTGAAGTAAAAGTAAATTTAAAAATTGAGCAAAAGTTGAGGAAAGATTGCTCTGCTGGTACTTCAGAAACTGGAAAATGTGCCTTCTCTGTCAGCAAACCTTGAATAGACAGGTGAGGAGTTACTGGTAGTGATCAGCTTATGTTCAGGTAGTCATGAGATAATAGGGATGTGCTTTTGATTGTGAATAGGGCGTGGGCCCTGGAGCTTGTACATTGCAAAGAGCAGAGTCCAGGAACAGTTTCATAAGAATGTGAAGATAGCATGCTTGCAACACTCATGCCCATACATCAGCTGAATAATTTTTTGTGTTCAGATATTTTGCTGAATGCAACAAACTTCAGCTATAGACAGCTCAAAAAAGCCTCTTCTGTCTTTGCAGGAAAAATATCCTTTATTCTGTTTTGGTACTGCAGTCTTTCTACTTAATGTAATACTTTTATAGTAAGGGAAGCATGGGAGGACAAAGTGTCTCTACTGTCCTTCAGAGTTTGTTCTGCTGTATTTTTGGAGCTAATGTATGCATAAGGCACTGAGTAAAGTATCCTGTGTTATTGCATGCAATAAGTACATAAGATAGCATAATTTAAAAAGCGTTTGTCTTTGAGTCTTTATTCTATTAGAGTTTGAGAGGTGTTTGGACAAAACTCTCAGACACATGGTCTGATTTTTGGGTGGTCCTTTGGGTACCCAGGAGCTGGACTCAGTGATCCCTATGGGTCCCTTCCAACTGGGGTATTCTGTGATTCTATGATTCCATTATACATAAAATAAGTGTTCATGAAATATCTGACAAAGAAACTAAATTTTATTTATATATATATATATATTAGCAATTTACCTACCACATATCCAACCTATTACAATGCTTTGACTAGAGTCTAAGTTGAGCTTTGTGGTGTGGTGGTGTAGTGGTCATAAATGTTCAGCAATCATAAATCATGCCTTAAGATTGGACTGGCCAAAAACGTAAGGTTTTTATTTAAGATCATGTGGTTATTTTTATTGGTTTTGAACCTCCAGGGTTGACACTTCCCAACTGTAAAGGCTAGAAGTTTTTCAGGGAAGTTAAGCTACTTTCTCAGTGTTAGGAACAGTAATGCAACTTTAATAAAATTGAATGTTTTGTTAGTATTCTTGATGAAACTAAGTGGTAGGTTCAATATATACATATATATACACTTTTTGATTTGAGAATCAAGAGTAGTGAGAGTCTTAATGAGTTCTTTGGTGGCTTTTGTTAAATCACAAGGTGAGAAACATCTGTTATTGAAGTGCCAAGTTGCACTACTCACCACCATGAAAAAAGCAAGCTTTTAACAATAGAAAAATGGCTGCAAAAACTGATGACTGCTTTCAACTTGTCGAATTCCTAGTTGGTCATCTATTTTATATGCTGTCTCCTTTCCATGTAAGTTTCTTCCATATGGCTTACTTTCGTCATTTAAACTGAGGGCTAGTGACCCTCAGTTCCTCCAGATGGAAGGAGGGAAAGGATTACTTCCCACACAGAAGAAATTTGAGAAAATTGTAAGTTTGAAGGAAAAAAAAGGGGGGAAGGGGGGTCACTAGCAGCCTAGTGTTAAAAGTAACAAGGCCACACTTGATCATAGCAATAACTATACTGAAAAATCCTGGGCATCTATATTTGCCTACAAAAAGCTTCAGATTTTTCTGTAGTAGTAAGGCTGCTGGAGAACTGGTAGTTCTGTTTTGGGGTTTGGGTTTTTTTGTTGGTTTTTTTTAGTTGAAAAAGGAGGTTGTTGTAATCTACACAACTGATAGAGTATTCAGGAGATTTCTCCTGTGTAAAAGAATGATAAAGAAGAGAGATCATTTTTCAGAACAAGGAAAACCTGAAGATTGAGGTATGGAATATTTAGGCTCAAACCCATGCTCCAGACAGAGCACAACACAAAGCTCTATAACACAAGTAAGCATCTTACCACCCATGTTACTACATGTTCTAGGATGATCTTTTTAAGTTGAACAACGATAAATAAAAAAAAAACTGGGAAGTCATGAAACTGTGATCTTTGTTTCCAGCCAGTCCAGAAAGTTCAGGGCTTAAAACCAAACTTGTATTCAGACCAGTTTATTAAAAAGAAAAAGCTTTCTGGAGATTTGTCTTTTTTATTTATTTTTAAGTAAAATTATTTAGGTTGTCATGGTATTGTTATGTGTGTTAAAAACATGATTCTTGTAGGTCCAGAGTGAAAGATAGGCATATAATTTTAAACATATGCTATTTCTCAGCTAGATTTGGATATAACTTGGTACAGAAAAAATAAATAAAGGAAATGTATCATGAGCTTTTCTATACCCTATCAGTTTTGAAAGAACTTGCTCAAGAAAGACTGTTTTCAGAAACAGGAAGAGTCAACATAATTGTTTTTATGGACGATTTAAAAGGTTCACGTACAGATAACTTTGTGTGAAAGTACAGTACTGTAACTCATGTAAGCATCTGTGTGAACTATATCATTACTTCAATTTGCCTGTTTTTTTTTTTAAATACAGTGTTAGATTAGAGGTGGAAAGATAACACAATAATTTACAAAGTGCTAAACTGGGTTTAAAATCCTCCTTGATGGTGTAGCCTGAAGTATGTATCTCAGTTGTGTTAAAGATACCCAAGTTAAAAATAAAGGGGAGGAGGAAAGGCATATCTGTGGTGTCACCGAGGCATGTGGTAAGTTGATGTATAAAGGGAACGTAATGGATCTGCTTGGATTCCAGCCAATGTTGCTGGACACAGGCATTCAGCGAGGCACATTCCGGGGCATTAAGTGCAATCCCTTCCCGAAGCGTGGTGAGCCTTCTGTGTAATTCATCTTCTCTGCAGTCCACTCCGCTAGGGGCTGGACACGCGGCTTAGCCAATTTCATTACCACTGTAACTTCTGTGTAGTCGCTTTTCAATTCAAGGCAGCATTCAACTTCTAAATGCTTACAAATGGGTTAGCTCTATTTGAATACACTATATTCACTTTAAACTTGGTCTTACTTGGAGTAGGGTACTTGAATCTTGTTTCTGCTTTACATTGTGAATGAATCATTGGAAGAAGATAGCTTTTCAATCTGCATTTTTTAATTTATAAAAGCTGTTAGTTTTAGCATGCAAAAATTAATTGTAGTGGGCTTTCTTTTTAAATTCTGTCATGTTAGCAACTTTCTCTGATACTATGACTTTGCTACCTTGTATAGGGGGAAAAAATGTGTGATCCGTTTTAGTGAGCACAAAGAGAAGGAAAGAGGAATTCTTCAGTGGAAGTCATCTGTGAATAGCAACAATGAGTGAAGTGCTGCAGTAGAACTCACTCTCTAAAGGTGTCCGAGATGGAAGTTTTCCTCCTCCAGACTTGAAGAAGCAACACTCCCATTTTCCCTGCCAGCCTAATTTTCCACGTATTTCCATTTTCTTGGCCATCTAAAGTCAATATGCATTAAGCATACATCTTCTTGTTATGTCTCCTGGAATAAAAACCTTACAGACGTTCAGAAAAATTTTAAGTTTCTTTTGTGAACCACCTGCAGGATGAGCTTGGTGTCACCTCGTGCCGGGAGGTTTGGGTGCTATCAGGTCGTGTGAGGCTGGAGAGGAAGCAGAGCTGTGCTGACACCGGAAGGGTTGCCTGCCTACTCCATCCTATCCCCTCAAAAGGGTGGGTTACCTCCGATTGCCTTAAAATAAACAAATACCATTTTTTGAAATGAATACCCCCAAAGTCATCTTTGACTACCAGGACTATTTGGCCACTTATTTTATGGGATAGCCAGAGCAAGCGTGAATGTATAGACTATAGCTTTGTGTGTTTCATTGTGTGCAACCCATTTATAGAAAAAGAAATGTTCTGAAAGCGTTTAGCAAAACTATAAATGTTTATAATATTATAGCTTTTAGTATCAACTCATCATGCTAACAGCTATGATTACTGTTCTTTGTTAATTAAAAGCTGTTTTGTAACAAAAGCTTCAGATAAATATTTAATGTCAAGCTGGGCTGAAATTAATCTAAAAGATATTAATATGCGCACAGTATCTGTGACCTACTCTTCGTTGTGACATTGTGCTTTCAAAATATAAAATGACCTTCTTTTCTAGCATATGAATGTTTATATTCACTTTTTAAGAGCTTAATGTCCAAAATCTAATTTTAAAATAGCTTTTTTTCTGATGTGTTGACAGCAACTAATTGTTATTCAAAGATAATACTATTGCAAGCTAAGCTTGTTAAATTAAACTGTTTGATTTACCTTTCATTTCTTCTGCCTCCTTAGAAAATCTTCCTAGTTCAGTGCTGCATGATATTTTCTCTAGTTGTGCATGTGAAGAACTGTAGTCACTGGACCTTGGAAAGTACATAGGAAGGGGTGGTATTTTTCTTCTCTAGCATTAGGAGCATAGGGCACTAAAGTTTCTTCTTTTCTTTGTTCCCTCTACCTTGCTTCAAAAAAAAGCAAAGGTCCAAAAAAATCGTTTAATGCTGTCATTTCATATTCTCCATACTTCTGGAACAAAGCTATTTAAGCCTGCGATCTAAATAGCTGTTCACAGCTGCTGCCAGCTTATACCCTGGTGCTAGTTAGAGCTGCTCACCGTAACGCTGGAGAGACCCCTTTTAAATATAGTATTTTGACAAACTTTAAACACTGTGTTCCTTAGTTAGATTCCTTGTCTAAGCCTCTTTGTATTTCACACATTTAGGAGAACTGACATTAAGCTTATCTCTGTTAAATGTGGCGAGCCATAATCACTTAAGGAGAAACAATTTTTAAGAACAAATAGAGGTAATTCAGCACTACTAGAATGACATTGCATAAAATGTTCTTTGCACTAGTCAATTTTCCAAACAGCACAGTCATGTTTGGTTTTGGCAAGGTCCTCTGGTTCTACACTGCCGTTGTAGCTGAGCTAGTCTGTACCAGGTTTTTAACTACACTTTTCCAGTAGCTTTTACTCAGCCTTCCTGAGCATTTAGACCATTTCTAAAGAGAAAATACAAAGCTAAACCAAAGGCAGTTATGTTTATATTGGGAAAATATTTGTAACATTGAGAAATAACTTTTCATCATCTCTCTCAATTCTTATCTATTTATTCCATAATCCTATCAAAGTAAAGATAAGAAAATAAATGTCTGGATCTTATGTTGGTGCTCTTGTGTAGAGTATGTAAAGTGGCCCACTGAAACTTCTGACCTACTGGTCTCACTTCCCAGGTAAGGATTTTCTAACTCTTTCTTCCAGTTCACTCTTACGTTGCCTTCTTCTTGACTTTGAGAAGCATCACCAGTCTCTGTTTGTTTTGATTTAAAACTATTTTATTTTTTTTGAGGAAGAGTGAAGAGAAAAATAAAAAGTTAGAGATAATGAAACTTTCTCTTTCTGCATAAAGTAGGATAGCTTAGTATTATTTTAAAGAACAAAAGTATGTTGTCCATGTTTTAACCAAAACAATTAACTTTTAAAAAATTCTTGCTACTAATTTGCATCAATATCGTTGTACCAAACAAATTGTACCACTGTGGGATTTACTACTCATCATCACTGCAGCATCACAGACTTCAAACTTCTTTTATACCAGAATGGATGAGAAGGATTTGAGTATCTAAGTAGCATATAAGTGCAAAATATTCAAAATAAATACTAAGAAATATGTAGAAAATATTAATAGGAAAAAGAATGGCAATTGTTAAGAGTTTGTGTTGACATGGAAAGGAATTATATACGTTCTGTTTAGTGGACTTCTGTAACGCATTAGTTTTTTTTTCGCTGCTGTATTAAAGATGGCTTGGGCTTCCCTCAGTGGAAGCTTTAATGACTGGCTTGAAGCCATTTTCTTTTAAGGAATTAATATTTAGACATAACATTAGCTATGGAGGTAATTAGAATAATTAATGAATAAAATTGCAAGGACTGTAATTTGCATTGCCTAATATCGACTTTTATGGCTTTCTTTAAAGGTTTTTGCTAATTAAAATGTTAAATTGGTTTAATTTCAAGAACAGGATATGGAAAAAAGCATCGTGTTAGTTTCTTTGTGGGCTGCATTTGACTTGACGCTTAATTGAAATCAAGCCTGGATTAATAATTCACTCTTTTCTCTAAGCACATACACTGATTAAAAAAAAAAATGCAATTGCTTATTTTAAAAAAAATCTGAAATTTAAGTTTGTTTTCCAGTTGTATTTGCTTGTTTTTACAAGGATTAAATATTTCACCTTACAGCGAGTGTTGGTGGAGAGAGAGAGGGAAGGAGAGAGAGAGAGATGGGCTTCTAGATGGGCCTTTGAGTTCAGTTTTGTGCCAAAACCAGATCCTCCCAAGAGTAAAAAATGCCCTTAACAGGTCTTGAAGTGATTGGCATGCTGCATTGGTGTTTGAATTGAGCAAAGGTAACAACATTTGTATCTGAGAAAAACTAGAAGCACTGCAGATATTTTAAGCGTTGATACTGTATCTAACTTTCTGTAGTTTGGTATTCCTCCAAATTCATGATTCTGCTTAGGAAGTTCCTTTCTGGTCCTCGAAATCATTGTAAAAAATGGACATTGCTCACTGATGTGGGAGTGGCATCCCAGAGCTTCTGATCTCTGGTGTTAAACCTTTTGAAGTAGAAAAAATAATAGCTTAGAAAAACCTGGTTGAACACTACTTTAAGAAAAATGGATTTAATAAGTGGTTGCTTAATTGGCGTGTGACCTATAAGGTTAGAGATGCCAGACAGCAAAAATACAGTGAAAGAGCTGGGCTAAACTTTAAGTAATGCTTTCAAATGCTATTACACATACAGATTGTAATCAAAATGACTATTTTATCTAAAGCCCAAGTAGAGACCATAAGAATTGGTACTTTATAATTATCAGTAAATTGCTCAGGCTGTTGTTCAGCCCAGCTAATTGCCTTCTTTTCTATGCTTTCTTCTAATCAAAGAGAAAACAAAAGTATGAGCCAGCTCAGTAATGGCCAACGTTGTGTAGCAGCAGCTGTCAAGCTCATGGGTGTTTGCCTGGTGAAGCAAGTTTGGGGCCGCCTGTCGGAATGGGGTGCTTTTGGGTTTAAGGTAATTACTGTCTTTGGGTACTGCTGGGTATGGCAGGGCTTTCAGCATTTATTTTGGGATACCATACCCTGTTCCTATCCTTAACTGTGTATAGAACATTTAGAGTTGCTTTGCTTGTAGTATGTGTCTAAGTTTTGTGGATAATAGAACTAAATTACCATTTTTTCAATCTTTTAGGTATTGTCATGCTTCTAAAAACATTCATGAGATAATAAAAACTGTTTTTTATTTCAGTGATACACTGACGGTTGTTGCTTTTCTTGAATTACTCGGTTCATGTGTGCCTGTACTTGATACCTGCATCTGAAAAAGGATAATGCCTGATGATTACTAACTTCTATTAGCATTGTTATGTGATGTGATGGCATGTAGCAGTTGCGAGAGAAGATACTGTGGTCTGACATATTAATCCTGACTTAGCTGGGATATTCACAGACCATTCACATAGTCTTCATTACTGATCATTAATCTTCCATGTCACACTTTCTTCAAATATTTTGTTTGTGATCATTCTCTACTTGGAATCCAGATTTAAATATACAGAACATGAAATTAGTAAGTAATGTGCTGCCCAGGGAGGGTTAACGGAGCACTGGCTCCTCTTCATCTGGGGTTTTCATCAGGATCATTTGAATGTTTTGTCAGACTGGGCAACTGAATTCTGCTGCCTAGTTTTTGATGTAAAGTCACAAATAATTGCAGGCTTTCCAGACATTACCTGTAAAATTATTTATGAAAGTACAGTTATTCTTATCAGATTTGTGTGTATTTTTTTTAAAAAAAGTATGTTGTTTTATTATCAGTTGTTCTATTTCAGTCTCTTAATAACAGTTAAATGATTCAATTGGCATCTGTGAAGTGATTTGTAACTCTTCTAAGCCTGTTCCTCGACCATGCAAAACCACTAAGAAATAGGGAAAAAAGAAATAATGCTAGCAATTTAACATGGAAGAATTAATGTGTATGATACCAATATCAGTATGGTATCATTAATACCATGATTCTCTGGTGTTTCTTGATCGAATACCTTATAAAGTGTTAGAAGAGAAAATGTTTTTTGTGTAATAGTGTTTTTATGAAAAGTTTAATTTTCATTGTAGCAAATGCCTTTTTCAGTACCTTTAAGTAACTGTGTAAATTGTTTCTTAAACTATTAGCAGTTTATATAAAGATCGATATATCGGTGATTACAATTTAACTATGAGGAAAAACTACAGTGCTTTAAACAGGTGTGGAAGAAAGACATCGGCAATAGGTACATTGGGATGGAGTGCACCCTCAGCAAGTCTGCCGATGGCACCAAGCTGTGTGGTGGGGTCAGCATGCCGGAGGGAAGGGATGCCGTCCAGAGGGACCTGGGCAGGCTTGAGAGGTGCGCCTGTGTGAAACTCATGAGGCCAACCAAGCGCAAGGTCCTGCATCTGGGCAATCCCAAGCACAAATACAGGCTGGGTAGAGGATGGATTGAGAGCAAGTCTGAGGAGAAGGCCCTGCGGTTGGTGGTTGACAAGAAGTTCAACATGTGCCACCAGTGTGCACTTGCAGCCCAGAAAGCCACCCGTATCCTGGGCTGCATCGAAAGCAGCGGGGCCAGCAGGAAGAGGGAGGGGATTCTCCCCCTCTGCTCTGCTCGTGTGAGACCCCACCTGGAGCCCTGCGTTCAGATCTGAGCCCTAGCACAAGAAGGACAGGGACCTGTTGGAGTTGAGTCCAGATGAGGACCACAAAGATGATCAAGGGGCCATAACAGCTCTGCTAGGAAGACAGGATGAGAGAATTGGGGTTGTTCGGCCTGGAGAAGAGGAGGCTCTGTGGAGACCTTATAGTGGCCTTCCAGCACAGGAAGCTGGTGAGGGACTCTTTGTCAGGGGGTGGAGTGATAGAACTAGGGGGAATGGCTTTAAACTAAGAGATTAGCTTTAGATTAGACATAAGGAAGAAATTCTTCACTGTGAGGGTGGTGATGCCCTGGCACAGGCTGCCCAGGGAATCTGTGGATGCCCCATCCCTGGAGGTGTCCAAGGCCAGGCTGGATGGGGCTTTGGGCAACCTGGTCTGGTGGGAGGTGTCCCTGCCTGTGGCAGGGGGTTGGAACTGGGTGGTCTTTTAGGTCCCTTCCAACCCAAACCATTCTGTGATTCTATGAAAGGTGGCTGAAATTGGTGCTGCCTGTCATTCCAAGGGACAAAAAGAAGCATCAGTACTGTTGAGTTGGGTTGTGTGTGCTTGGTAGGGCAGTAAGACCTTTCTTATGCAGAGCATCAAATATGAAATTGTGTTTTGGAGCTGGGGGGGACAGGCTGGTGTCTGTGTGGTGTGAAGGTTGGTTTTATCTTAGTACATAGGAAGTAGTTTGTACCTTTTTGTCACTGACAAAAAAAAAAAACACCTGCAGGTGATGAGAAACAATAAAAATTTGATGCAGAGATTTCAGAGGACTTAACCTAAGTTGCTTGCTACTAAGGGAGTATTTAAGTTTACTAGTAACATTGCTAAGTATTTGTGTATTTTATTATCTGTGTGCAATAGATCGTTTCAAAATGGAAACGTATCCTAGTGTGTATATGTAGAGACTTGTTACTGGTGAAGTCCCAGTTGTAAGTACCATTGATTTCTAAGTTCAAACAAAGCTGTGAAGCAGACCAAAAAGTAAATGGTATGGATAATAAAATAATAGCAGTCTTGAGGTCTGTAATTCTTGCATGGATTAGATACATGATATTTTGCTGGCATTGAGTTCAAAAACCTGTTCTTTACTATTTGTAATTTGACTTCAGTCATGCATAGACTTGTTGACAGCTATTTACTAGAAATCTACCTTTGCAAGAGACTAGTACCCTGCTGTGTAGTGATAAAGGTATCAGCATACCAGCTGCAAGAACTGTTTTTCAGCTTTATTTATATGTAAGCATTAGAAAATGGAAAACACTTGCACTTTCAACAGAGCCTGCAAATAAACTTAGTTTTTCAGATCAATTGCTTGGCTGCTTGATTATGCTGTTTTCTTTAGGATTGTGCTTTATCTTCTATAGTTTAATAAATGCCAATATTCAAATTACTTTTTCAAGTTACCTATATGATAAGCATGTTCCTGTGGAAAAAGTGATCCTGCCTAACAAGTCCCAAGCCCTTTTTAGAGCCTGTTGTGTTACTACGTATTAAACACTCCTGCTGGCTGCTTGGAAGGGCACGGTTGGGAGTTGTATCTCTCTGTGGCGATGTTATTCTATACAACCCAGTGCAAGTCATGGTATGCACCAGGCAATGCCATTTTGTAGAATACATTAGAAAAACCCTTGAGTTTTCATCAAATAAATGAAAATACTGGTTTATAAAACTTCAGGAATTGTCACGTCACCATTAGGAGAAAGCTGTGCTGCTATCGCCTCCTGCCACACACACCCTCATCCATGTCTTTTGGTCAGTTGTATTTTTGATTACACCAGATACCTTCGGATTATTACCAAGGCTTTTGACTTTCTTTTTTTATAACCAGCTATTATCAGGACTTTTAGGAACTCTAATGGCAAAATCTCTCATAAGTAATTTTTTTTCCTCTGTTTTTGCTCTGTTTTAGCAAGTTAATTTTATGTGGACCTTTCCTTTTGTCCTGCATTAACACAGTTTGTTTGGGAGATTCCTTTTTGTTAGGTAGCTTGTCCAAACTTCTTTGAAAACTCCAGTCTGTTCTGTCAGCAAAATCACGCTTAGGCACCTGCTTATCAAACCTTCAGCTAATTCTAGTAGTAATGACTTCCCTCTACAAAAGGTGTTGACTCTTCCCCTGTATTCATCCATATGCTTAGTTTTGTTATAGTTTAAACTGTTTGCTTTGGTCCAGGCTTGACTTATCTGTACCCAAATTCCCTGTCTCCTCCCAGAGAACTAATTCTTGGTTTAAACTATACAATATTTCACACTTTCATTGCTGCAGTTTTAAGGAATAAATCTCACACCACAGGTGTTAGATAGATAGTTTTCTATTTTACTTTGTCTGGAAATTTGGGGTAAATACTGTCTTACCCCAGACAGTTGTCACTGGCTCGTTGTTAATGGCTTTGTCTAGAATATTTTTTGCTGATGACTGGTTGAAATGCTTTCTCTGTTCTGTCCCCTCTAGAGAAAGACTCCATTGTGCAACATCCATAAGTTCTTCTATAGCGAGCCCCAGAGAAAAAAAAATCAGTGTAGCTTTTCTGGTACTATTTTTGAGCTCTGCCTTCAGGTCTCGGTCACACACTGACCCTACTGGTCCTTTTGAATCTTTGTACTTTTGATATTCTTGAAACAGGTTTTAACTGCAGTTTTGAGAAAGTTACTAGATTGGATTATTATTAGATTTGATCAGTTAATAGAAAGTTAGTTTTAAATCTTTTTTATAAAGCTTTGCTTTTTTATGACTTCTAGTTAACTTGCTAAAAGTATATGGGGAGTCCTATGCTCCATTTTCAGTATTTAGGAGTGAAACATCCAGTTAAAAAGATGCCTTTATACACAAAATAGCCTTCTCAAGTGTTTGTTTAAGCAGGCTGCCTTTTATGGGCCTTTTTTTTTTAATGCTTGTTTTTAGTAAATGATGCGTGTTTATTGTGAGCTCCTAACAATTTTGCAGATGACCCCTGTCACCTGCAGGGATCTACACTTCTAGATGCTCCTTTCAACTATCTTCTATGTTAAAATATAGCTTACTTTTGTGAAATTTAACTTCACAGGAATGGATGTTTTTATTTTTTCTTTTGTTGTTATTCCAAAGACGCTTAATATGAATATATTACAGATACTATTAGTGGCTCTTTGGTTCAAGATATAGCTGGCTTCGTGAACAGTTTGCTCCTGCTTCAAAAGTTATTTCTGCTTTTTATGACAGCTTGCAGAATGTATTATTTGTCATCAAAAATACTGCACTTCTCACAAATGTATCATATTTACATGTCTAACAGTGAGAGATTTCAATTACTGTGTAGTTGCTCTTCTGCTTTCATAATGTTCATTAGTGTTTAAGATTAGCTCTTGGTCGCGTGGTTTATAGTACAGCTGTAAATTATCCTGTTCCTGCTTAGACAAGGAGATAGAGTTTGTGGAC
Organism: Anser cygnoides; assembly: GCF_040182565.1. Lineage (NCBI taxonomy): Eukaryota > Metazoa > Chordata > Aves > Anseriformes > Anatidae > Anser > Anser cygnoides. The sequence goes on from NC_089873.1 coordinate 192,884,744, forward strand.
ATTAAAGCACATATTAATAAAATCGGGTTACTTTATTTGTTTCTAAGTGTTGAAGAATGTGCAGTGTCACTTGTCTGCCAGTACAGACTGGTCCATTTTCACACTGCATTTGCCGTGTCTCACTTGTTGTCTTCCATCTGCTGAGTTTTTAGGATGTTTCTTATAGCCTCGTATAGCATCATGTCTTCTGGTTCACCTGGTAAGTTGTTTAGACTTCTTGTATTCATACAGAAGTTCATGCATTTCATCCTGGTCTGAATGGCTATTTTTATTTATTCCACTTTTAAATCAGTTCTTTATTTTATATCCAAATTTTATTGCCTTCTGTCCTGTTCACCCTGTAAGGAATGCTTTTTGACAATATGCAGAAAGGGAGTGTTATTATGAATTGTGAACTCAAGCTTCTGTTGGTTTTCCCATAGTATTTTAGTTGAAGAACACCTCTCTAATCTGTTAAACTCCAAGTGCAGCAGCATGTTAACTTTAGATAGAATACATCTGTCCAACATGGGTGATACTCTACATGTTTCTCCAGTTCTCTGGCAAGGGCTGAGTGTCTCCAGGTATTTATTCAGATCATTTCAGAAAGTTCTACCATGAAAGCCTTGGTACTTTGTCGCCTAAGTTACAGCTTATTTTTGCCTCCAGGATTTTTTTACCCTTCTGTATGGTGTTGTTACCTTTGTGGGACCTGACCACTTCCAGTGCTTTGTGAAGTCTGTCAAACATACTTCTGTCAGCCAAGTTGTCCTCTCATCATCAGATCAAGTAGTTTACGTTCTTGCTAACCATCTCAGCCATCCTCCCTTTTGTTGATGGGTAGGATATCTTTCTTCTAGTCAAGTTGAAAGATCATCTACCTGATAGGAAGGTCATGTCTCTAGGACCATTCATTTCTAAGCTAAAACTTTTCTGACTAAGGTGGTCTGGTCTGGACAGGAGTAGATGATGGTAGTTCTGGGACAGATTTCTCATTTCTCTAAGTCTCTTAACATACCTCCACGTCAGCAGCTGGTATCACTACCTTCAAGAGGTCGTACTTTGACTTCAGGAACCTGTGCACATCCGCAGCTTCTACATGCCCATGTCATGCAGCATGGAACTTGGGAAACCTGTTCCCTCCTCCAGCAAGCAGAATGCTGCTGCATTTTGTCTCCCTTCAGTGGTTTGTGAGACAGAATTGTGTGTTCTTTTACTGAGTTTTTAATCTATATACTTGATGCATTTGTGTCTCTCACACAAGTTGAGTATTAAATGTATTAAAGCCTATTTGCACCACAGCAAAATTCCTTTTCACCTGGTTCTGTCACTCATTACCAGGACTTTTTCTGTGGTGAGGTTCTAGGCTGCTTACTAGCTTCAGCCATGGTGGAATGGTTACTTGTTTTTCTCCACAGTGGGATGAAGTGTTCTTAAGCTTGGGCAATGCTGTTCCTGTGGACAGCATTGTTCTTGGCTTTCCTGAGCTCTTTTTTCTTTTCCTTCTTCGGAGCTGTGTCCCAGAGGACACAAAACAATCATCATGGGTTTACCAAGGGTAAATCATCCCTGACTTGACTGTTTTCTATGATAAAATGACTGGAATTGTGGACGAGGGTCCAAGAACAGTAGGTGCCATATACCTCAATTTTAGCAAGACCCTTCAACACTGTCTCTCAAAATATTCTTGCATCGAAGTTAGGATGTTTCAGTCTGAATGTGTGGACACGATGATGGGGGACCAGTTGATACACTGAAGAGCAGAAACCTACGTAGGCTGAAGCAATGGGCCAACAGGAACCTTACAAAATTGAGAAACGAAATGCAAAGTCTTACACCTTTGAAGGAAGAATTGCAGCCTTATAATGAAATAAGCCTTATAATTACAGGGCTTTGGTTGTCCCAGGGAATTTTGACCACCCTATTACCTGCTGGAAGGACAACACCACAGAGCACAACCAATTCAGGAGGTTTTTGGAGTGCATTGGCCAACACAGGAAGATGGTGTGCTGGACATCATACTTGCAAGCAAGGAAGAAGTGGTTGAGGATGTGAGGGCTGGGAGCAGCCCTGACTGCAGAGACCATGAAATGGTGGAGCTCACGTTCCTGAGTCGGGCACAAGGCAAGAGCAGATCACAGCCCCAGACTTAAGGAGAACAGACTTTGTCCTGATCAGGGATCTGATTGGAAAAAAAATGTCATGGGATACAGTCCTAGAGCAAAAGGAGGCCTGTGTGGATGAATAAGGAGCTCCTGACTGAACTTAAACATAAAAAGGAGATGCACAGGAGATGGAAGAAGAGACAAGTGACCTGGAAGGGATATACAGACGTAGTCTGAACATACAAGTTCGGGGTTAGGAAAAGCAAAGCCCAGCTGGAGTTGAGTCAAGAGAGGGATGATACGAAAGGCAACAAGAAAGGCATATAAATGCCTCTGAAAGATGTCAGTGAATGAAAGGGATGCAAGTGAGAACAGAAGGAGAGCAATATTAATAGTTACGTTACTTCAGTGACACTCTTGGAAGTTAGTTTCTCTCCCTCCCTTAGCTGCAGGTATCAAATCTGATGGTAGGGAAATACAGAAATTTTTCATGAAGCACTAGTCAATCCTCTTCTGGATTTCCAGGGGAAATACCTGGCACGTAGCTTGCGTAAGTGCTGAAGACTTAAGTTACAATTAAAATTAAACACAATTGTTCTCCCTGTATGGAAAGAATTATAAAATACTAACTTAGCTGAAGAATGGATGTCTGAAACAGAGCTCCCAAACTGAGCATGCATTCATAAAACCAATGCCTCTTGCTAACATTAAAATAACAGTGGTGCCATCTTACCCACAGGGTTTCAAGTGTAGGAGTTAAAGTTTAGAAACATTCTTCGTGCAGCAGGGATTGCACGTCAAAGAAAGGATCGTGAGGAAATTAATAATTACATGTTCAAAATGGATTTAAAGATGTGTTGCACAATAAGGATGAAACACTTTCTGATTCAATGAATATTTTGTCTGTTCTTCAGGGAATAATAAATGTAACGAGTATAGTAGAGGTGCACAGTGGGATTTTACTGCTCTTACATTCATGTTGAATTTTTAACTTTAGTCTACTTGATATGGAAATTCTAATGTTCTTTTAACACTGGTTTTGTTGTAAGAAAAGAAGCGTGTACTGGGAAATTATGGGAATACTTTGGGCTGCTGCTGTTGCCATTAGATGGTATTCCCATTAGAGTGCTGTTCAGCATTCAGAACCTGATAGTATTGTTGGACGATATCGAGTCCTGTGGGTCTGGGGTTAGGTTTTTGCAACTTACATGTCTTGATGTGGAGTGATAACATTTAGAATTAAAGAATCGACAGGCAATCATTATTTCAGCATTAATGTTTCAGCTATTCAGCAAACAGATTTAGAAAAAGTAGAGTTATGAATACAGACACAAAAAAATCTTAACAGAAAGTATGTATTGGCAAAAACAATTCCTTTTAGGCAATTCCAGACTTGCAAAAGTACAAGCCTAAATGGAGAGATGAAAAATATCATTAGATCTTGGTAAGTAACTTGGAGATGTCAAATACACAGGAGCCCTACCTTTATTTGTTGTGGAAAATCACATTATATTTAATCTGTCATTTAATATAGAAACTTTATCCAGACTATTAGTGAAAACTCGCTATTGTCTGAACTGTTCTTAACATGCATAGGCAGTATTACTTCCTCCATTATATCCTTAAACACATTTGTCAATTAGAATTTGGTACTGTATGATAGATCCTCTTAAGGAAGCTCGCTTAATCTCTGATTATGGTTGTATTAGATTGTAGCCTTCTTTTTCTGGAACTTGAAATAAAAAAGTAATATGGGTTCCACTGTTTTTCATGGTTGCCTTAACAAAAGTGTATCGCCTAAAATTCCCTGCAAGATCTATGGTGATTATTGATCATTTTAAGAAAGTGATTCATAGCAACAGTGTATCAAAGCTTTTTTTTATATGTGTTTTGCTGACTGAATTCCCTAACATTTCTGATTTCGCAGTTGAGAAGTGATCCTTTTCTCATAAAAACATGAGAACAGCCATACAGGTTCAGCCAAGTAAAAGGAGAGGAACAGGGCAAGTGTATAAAGGCACTTTTTTCCTGGTATTTTAGCCACCTGTGGTTTGGCAGCCTGAGGAGAAACCATCTTCAGCTCACAATGTCTTTTTTTTTTCTTTCTTTCTTCTCGTTTTCAGTAAACCTCTCCAGATTGCACTTGAATTCAAAAACTTTTTGTGTTTACAGCATACAACAGCAGTATTTAACAGCTTAATTGCTTGCTGTGTCATGAACTATGTCTTGTTGGATTTGAGCATTTAGAACCCCAGACAGTTACCACTTTTTAATATTTTACTTATAAGTCAAATCTGAAGCTAGAAATGGACTTCAAAGTTTTAACAAAAGTCTGTATTTGCAATTGAATACAGTGTGAAGTGTCTCAAGTGTAAAAATTAAATGAAAAACTGTAAAATTAAATCAAAAACTTCTTTGTAACAATAATGTTAGCTTTCATAGTGAATCATATTTCTGATAACTATCAGAAGTCTTTTGGAAATCTAGCAGAACTGATTGCAGAAATATGAAGGAGGTGCTGCACTTGTTTCTGCACCCAGTACCCTGAGCTGGTGGAAGGGGATGGGGAGCAGGATGTGGCCCTCACTATCCACGAGGAAATGGTTGGCGACCTGCTGCAGCACTTGGATGTATGCAAGTCGATGGGGCCGGATGGGATCCACCCGAGGGTACTGAGAGAACTGGCAGAGGAGCTGGCCAAGACGCTTTCCATCATTTATCGGCAGTCCTGGCTATCAGGGGAGGTCCCAGTCGACTGGCAGCTAGCAAACATGACGCCCGTCTACAAGAAGGGCCGGAGGGTAGACCCGGGGAACTATAGGCCTGTCAGTTTGACCTCAGTGCCAGGGAAGCTCATGGAGCAGATTATCTTGAGTGTCATCACGCGGCACTTGCAGGGCAAGCAGGCGATCAGGCCCAGTCAGCATGGGTTTATGAAAGGCAGGTCCTGCTTGACGAACCTGATCTCCTTCTATGACCAAGTGATGCGCTTGGTGGATGAGGGGAAGGCTGTGGATGTGGTCTACCTTGACTTCAGTAAGGCTTTTGACACCGTTTCCCACAACATTCTCCTCAAGAAACTGGCTGCTTGTGGCTTGGACTGGCGTACGCTTTGTTGGGTTAAAAACTGGCTGGATGGCCGGGCCCAAAGAGTTGTGGTGAATTGAGTCAAATCCAGTTGGAGGCCGATCACTGTTGGGAGTCCCCCAGGGCTCAGTGCTGGGGCCAGTCCTCTTTAATATCTTTATCGATGACCTGGATGAGGGGATTGAGTGCACCCTCAGTAAGTTTGCAGATGACACCAAGTTAGGTGCGTGTGTCGATCTGCTTGAGGGAAGGAAGGCTCTGCAGGAGGATCTGGATAGGCTGGAGCGATGGGCTGAGGTCAACTGTATGAAGTTCAACAAGGCCAAGTGCCGGGTCCTGCATCTGGGGCGTAACAACCCCAAGCAGAGCTACAGGCTGGGAGAAGAGTGGTTGGAAAGCTGCCTGGCAGAGAAGGACCTGGGAGTACTGGTTGATAGTCGGCTGAATATGAGCCAGCAGTGTGCCCAGGTGGCCAAGAAGGCCAACAGCATCCTGGCTTGTATAAGAAGCAGTGTGGCCAGCAGGTCTAGGGAAGTGATTGTCCCCCTGTACTCGGCTCTGGTGAGGCCGCACCTCGAGTACTGTGTTCAGTTTTGGGCCCCTCGCTACAAGAAGGACATGGAGGTGCTCGAGAGAGTCCAGAGAAGGGCAACGAAGCTGGTGAGGGGTCTGGAGAACAAGTCTTACGAGGAGCGGCTGAGGGAGCTGGGGTTGTTCAGCATGGAGAAGAGGAGGCTCGGGGCGACCTTATCGCTCTCTATAGGTACCTTAAAGGAGGCTGTAGAGAGGTGGGGGTTGGTCTATTCTCCCACGTGCCTGGTGACAGGACGAGGAGGAATGGGCTAAAGTTGTGCCAGGGGAGGTTTAGGTTGGATATTAGGAAGAACTTCTTTACCAAAAGGGTTGTGAGGCATTGGAATGGGCTGCCCAGGGAAGTGGTGGAGTCACCATCCCTGGAGGTCTTTAAAAGACGTTTAGATGTAGAGCTTAGTGATATGGTTTAGTGGAGGACTTGTTAGTGTTAGGTCAGAGGTTGGACTCGGTGATCTTGGAGGCCTCTTCCAACCTAGATGATTCTGTGATTCTTTCTGTTTGTTACTTGTTTGTTACTGTTTCTGTTTGTTACTTGTTCCATGCAGGTTAGTTGAACATAATGATGTGCTTAGTCATTTCATCCTATTTTCAGCAGTTTTGCTAGAGCAAGAAATAACACAGATTGTTGTTGCAAGACAAGGTCACTTCTGGTGTTCTTTATAGTGTGCAAAGAAAACAATGGATTCTCGAGATTGTTCCATGTTGTGATCCCCAAATTGCAGTCTAATCAAGATCTGCAGAAGCTGTGCTTAAATTGGCTTACTGCTAGCCCAGTGTCAATAGCACATTTATTACCACAGCATGAATGTTTGGTCCTGCTGAGAACCTTCAGCAAAAGATACATTAGGGAGAAGTTTGAATTGTCTTAAATTGCATTTAACAAATGAAGAAACAGCTGCACTGGAATTAGGAAGTACTGTATTCTGTGCTGAAGACTTTTTTGCCTCTCCTCAGCACTGGTGAGGCCACACCTGGAGTGCTGGGTCCAGTTCTGGGTCCCCAGAGGGACCTGGGGATACTGGAGAGAGTCCAACGCAGGGCCACCAGGATGATGAAGACACTGGAGCATCTCTGCTGTGAGCAGAGGCTGGGAGAGCTGGGGCTGCTCAGCCTGGAGAAGAGGAGGCTCAGGGGGATCTCATCCGTGTCCCTCAATCCCTGAAGGGAGGGTGCAGAGAGGACGGAGCCAGGCTCTGCTCAGTGGTGCCCACTGGTTTCTGGTTGTATGGTGAGGAAGGGCTGCTGGGAAAGAAGTGGCAGAGTGCTCTGTCAGATCAGGGAGAGTGACCCATGACCTGTTGCCTTCCTGCATCCAATGGGTTCCTGGCGGAAGGGCCAGCAGTGAGCAATTTTCTCCTTTTGTCAAGAAATTAATGTTCTTTAATGTTAAAAGTGATATTCTAATACCAAAATTTCCTCATTTCCCCACACACTGTCACCATCCACAGAAGTACATACAGAGATTAGGGCCATCAGTATGACAGAAAATGATTATATTAATGGGGGGAAAAAATGCCTTCAAACACCTTCTCCACTAAAAGAAACTTATCTTTCATTATCTGTAGACAAGTCTATAAACTTACCTGCCTTTACTTAATACCCAGCAATCTTAGGGCTTTTTCAGGATGCATTAATGCATTAATTCTTCTTTTTTTTTTTTTCAGCCTACACATTCCCGTTCTAATTTTGTAAAGCATCTTTCCTGTGTCCTGAACCGTGCTTTTTGCACTGCTTCTGTTTCCCTTTTAAGTGGCACTCATCAGTCTTACATTTGTTGATTATCAGTCACTTACCAAGGCGTAACTTGGAAGGAAATACACTTAGCTGTGCATGATTCTATGCACTTTCTTCTTCCTTTTAATTTGCCTGGATTTGATTTTCCCTTTTGCCAGTGGTATTTACAGGCAGGCTGTTGCTTGCACCATTTTGTTGAATGACAAATCTATGAGGCTGCTGCTGCTACGCTAGAGTTTGTTGCTGAATGAAATCTGAAGCTCTTTAAAAACAGATATGTCTCGGGATGATTGTTTTGTTTCAGCTAGGTGGTCTGACCAGAAGTGGAGAAAGAAATCACAGCTCACTGAAGCAATCCTCTCTTCAGGTCCGCGTGTCTGCAGTAGTTTCTGCTGGTCAGTCTGAGAACTGCCTAGCTAAATGTGCTACAACTTCTTCAGAGATGCATGTGGATCATGATTACCTGCTAGCACACAATGGGATAATGTATTGCCTCTGTAGTCTGTTTAAACAGAGGAGTAACGAAATAGTTGAATTTTCTGTGTTTTTTCACTTAAAATCAGCCCTTGGATGTGTTATTTAGCAATTCATATTATTGGTGAGCACTAGTGAACATTCCCTTTGTTATTTCAGTTCACTTAGCATTTCCCTTTCCTCTGTTATGATCTTTCTTATTCCTTTCTGGTTTTATGCATGACTTCCCTCAGTCCTCCTTGATTTACATTGGATTTACATTGGATTTCAGCTGTTAGGAACTTTTTAGTTGCTTGATGCACAATTAGCCTTAGCTTGTGGGGGTAGCTGGAAAAATTTCTCTCAGACTCCTCGTTCTTACTGCAGTCTGGCATGGAGTTTATTTTTTGCCAAAATTATCTGAGTTGAAGAACCTAGCTATACTCACATTGCTGGTATGTCTTGGGATCTGTGAAATTTCACAGATACTTGCATCTTTAGCCACATTCTTTAACCCTGAATACTACCCACCACCTGGAGATGCTCTTCTTCTGGTGTCTCTCGTGTGCCATACAGCATTTTCTGCAGTTGTTCCATTTTTATTTATCATTTAAAATGTTGTATGTAGGTTTTATGGGAAAATGCATATTGATGTTCATGTATTTTTCCGTTCTCATATTTTGTCATATTTGGTTCCTCAGTTACTTCTACTTCTTCCACTTGTATCTTTCTAGTATTGTTTGGTCTGATTTACTGCCTTTCTTATGGCTTTTGCAATTGCCATTGTTAATTTTGTGCTTCATCAGTTCTCTCTCAACAGTGACAATGGCTCAATCAAATTAAAGTGGATGATGTTAATAGATTCACTCCCATTGTTAGAAGTCAAAGAAAGAAAACAGAGCTTAGCATCTTCATTTAACATTTTATCTTCCTTAAGTACATTTACTCTGTCATTGTTACCGTGGTTGTTTTCCAGAACCTCAGCCGTTATGAACAGATGACTCAACAAAAGTAATGTTTCAAGTACATTTTCTTGTACATATGCCATTTTCGTTGTATGTATCTTTGGAGAAAATGGTACCTAAGTCTATAGTTTTGTATCTTTGGAGCGTGAAGTCATAGCAGTTTTGTATCAGTTAAGCTATATATGTTGCCTGGTCCTACAGTGAAGTAGAGAGGACACTACAGATAACCTATACAGGGAGATCTCCAGATTATTAGTTTCTGTGGGGTGTATTTGGTGATGCTGGGAGGCACGTTGTTCAAAGCTGAAGTATTCTGAAACAAACTGTCTAGGAGTAAGATGTTGCTGGTTCCCTTGAACAAAAGGGTGAAAAAATTATGCAGGTTGCTTATCTATGTATGCCAATGCAATATACAGAGTCCATTTAAAATTCAAGTGATGCTTTGCCAGACGTCAGTTATAAAGAAATAATAGCAATATAACATCTCTTTTTCTGCATTGTATTACACAGTTTTTATTTCTAATTGAATTTGCTGCTCTGTTTCAAGGGATAGTTAGAAAGCATGTAAATATTTTTAAATACCATTTCGTTTTGTTTTCCATCTTACTGAAAACAAAACACACAAAGTACTTGACGCCATGTATTTCATAAGGTACTTGTTTATACTACTGCCATTATTTTCTAGTCAACAGACTGCGGTGTATAGCTGTTTGTATATAGCTCTGTGTGTATGTATGTCTGTGCATATACATACACACACAAACAGCATCTACCCGTATTTAAGTCCTTAAAAACAACTGTGGTTTTTATCAAAAAATGGGAAATTGTTACATATTTCTTTACAACTAAAATGCTTGTAATTTTGAATAGAGACTGTGTAGCATTTTATTCTCACAAGAGGTCACAGGCAATTCTGTCCTCAGGTTGGGCCCAAGGCCTTGGTTCCTGATGTCCTAGCAATTAGTTCCATGCTTTTAATAATTTTAACATATATAAGCACTACACTTTGTCAGATATGGCAAAGTGAAAGCTTTCAATGTCTCTCGTGCACTGTTTCTGGGAAGGAGAGGCACGCGCTCCCCGGTATTTCACAGTTTAAGCCAACTGCACGTGTGTAGGTTTTGGCCACCTGTGATGTGCATCTAAAACCCACGTTACCTGCAGTGATCAGTCACGTGCAGGAAGCTTGGTGCTTCTGGTCCTGGGCAGCTGGCGTGCTTGAGATTTACAGTGATTTTAGCACTTATGATGATCTTTTTCAGTGTTACTTGTCTTAAATTATTTCTGCAAGGTATGAAAGAGCAGAGCAAGGTGTGTATTGCCATCTTAAACTCTTTGTAGTTTTTTACTTGTTTGTTGTAGAGCCTGAAAAAGCTATCCTCGTTGTCACAGCATCAGCTCACCTGTTTACTATTGCCATTTATGCTCCCTTCCCAATCTGGAGCCTTTCTGCATCTTCCTGTTTAGTCTTGCTATGCCTGTAGATTACACATCAAAATAAAGAAGCTTTAATAATTTTCTAGATAAGAACTACAGTAAAATAAATTACTCCATAGTCTTTTCAGAGGGGTGGAATAGATTGAGCTCTAGGTATCTTTTACAAGACAGAATCAATATTTTAGCTCATCTTTGAACCTTAACTGCCCTTATCTGCTGTTTCGAAGGGCGTGGGGAGTATTTGTGGATGTTTGGTTGTTTGTTGTTGTTGTTTTGTTTATTGGTTGTTGTTTTTTTTGAATGAGTTCCAGAATTAAACTCAAGTTTTAGTGGTTTCATCAGCTCATGTGTGAAGGCAATCTGATATCCATACTCTTATTCAGGATTTCTGTTGTTCAATTTCCATTGGCACAAAATCTTAAATTTATAATGTTCAGCACTATCTATAAGAAGGCCTGAATCAATACGTTAAGTGCTGGTGAGGAAGCTTTTCAGGGAGGTGAATGAATCTAAATCATAGAATGAGAAGGGTATAGTGTTTGTCTGGAGTGAGAATGGTATATGGGGATACAAGATGGGAAAAAGCGTTGTACTGTGTGTGTTGAGGAGAAATAGATAACTTTTTCCATGATAAATGACATTGCCAGATTGCTGTTGAAGTGATGAAGTGAGTCTAGGGCAGGTTGTGAAAGATGGTCAGAGACAGATGTTTTGGTGACTTTCTATCCTTCTCCATCTCAGAGAAGGAAGGAAAAAATGCAACAAAATCAAGAAATCAGTGGTGGTAATGGCAAAGGTTTGGGACTCTTCAGTTACTGGAAAACAGTCAGGAAAGTGACTCTGATGGATATGTCCCAACTAAATAACTTCTGGATTGCAGGATGTCATGTCCAATATAAACTTAAGAAATAAGTTGAAAGTTTGGGAGAAAGACATAAAAATGTCTTTGTCTGGACTCCCCTGAAGGAAGAAGTCAAACACATGAGGATATAGCCATAAGTGAGTCGTGGAGAGGAGGACGTAAATGGCAGAGAGCAAGGACAATATAGAAGCAATAGTTAGATAAGTGGGCAGACTTTATCTTCTGTACAGTTTGTAGAAAACGTCACCACCTCTCATCATTTTTCACCATTCATCAGCTGATGATTGCTCTCCCCACAGTCAGCCCGTGTGAGCATTCCCAGTCCTGCTTCAGGCAAAATCGACTGCAGTCGCGCGCATCCCTGGCAATAAAACAGCAATGAACGGTGGAGAAGGAGGGAAGGGAAACAGCCTTCTTCAGCTGGAACATCTGTTTGCAGGGTGGGTGTCTGTGATCTTAATGAAAGGGCACTGTGTCGGTTTCAAAAGAGACCTGCGATATCCATAGGGCAAAGCATGGAGTCAAGAAAATAACTAGAATTGCTGGGTCAGGTAAAGAAAGCCGATGGTACACTGGCAAATTTATCATTTGTTTGTGAGGCACAAAGTGGGGAGAGGGAAAGGTAATGGCAGAAAGCAGAAAACAATTCAGAAAGAGCAGTAGATATTTAGGAACCAGCAGGGTACGGTCCTTTGGGACCTCAAATCTAAAACCCTTCTGTAGCAGGTAAGCACATCATGTATAATTCAAGACACAAATTGCTCAACCTCCACTTTAACCCATTATAGCTTGTGGCTTTTGTTTTCCTAATCTCTTAATTGGAAGACTGTTCCAGAATTTCATGTTGTTTGGGACCATCTTATTATTAAGCTGCATTTATTTCTGGTCAATGTTTTGCTCTCACATTAACGTTTTTTAAAGCTATATTCATTCTTAATAATTGATACCTTTCCACCACTACCTCAGGTTCTTATATGGAACAATTGCATCCCCTTTAGCTTTCTTTTTGGTAGGCCAAGGAAGCCAAACTTCCCTAATATATTTCTCTCTCGATATATTCTTTGTTCTCCTGATCACAGTAATAGCTCAGCATCGCCTACAACATTATAAAGTGTGCTTTAAACCCTCAGGGTGTGATTTGGATTTGAAGGGAAATATCTCATTGAGAAAGGGGTGCTTACAGGAATCTTGATAAAAGCATTTTCCCCAATTGTAAACTGGCAAACAAATGCTGATAGCAGTGGTAAAGCCCATGTCTTCCTGCGTACAACAGCTGCCACATTTCCATACAGAATATCTGTCTACCCACAGAGGAGTATGCTATCTGTAGACTAGATCTTGGTCAGTAATGAGAACTTTGTAGAAGCTCCACTAACTATATGTACGTCTAAAAATATATTTACATGTAAATTTAAAAAAAAATGCATGAGGGTTTTGGTTTGGTGTAGTTTTTAATTCAAATCCAAACCTTCAGAAATGATAAAGCAATAATTTAAGAGCTTAGGAGCTGGGTTATAGAGGAAGTGCAGAAAATAATTGGAATTTTAATACCAAACCAGCAATAGAAACTATCAGGAAAGGACTCCAGACATAGGGAAGAATATAAGCACCTCAAAAAAACAGAAGTCTAGAACAGAAGCTTGACTACATATGAGGTCAGAGGGGATAGTGAGAAATGCTGCAAGTCAAGCAAATGAAGCTATATGGAAGGTATTTCAGGGTTCTTCTGTCTGAAGACAAAGAAAAGGTCAGTGTTAGACTTTTAAAATACTGAAATTAAATGCTCATTGGCCAAAACAAAAATGAAAATTTTAGTTTTGATCTTTAGATTGGAAAAGCACAGTAAGATGAGATGCAAAAGGCCAAATGTTTCCATGTGTATTACCACCTTTGAAGTGGAAGAGAAGTTCGGATCTGGATGTGCTCCTAGCAGAATGCCGTTGTCACCTGGACCATAACTATACTAATATAGTTAGTATTTGCTACTGGTTAGCTAGATCACATCCTAAGTCATCCAGTAGCAGCCTTATCTTTGAGAAATGTTGCCGCATGGATTCAATACTGGGGGACTAGAAAAGATAAATGTGCCTGTTGTCAGAAGGGGGAGAGGAGTCAGGGGCAGAGGGTGCAGTCACGTTAATATTGACATTCAAAAAAAAACAGTTTGTCAAACAGTTTTTGTGTATCTACAAGGTAATGAAGAGATGAATAATTAAGAATAAATAATGTCAAACTCATTTAATTTCTCTCTATGATAAAGCAGTAGAGCCTGCAAATAAAAACAGAGTGGTAGCTGCCATTTATTTTGACTTGGGTTAAAGGTTTTAATAAGTTGTCTTTTGTGACATTTCCATAAGTAATGCAGATAAATGTGGTCTAGGAGAACCTAGTATACAGTAAGTGCAAAAATGGATTAGTGTTGCTATTGATTAATTGTCAATGACATGTTCTCAAAATGAAAAGATAGATTTAGTAGAGTTTCTTTAGTCTGGTTCTGCTTTCTGTTTTTTTACCTCGTGAACTTGATGATAAAATAAAGTAACTGGAGTCATTCTGCAGATGACACAAAACAGGGAAGGGACAGTGATGGACATCAAGATCACGTTTCAAAATGATCTTCCTAAACTGGAAACATTATCTGCAAACCAAAAGGTGAAAATCAGTGCAGATGAAAAGGCATGACACTTACTCATGAGTAAATGATAGCAGTCCTGCAGAAAAGGATTTGCATTTTTTTTATTTGAAAGTACCATACTGATCAAACGGTAATCCTTCCACTGGAATGTACCAGTAAAAAAGTGCAGTGAGTAAATTGAGCAGAGTCAACCTTATCCTCAGCTTAGCATTATCAGTCTCTCTGCTGGATCACTGGACTCCATGAGAGAAGTCACCTTTCAAGGAAGACTAGGATTCCTTGGAGTCTGGACAAAGTCGTCGTGGGGGAGCAGAAGTGTAGGAAACATCCCTTGGAGGAAGATTAAACCCCGTGCAGTTCTTCAGCCTGCAGAGAAGACATTAGGAGAGTGTAGAGTTTTCTATTATGTAAAAGGCTGTTGCAGAAAAAATAAAGAAATAATCTGTTTTGTCAGTGGTGACCATAAGTAATAACAGTTCAAACTCTGCCAAGGATTCATGAAGTAGTGGAATGGATTGGATGAGGAGGTTTTGAATTTCTGTTACTGCTGGGCATTGAAGAGCTGGTTAATCAAATTCATAGCTATAGTTTTTCCCACATTTGTGAGTAAGGTGGGACTGCGTTAAAAATATATATTTCCTTAACCTGTATTTTTGTAAAGATTTCTGACTTAATGACGGCATGGAACAGAAGTATTCAGGTTGAGGGAAGATAACTTCAGCAGTTACGTTTACATACTCTTCTGTTTGAATCTACCTTTCTTGAGAAAGAAAATAAGGAAATATTTTCTGCATGATAACAAAAAAAAAAAAAAAGGTCCGAACTGTGGACATCTTTCTTCTTTCAGGAATATTCTTACCCATATTGGATAAGATTGGATTCAGACATATATGTGATTCAAGAGACATTTTGTTTTGCAATATCTTAATATATTTTTAATGCTGTATGAGGAATTTGAAATCTAGCAGTTGGTGACTTCAGATTAGTTTTAGACAATATATTAGTGCTCCTTAGCTTTCAGGCAAAGTCTGTCACTCACCTTTCTCTGATTTCAACTTGAGAGGGGTCCCTTCAACATGACTGTAAGGATTATTTTATCCTTCTAACACTAACTTTACTTTCTCCATTTCATCAAGGGTGGCCATCTGTGTTTTTTGCTGTAATCTCTATATACAGAAAAAGCCCCGTATAGCTTAATTAAAAATTCATTGCCATTTTGTTTGACAAAAAGCTAAACAATGCATTAAACTAAATTGTCCATTACACTTTTATTCAAGACAGTGTAATTACATGAAAAATAGCATTAACAGTAAGAACAAAATTTATCATAGGATAGTGCTAATGCATTTATATGCAATGAGAGTAGGTTTAATTATAGTACATTTAAGATTGGTATGCCAAAGGCAATAAACTTTACAGCAACATACAAAAGTTTAATAAGCATGAAACATCGTAAGAACAATGTAGACTAAACCTTTCTTGCATCCGAAAAGCTGAAATGCAAAGAAGTTTTTATTTATTGCCTCAGGTAAAAAAGTCTGTAGAAACAGATAAGTGATGACAAAGCTTTGATGTTAATAAACCCAAATGGAAGTCAAAAATCAAAGTGTGTAAACGGCTAGGTTATAAAAAGAAAGATGACAGAGTTATACCCTGTAATTAGGTGTAATTTGTGCTTTTGGCACAGCTATTTGTCCTGCATGAATGAGAGGTTGTCTTATGTTTTCTTGTCCCTGTATAATAGAATTGCAGTACTGGCACATCCCACTTCAAACCTCCCTTGATATTTTTTTTCAAGAGTATTTGAAAGCTGCATGCATATTGATTCCCTCTTATGTTAGTATTACAGTCAGTTTGCCATTCCTCGTACTTGAAAATAATCATAAGCTAAGTGTTTATAAAACACATGCAGCTAGAAACAGAGTAATAATTTTAGTAAAATGCAGGCAAATCACAAAATGAATTTCTACCACAAGTATAAATCACGGAGATACTTACATGTTATACGAGTAAATTACATCAAGACTAGAAAATTAATAATCCAATTTTAATTATTTAATGAGTTGTTCTGTTTAGCAGCTGCGTAATTGGCAGTCTCATCCATATTTTAAACTGTTGTGGAACAAATTGCTGTTAATTAAATAATTTCATTTAGTTGATTCCTGTCTTTGTTTTATGGTGTCTCTCCATGAGACATCAAATTTGCAGCGCTAAAACCAATTTTACAACCATCTTTCTGTGCCACACACTGGGAAAATTTTAAAAGAAATAGTTTCCTGTACTTTCAGTATTGCCAAGAATCTGTGAAAAAGTCTATTGATTCAGAGAAAACTGCTAATTTATTAATAGCTATATATCTGTATAGGTATCAGTTCTTAAACTTTCCTGTTTAGAAATAATTATTGTGTTTTTAGACATGCTAAATGCTCTGTGCCTTTGTGAAACTACCCCATGGTTGGGTTCTGATCTGTGGTTTTAATCTCTGTTGTGAAGTTCACAGCTGTCATTTGATGGGATGTGAAATCCCTGGGCAGAGGGGCCAACCTCTCAGTTGGCCACGTTGCATGTTCAAGGTTGTAAATCCATGATGAGCACTGCAAGGATGGACTGCTCCAGCAGTGCAAAGCCACTTGCTGAAGCGTATTTCTCTCATATACACAGAAATGCATGAAATGAAATAAAAAATTAGCGTACTTTTTACCTTGACCTATATATATTTTTGCTTTGTTTTCAATGTCTGCTTTTTTTTTTTTAACTTGAAATTCGAGCCTGCCGCATTCAGAATATTCTCAAATGAACGCTGCAGAGTGGTTGCATTTCAGCATTCCCTGGTGGCACGAGCTGGCTCTCTGCCTCCTGGCCATAACCTTCTGTCTCCTGTTAGATCCTTGCGAGGATGTGTGCTTGCACTGCAGTGCTTAAATCTGCCTCTTTCTTTTCACTTGCTTTTCCAGTTCGTGGAGCCTTTTTTATGAATTCTACCTTGGAGGACAAGCTCCATGGTGGGGAAGAGAGCGCTCTCTTGATTCAGACATTTCCTTTTCGTTTGGGTCAGGGGGCTGCAGTTTCCCTTCTGGGGTCTGTGTTCATTCAGGAGTGAGGTATTCCTTCCTCCCAGCTGACACTGTCATATGCCTGTCTTCCCTCCAGTGTCATATCCCACTCCTGGAACTGCCGTGGGCTATACTGGGGAAGAGGATTTGCCAAGTCTGTAGCCTCTTCTGCTGTTAAAGGAATAATCTTCTTGTTATAAAACCAGTTATGTAAGTATTTAATTTCAAAGGTCACATTTGGTAAGCTAAAGTGGTTGTCTAAAATTTCTGGAAGCGTATATAAGATATTAAAAAAAAAAAAAAAGGCAAATCCCCAGACTCTTAAAACTTCTGCCCATGCTGTCAGTACTTTAAATTAGCTTCAGAAGATTTAAGTGAAAAGCCACAGTATATAAGATGCTACTGAAGTAACTTCCAATCTTATTTTTGAGATTAGGTTGGATTCAGTAGAATTCCTAAACCCACACAGACTGTGATGGGAGCACAGCTTTCAGCAGAAAGTCAGCAGTAGTCCCGTGGTCTGGTAGTTTCATATGCAGCTGCCTGCAGACAGACTATAAAATATTTTCCACGTCACTAAGTGATTTCTGTAGCCTTAAAATTTTAGGAAAAATTCAGACGAGCTGATATGCTGTGTATATTCAACAGGTGCCAGAGGTGCACATTCTTCTGCCTTATCTGAAAAACCAGTCTGTCTTTTAAATGCATTCTGATCAGTTTGGGGTTTATCTTTTCTGATAAATACGATATTTTGTAAGTGACGCAGTGATGTGTATTTGTCGTTTAATCTCAGAAGTCAGAAAATGCCAGTGTCCAGGGCAGCTCTGTAAGTGTGGTACATGCTGATCGGTTACTTAAAGGCTTTTTGTTTTCCTCTTTTTCTCCCACTGAGCCCCACTTTTTAATTTGATCTGTAGCCTCTAAGCTGCATTTTCTATCTGCAGTGGAATGAAAAGATTTGACCTGTACTTCTCTGATAAGTCAAGTGGTAGATCTGTGCTCCAAATGGTTTAGCTCATTATCTTTTCTCCTGCTAACATTGTGAGTTAAGCATTCCCAGACAGACTTGTTTAAATCTGTTTCTTGGGCCCAGATATATGCTAACAATTGTCGGGATTCTTGATGTGCCAGCCCTCATTAAGAATTAACGTGATTTTGGAGCTACTGGTACTGCCCTCTCCCAGCAAGTTGACAACTCACATTTAGTTAGCAAAATCAATGCTAAGTTTTCTAAAGCCTGCAGTCCATAGTCGTAAAAATGTGCTTTAGCTTAGGGTCGGTAATTCTCTCTCGATGTTTCTGACCATTATTTGCTTTCCTCTCTTGCTTCCGCCTTTTCCCCACTTAATTTTAAATTTAAATTTAAAAACTTTCCAGATCTGCCTGAGCTGAGGTCCTTGCTCTCGAGCATCCTGTGCCAGGTTTGTTGTTCCCCCAAGCCATCTCCCGCACCAGTGGGCAGAGGTGGGGCTGCGATGCTGGCGGGACGTGGACCTCCCTGAGCCCGAGCAAAGCCCTGGCCCCGCTTGTAGCAGCTCACAGCCTTGCAGTGAGGCAGGGCAGAAGAGCACAGAGTCATTTAGGCTGCAGAAGGCCCCTAACAGCATCGAATCTCCACACACCATTGCTCTGCGACTCTTCAGGTCAACCCCAGATGTCTGGTGAATCTGTATGGCTGTTGAGGGATGGCTGATAGTTTATTTGGGACTTCCAAGTAGTCTTCCTATGAAGAATTTCATTTGTCTTTTAATTGCCTGAATTCATTATGTTGTGGGGAAAAATCTGAAAATTCTTCTTTTGAAGTTTTCTTTCTGTTTGAGGTAAATGAGCTTGTGAGATTTCTGTCTGTCTATGATATATAAAAATAGAACTATTTTTGCTGGATATCAAGTGGAGCCATTTCAGATTAAAACGCAATCAATTTTGAATTAAGAAGGTTTTCTCTTTTATTTTGTTCCCAAAACTTGGTGCAGGAAGTAGATACTTAGAAGAGTACCTTGCTATGACTTCTGCTGTTCAGAAAAAAATAGCAGTACGTGCATCTGAAGTGTTGGTATTTGACAGCTGTCAAATTTTCTAAATTTGTGTATACACAATATGACAGTAATGTACTCTGTTAAAACTGATTATTTCAAGAGTCTTATTCTGTTGAGGTACTGCTACTCATTGAGAACTGGGAAGATGCTTTAAGGTGAAGGAAGAATTGGGCTCCATGTATGCAGATTGTAGCTTTGCTTAGACACTTAAGTCAATGCTTAAATATATATATATATATATATATATATATATATACACTAATTAATCCAGGTGTGGATTTTTTGATACCAATAGTAAGACTTATATGCAGATTAAAACTAGAATAATGGATAAACTATCTTTTTTCAAATGTTTTACTGTAATTATGTTAGATTTATAGATAGGAAAATATTTCTTTCTACTTGTTCTCTGGAGTCTAAATCAGTTCTGGAGTCCTTTGTCTCTTTGTGGTGGTCTGCTTTTGGTTTTGTTTCTTTTTGAGCCATTAATTTGATGGATGACAAAGTCTTGGCTTTGTTTAAAGTGTAATAACATCTTTATTTGTGAATGTATGGGGATGTTATCATTTGGAAATGACGGAAGACAGATTTGTGTTCTTTAAAGCACTTTTGTTCCCAATGATAATTACTTTTGTTTGAAATGGTACTTCCAGAGAGCTGCTAGGTCAGTGGCTGCTATTGTCATGGCAAGTCGGTTCCCTCTACAGGGTGATGATTGCTGCAAATCAAACCTGCTTAGGTAATGGTACCGAGTAGTTGGGAGCTGCAGTACTCGGCCCAGTCCAAGGAATTAGGGTGTTCACTGCTGAAGAAGCCTCAGCTGCTTTAGGCCCAAGAACTGAAGGTATGTGCTTGAGGAGACTAGCAGAAGCTGCCCAGGTGATTCAACAGTAACTAATTTTTTCCACTTCTGATAACTGTGGATTTGATAAGTAAAATTTAATGTCTACTAGTTACATTCAAATTTTTATTAGGATAGTTTTCTTTTTTCTTTTCAGTTTCTTTTTTTCTATGATGGTATTAAAGTAGCACATGCTAGGTGTGCATTTGCATTAGATCAAGTAGTAGAAAACGTGCAATAAATGTGTATTTGAGTAAGGATACATTTGATCCTCTTAAAGTTTTAGATATGGCATTGTATAGTTGAGATATAGTTGAGTTTTTCATAAATGATTTCAAAAAAATCACAATACATGTTTTGGGGCAGAAAAGAAAAAAAGCATTTTTGAAACAATTAGGGAAAGGTAAAGGAGAATTTTGGGTGATGTGAAGTATCCTTCCAAATAGCATAGCTATTTTTTAATGTTTCAGTGAAACTAAAGATTTGAAATGAAGTTATGCAAAAACAAAATGTGATTGATTTCAGAACATTTCTGTACAAAAAATTTTCAGTACGAAGCAAAATCAATAAACTTCTATTTATATTTCCTCTATAAGTGTGTGTTCATACTTCCATATCTGAACCAGCTGAGGAAAAAAAGGCAAGAAACTAGCATTTCAACATTGTCCCAGTAATGTCTGACATGGAGGAGACACCTACATAATTCAGGCTAGGTTAGTGTAGTTGTTTCACCTGCTCAACCTCTGGCTTTCCTGTTAAGAATGTTAACAAAATGGCTAGGTTTTCTTTGTTTAAATAAAAATGACTCTTTAAGATTTAAAAAAAAAAAAAAAAGAAAGAAAAAAAAAGGATAGATATCCTGTCCTGGTTTTAAAAGCAGAATCTTTTGTACAAAAATTGTACTACGCTTTATTCAGTAGAGTGTAACTTGGCTTTCTCGTGCTTTGATGTCACTGTTTTCTGTTTCCAGACTGTGACCCTGAATACAGTAAAAACTTACTGATAATAGTCCTTTCAGAGACCTTTTGTTTGTTTTCGTTTTGAGAGATTTTTTTCATCATTCCAGAGAGTAAGCATCTCTATTCATCTCTGTCATTGCACCTATGCCTGTAGTTCAGTGATTTATAATCTCCGAAGTCTTTGGATAGAAGCCTAGTAAGTTCTCACAGGATTTTTGCATCTGAGGTTATGATATTTAAGTCTTTTCTAAATCAGCTTTCAGAATTAGCATTTTACTCAGTTCCTTATGTTTGCCGGTATTAAGTCTGCCATAAGTATTCTATTCTGCTTTTTAAAACAGCAACAAATTTTGTCCCCTTTAATGGAGTGAGAACAGCGTTATATAATTGCTGTTGGGTTTAGCTCAAATTTCTGGAGTGCGCCACAAAAAATCCTCGCCTTTCTGTGGCCATTGACAATGTCGAGGAAAATGTAACGACCTTGATGATTTCTAACAAACGAGGGTTACTTACGGCAAGGCAGCACTGCTGAATTAGATGCTATATTCCAAGCCTGCTTCTAAGTCTTCACAAATCCTATCACAATGGAAGCCATGGAGTAACAAAAATATTGTGAAACAAATGCCTCCTGGGTGGCTAATTATTGGCATTCTTTCCTTTTTACTCAAAGGGAAGCTCTGTATCTTCCCTGTAAAATGCTGTCTGACTTGAGAGCAAGAATGCTCAGGGGTGGGGAGCTGGAATCTCTTCTGTGGTTTATTTGTGAGGGATTTCTTATTTATGCTTTTATTTTATCCAAAAAAAAAGTTCTTATAAGGAAGTGCATTAAATTCTTACTGTCACAAAGGACTGTTAATACCTTGGCTTTCCCTATTAAAATATCATGTAAACAATTATTGCATTATTTGTGCTGGTTCGTGGATGTTGTTCCAGTTTGAAATAAATGTTGAAATCAGAGGAACGGTTAATACACAACCTTAATTTAACATATTTTGTTTAGATGAACTAATGGAGTGAGAGGGCTTCTCCATTTATTATACTTTCTTTTTAAGTGGATGCCAATGCTTTTCTGCTGATTCGAAGTACGAATTTGTTATGTTATTGTTTATTGTGCACTGTAAAGGTTGCAATTATTTCCTGCGGCTGGGCATTCCTGTATTAGCTTGGTTATTGAATGTCTCAAATGCCACAATATTAATTACTAAGTGACAATGGTGTAATTGCATACTAATCTTCATGGAAAGTGGCAGTTTCAAAGAAGGAAATAAGTAAAGGCCAGTCTAGCCACCTCCAGGCCGACAGAGGAAGGCATCATGTTATAGGGGCATTTCGATGAGTGTGGAAAATGAGGTCCTCAAAGCTGAGCCAGATTTAGAAACATGATAGAAAAGAAACTCTTAAGAGTCTGAATTTGAGGGAAGAAAACCAAGTTTCCCCAAAGTGTGCTTTGTTTATCTTGGTCACTAAACCCTTTCTCACCCAATTTTTAATTCCGTAGGCCATGGCTAGTGACCCATTAAGTTAATTACCCTACAGAATCTGGAGGAGTGAGCAGTGGCTATCTCTGGTGCTACCCTCACAGCCTTACTTTCTATTTTTGGTTTTCTTCAATTGCGCCGAGCTTCCTAGGAGATTAGAAATTCATTATTGTACATCTGTTCTTCCTCCTTTGTGAAACCTGTCAGTCCAATATTTTGATGGGGTTATGATTTAGGGGAAGAGAGGATTTATTGTTAGGGAAAGGAGAATCTGTTGGTTTCTGGCCATGCTGCAAACAGGTTTTGTTACAGCCTTTTCCTGTCAAGATTTTCCACCCTCCTCTGGAGACGTAAAGCAAAAAAAGACAGAGATCCAGCATTTCTGACGTTACAGAAGTGAAGTCTGGATGTACTTCTCACAGCTTTGCTATGTATTCTCAGCTTTCAGGGAGCTTTTCATTATTACTTTTCCTAATGGAGAAGAGGAGTTTTTTCCTGCATGGTAACAAATGTTTTGTCTGATTCCATGAATGCACGATACTTGTCCTAAATCTGTTTAAAAATAAATAATAAAATCCTCATATGTTTTATCAGAAAAGCCTAATGACCCAAGTCTGATCATGGCACTGGCTCATTCAAAACTGCACCAAGGGAAGAGAATTCCGCTGTAACTTTCACCAGGAGAAATAGTTCACTTCATCAAGAGCAAGTTGGCAGAGCAACCAAAACCTATTACAAGCAGCTACTGAAAGTCTTAGAATTTCTTATTTCCATATTTTTGGAATTAATGAAGAAAAAGGGTTATAATGCAAAAGTAATTGAGTAGTTTAATCATGAAATATGAAAGTAAAAAGCCTCCTTAAGTCAGCCAGTGGCTTACAGTATTTAAAAATCCATAACTAATTACCAGGAATTCATTTTTAAGACTATTAGGATTAATTTTCCCTCTTCTCTTAACAGTGTGTATCTATGTGTGTGTCTGTGTTTGTATGTATCTATATATAAATAAAAGTATCGTTGCTTGTGTAAATGATTTGTGAGTATATTTTAGTTAAGGCTGGTTCTCATTAATCTCAGAGTGCTGCTTAATAATCAGTCTTGTAATTTTTTTATATGTTAATAAAAGTGAAATAGATTCTCTGATCTGTACTTAGTATAAATCCACTGACTTGATCTGAGCTTTCTGATTTACACTGGCATCACCCAATTCACAAAGGGAGCAGAGGAGAGCAAAAACTGTGAGGAGGCAGATGGGACAAAACAAAAATGTTTCACAGTCACCTTGAAGATTGAATAAGATCAGAAAGTTGGCTAGGGAAATCATGCTCCCTAGCCTGACCTTGGAATGCAGAATGTTAGGAAAATACAAAACTAGGAATTGGTATGGGCTATGTCATTTTTAGAGACACCAATCTGTGTATATATAGTGAATATCATTTTTATACTTAATTTTCAAATGTGGTAAAGCAACTCGGTGAAGAAAGCACGCTAAAATGCTTTTTTTGGAAATGAGATTGTCAAATTATGCTTAATGCCTGTTTGCTTAAGCTCTGGTTAAACTAACTGAACATAAATACATCCTTAAAGCTGAGCACAGATTTAAGTGTTTTGTCAAATGGAACGAGAATTAAACAAGTTTTGCGTGTGTTTAAATGTTCTGATCTGCTGTGGTCTACTAAGTCCTGTTACCTGTATTCCTGGGTCTAATAATAACACGGCATGTAGGGTCAAAGATGTTTGGCTTTAATGTCCTATGTTCTCTTCACAGTTTGTAGCAGTAGGTTGGCTTTGTAGTATTAAAAAGCAGAAGTGGAAACCTAGCTAAGTGTGTGGTATTTCTATAAACTGCTGTCCTCAACACTTCTCAACTAAATTATCATCATCAAACACCAGTATTTGCAGAGCTAAGTACAAAATAAGTTACTGAGTGAAAATAGAAGAATTTAATACCACTTCCAGTGTCTTTGGCACCTTAAAACCTTCTCTCCAGAAAGAAAATTTAAGGAGTTTGGATTGCACAAGAGCATTTGAATTTTAGGTGAGGGCTGACATGGGTAAATGGTCCAGTTTAATTGCTTGGACAAATGGGGTGAAGAATTGGCGTGTAGTTGGCAGCACATTCACAGGAAACTTGAACAACTAATAATTTGAAGTTCAGGTGAATAATATTGTTCTTTCAAATATTAAACTGATAAAATGATGCCATTTATTGTGTTCTCTCTGTGTGTATGTATGTATATAGAACGCAGTATACATGTAGTATTGTTTGTGTGTATATACATAAATATATGTATGAAATTATGAAATCATGAATTGGAAATATACTTTTCTTCCAATAATTAATATTATTAAAAATTATTGAGTAAGTTTCATCTCCCCCCCTCCCCTGCCCTTCTCCCTTCCCAAGTACTTTTATGCTCTGGTATCACTAAATGTATCTAATTCAACATAGGGAAAGTACTAAAATCACGATGATTGCTTTATAGAAGTAACATAACTCTCAAAGTACTGATAATTTGTGGAGTAGAAGGACATCTTTTTATTTTTAATGGCAGCGTTTTCCAGATTCTTAATAGGAGCAAAAGCTCAGTTAGGAACAAGACATTTAAAATATTCTTAGTAGAAATAACTAATTCAAGTGGATGCATATTGTGAAATACGGTGTTTCACTTCCTCCCAGTCTTGCTTGTAGCTGCTATTGATCGTTAAAAGTTATAACAAATTTCACAGCTGCTGCTGCTGAGTTAACTAAGGTAATAGCCTGTGTTCAGCTGTAAGTGCACTCTCCCTGTCACCTTCGCTTGCAGCATTTTAAATTCTAGTTAAACATTATTATACTTGTGACACCCTGTGGCAGCGGGAAGCCATTGCATATTATGTATTGCTGCGGAAGACGTATTTTGGACATCCTTTTTGGGGCAGAGCCTTTACTTTTCAAAACTAGAGTGACTGCAAACTACATTTGGCCTCCCAAAGCATGTGTACCCCTCAATGACATGGGTAGGTGTCAAGTTTATTTTCAGCATCCTGTGTTTTACAAATAAACGAATTTGCAGGGCCAAACAAACGTGTTGTATTTTGCCTGTCTTGCTTTGAAACAGCTTCTTTATCACTGATGCTTCAGAAACCCCTTTCTGTCTGTGTACACAGTGTCTTTCCAAGAAAGCAGTATTTCTAAAAGGCAGGGTATTCATGTAAAATTATTGCTTTTGTCATAAACCCTTGAAATTATTTTGCACCTTATAATAATAGATGTTGTACTATCAACTAAGCAAGCAAGGAGCTAACAAGACCCCAGAAGGACAGACCAGAGTGTTATATGGGCTTTAAAACCATTATACTTACAGTGTTCTTCAGGGATTCCTCGAAGGAGATCAGGATAAACACTTCTGTTGCATGTTGGTAGACAGTAGAGGATGGGACAGTGTGGACAACTGTTATCGCATTTTGAAATATTAACCATAATGTTTGCATCTCTCCACTGTAAAGAAGCATTTCTCCACAACGCCATTTTTTGCTGAAACAATGAGTTGGCCTATCAAAATGTTGTATCCACATCTGCTGATGACTGCTCTATTTACTGGTGATTTACTGATTTTTGCTCTCTATCAAAACCAGCAGAAATGTGAGTAGTATGCACCTTTATTGTCTTAATGTTAAACCCTGATACAACTGTTAAACCCTGATACAACATGGTGAAATACCTGGCAGTTTTTGCCAATAAATACATAGCTTGGGCAAAGGACAGATAAATTGTGAAATTGTATTTATGTATCCAACTGCACACAAAGAATATACGCGTACGTGTGCTTTTAGGAGCTGGGGCAGCAGCTGTGCCCCAGCAGTTGCATGGGACAACGTAAAAGTTAATGTGAGTCCGAAGTCACAGTTTCCAGGTAGCTTCAAGAGCTTTGCTGAGAGATAAGGTTACTCCACGTTTTTCTTTACGAACCCACTTCCAGTTGTTCGTAAGTGTCAAAAAACCTGTTCTCCCTGAAATTCTCTGTGCCGGGAGTCAGCCTTAAGCTGACTTTGTTTGAAAATGTTCAGTGAAGATGAAATGGAGAATACAGGCACCGTCAGGGAAGACTCTAGGTGCAGAAGACAGGCATGGGGCAGGCCCTGACCAAGAGGTGGAAGGAGAAGAGCAGCTGCTGAGGTGGGAGCTCCAGGGTTGGCAAGTGGATTAGCAAAGGGGAAATGGGGCTGCAAGGGGACAGTGCTGGAAAGTCCAGTCTGGGCACCTTCCTCTGCTGTCTGTAAAATGGAAGCAGTGGGGTTCTGTTCGCAGTCAAGGTTAAGATGCTGTTGAATCTACCAGTGGCTGCCTCGGCCAAAATGGCAGAGGCCTGTGCTGTTGTGAGAGCGAACTTAGTGCCGTTACGGAGTGAAGGTGGTGCTACGCAGCTGTGTAAGCTTGGGGTTTTCAAGTGTATTTCAGAGCGATGAGACAACCGAGAGAATTTCTAACGTCATATCACTACATTATATGTAGAAACGGGAAGGCTAAGTTATGACTGAACTATGACTAATAATTAAGGTAATTTCCTGAGTCCTTGATTATGTGACTTCAATGTTCTGCAAAGTGGACCGTTCAGAAATAGTGCCACCGAAAGGTTAAGAAACATAGGTACAGTATGAAATGTAGTGAGTAGAAAGGTGAAGTAGCCCATGGCAAAGCTTGGTTTAATTGGGGTTTAAAAAAAAAATACCGAAGAGATGATGAGAAGATGGCACTATGCAAAACATTGAGCACAATTCTTAACCTTAGCTGTTGTTTTGAAGTGAAATTGGTAAGCACTGAGTGTTAACCCCCTTAAAAATAGAAGTAGCAAGGGTAGTTTTGTGACATGCAAGGCAGATCTAGGGGATGACTTCATGTTTGAAAATTTGAACAATGGGATTGGAAGAAATGGTGCAAGGAATGAGGTAGGGAGAGGAATTACTGTGAACGGAGAAGGGGCTGGGTGTGAGCCGTGGCGTTCCCACAAAGGTGGGTAAGCATCCAGGAGTGGCTGTAGAGGTCATGATGGAGCTGCAGGTTGAATTAGTCAAAAAAAGGTTAGTGGCAGAAAGGTAATAAATGCTTCAACATACCAGGGTGTTTGATGGCACAACTGACAAAGAGGAGCTCAACCAATTAATGAAATAAGACAGGAGTGCCATGGTAATGCATGCTATGGGGTCAGAGGAGAGAAAAGTGTGTGCCTGTACTGCAGGGGGTTCGCTGGGCCGCCTGTGGTAGCGGTCTGCTCCCTGGCCACCACTGGTGTGTTGGGCAGGACTGAGCCAGGCATCTCCAGCTCGGACTTCCCCAAGCTCCATGACTTGACCTTTGCTTACAGAACAGCTGCTACATACCTAGCTTTTTATCGCTTTGTACCTTGCCCACCTCTCCTGCTCTCTTTGTCAAAAATGTTAATGCATCATTGATATGAAATAGTTGTATGGCAAAAAGAGTGTTTGGGAACAAAGGCCACTTCACATTAAGGTATAATTAAGAGTGTTAGTTGGCTGGTTGTGTATTTTGCTGCCTTTTGGGATATGATTTATATCTCCAAAGAGTAACCAGTCTACTAAAACCTACATTTCTCTTTCAAAAATACTTTGTTATTATAACTCCATTCTAGTTTTGGTCATCTAATTTTGTTGTTGTTGTTGTTTTGTTTTTTTGTGTGTGATTTTTTTTTTAGGAATATCACACCACAAACCTGCATTTTTCCTGTGTTAGTATGCTGTTTTATACAAAAGACAAATTCAGACTACGATCAAATCCTTCACTAAGAAGAGCTTGTTGTTAAAACCAAATAAAGGAAAGACTACAGCTGTTAAAAACAGTGGAAGAAAGGATTTATAAGCTATAGTTAGTTGTGTTTGGTCCCTACACTTTAATCTGGTTTTCCCATTTGGAGACTTGCAACTAACTCCATTAGGCTGATAAGTCTTGTGCAAGTGGGAAATGCAGAGTTGTAAAGCAGAAGTTGTAGGCTAGGCTGCTACATTGAAGGAGAACTTGCAGGAGCCTAATTTGTTGCTTTTTCATCCTGAATGTAGATTGATTTAACTGTCATTGGGATTAATTTTCTCTAATAAGCAGAAGAGTGTATTCTGTGGCAGGAATATACAGGTTTTCATCTTACTTTGTTAATGCAATTTACAATCACTTTTTCTGCTGACAAGTACAGTCAGATGAGAAGGTTTTACCCTTTTTCTTCCTAAATATGTATTTTCATATGATAGTAAGTGCGCATAGGTGCATTATCTGATGATATAGCTGTGATGTCAGCTTTTCGTATGACGTCGTAATCACGAGACGTTCCTCAGATGTGATGAAAACTAAGGGTGACTCTAGAGCAGTTGCTCTGAATGTAACGTGAAAATGTCATTTAGACAAATTAAGAAAAAAGGGTTGTTGGTACCTTCAGGGCAGAAGGACACATTAGTAGGGATTGTTACTGGCCAGTTTTGTGCAGGGGAGCAAACAGTGAGGTGCACCTGTGGTTAACATGAGGTGGTGCACGGAGGTCTGCAAGGGTCATAAGAGCAGTGTTGGTAATTAGCATCATTCTGTTTAGCGTACAGTAAAATTACAAATCTTTGTTCACAAGCGTATTTTCTGGAAATACTTTGTAAGTATCCTTTGAAGGTCAAGACTGAAGGGTCAGAGATGAAAGAGCTCTGTTTTGCATTTTGTTTGTTTTGAGAAATGGTCTGCTGGCACCTGGCTGCTTCTGTTTTCAGTGTCGTGAGTTTGTCCTGCTGTGCATTGGTTAGCGCGCTTCATTTTATGGTCTCCATGAAATCATTTGTTGCATTTGGTATGTACTCATAAAAGAAGTGTGAACTGTGATTCTGTACTGGGAGGTGTTTATAGTGGTTATTGTGGAGACAGTGAGAAGGTTTGTTAATTCTTGCAAGGTCTTGTTCTGTTCCACAAACCACTGGAGATTTGCTACTGATAATGAGTTAGGTAAGCCGAAAGAAGTCATAAGAATGGGGTTTGGAGAAAATACCTTCCATTATACACCCTTTTCCCAGCCCATATTAGTTTTTCTCTGATGCATTTTGCCCTGCATGGAGTCCAGCATGGGTCAGCTTGGAAGGTTCGCAGGAAGAGCGTGGGGTAGAAATCCTCTTGTGCTGCAGGACGTCCATGTCCTGCACAGAAACACGATGGAAATGCTCTTGTTGGACAAATCCTGCCCTTCAGTTGGCGAGGGTGTAAGGAGGAGCTTAGAGCAGACATGGTAAAGTTGCTGGGTTTATGTAGGCAAGTGTGCTGTGCTGCTGGCTCTTTGCACGGGGGTAGCGAGGCTGTGGCAGAGGGTGGCCTGGTGAGAGGAGGCAGACGTCCCTACAGCAGACATCAGTGAGGTTTGTGTTTCTGATCCAGGTGATGGGAGAAGTCACGTGTGTGTGACTTCACGTGTGCCTAATTTTGCTGGAGCCATTACAAGAAGGCCACTCTTGAGGTGGTCCATTCAGAAATGGCACATTGCAGGTTTGTTCTGGGGACTGCGGTAAGAAGAAAAAGACAGTAATTAATGTGCGATTGGGCTAGTGATTTCTGTGCCTTAGAGTGTGTGAAAGATGTCTTTTGCAGAAGGGGTAAGAGAAGAGGGAGACTGCTTTACAGTAAGTCTTGGGTGCCAAGAAAGTGACTCCATCCCCAAGGAGCACTCACACACTACTGCATGTCAGATAACTTGGCTTTTCTGAGTCCTGCTGGAAATCAGCTGTGTATTACGTTAAAATCTGAACTTAGAAAGAAAAAGATTATTAGTAAGATGCAATATATTTTCAGTCGGTTGCATAATCTTTTCTTGTTGGAGATATCTTTAGCATAATTACTTATTAAATCTTGAGAGCTGCCTTTATTTCATGTCTCTTCAGGGAAGGCTATGTTAAGTCACAGGATTTCTTGTACTTTTAGTGTTGCTTTCCAATGATTTAGTGTTGAATAAGATTATGGACACTGATTCTGCTATTGTATAGTTTTAGGCATGAAGTAACCTCTAATAAAGATGTAAGTTCTGATAGCTGTGAAGCTCAAAACAGGTGAATATTATTAACTGGTGTTTTACATTTTTCAGCTATCAAATTGTATCAAGTACTGAAAGATTTTGTTTAAATTACTTTGTAAATAGGTGTTAGAGTTGGGCTTTTTGGAAGGCTTTTGTGGGTGTCTAAAGATTAATAATCACAGAAATTTTTAAAATAGCTGGCTGGCTTATTTCTAGCATGCTTTCTTTTGCAGATGGCTTTTGAAAGCATTCTGTATTTAAAACCCTAGCATGGATTTAGAATGGCTTTGAAATAGTTTTCAAGGTGGCAGAATAGAAAGTGTGTGATGTGACTAGTTAATCTCTAGCTGGGGCCAAGGGTTCTTTTTACATAATCCCATCATTCTTGCAATATGTTAATGCAATGTACCTAGTGGCTGAGTAGCAATTGCAAAAAAATTACCATTAACCAATCCCCCATAATTTAGGACCAAGCGTACAGTGTTATTTTTGAGGAGCCTTGTTTTTGGTGAATTTAAATGCGTTCCTCCTTTTTTTTTTATCATTTTTTTACAGATAACAATTAGGCTAACACCATCCTAAAGGTGAAATTACATATATTATATATAGCATTCATGTTCCTTCTGCTAACTTTTATCAGCTGGTAGGATAAACTGAATCATCAAAATCAGCAGATGCAACACACTATTTAAAGACATACATATTCTATTTCATTGTAAACAAACCAAAACAAAAAACACACCTACTTTCTAATATAATTGGGATCATTTAGTAAATGTTTGCTTTGGTACAAAAGTGTAATTTTCAACACCTTTCAGCCTTGACTAACTTTTAATAAAAGTTGTTTTGCCATTTTTTTTTCTGTAAATGTAAGTCAAGATAAATAGGTTGAAAATTGTCAAAAGAAATCCGCCCTACCCTTAAAAATCAATTCTACAAAGGTGATTGAGTTTGTGCTTTTCTTTTCAAGATCAAACTTCCTGTAATAATTCCCATATAATCCCTGTGTAGTTAAATAGCCCAGTAGTCATAACATGCTTGAAATGTATGCAAAGCATCAGCCCAAAAGTTTAACTCTTAATAACAGAAGGATCAAAGGACTTCACTGACATGATTTTTTTGAAAAATAAAACACGATACAGACATAAATGTTAGTCTGAGTAAAAGGCTTTTAAAGCATGCATTTTGGATATTTTATATTGTAGATTAAAACCAGTTCTCCTTGTCTCAGCCAAAGAAAGAAATCTCATACACCTTCGTTGTTGTAAATGAAATGCTGTCATCTCAGTTTGTTCACCAGTTGATAGGTCTCTGCTAGAGAATGATGGCTCTGAGGAAAGGGAGACAATCTGTGACATGCTTCTTGTTTCCCCATGTGCAAAAATAAAATGTGCATGCTTAAAAATGTTCTTTGATGTCTTTAAAAGGAAAAAAAATCTCTAACAGGGGGATCTTGTATGTTTTTAACTTGCCATCTAACTCAGAATAATTAAGTAAACTTCCTTTGAAACTAACTATGTTGCTGTAGGGTACTGAAAATAATGGAAACTACAATATCCCATTCGTAATTTGAGTGAATTATAAAGACAGCTCAATGGCTTTTTCCTGTACTGAAATTTGTATTTAGAGAGCCCGTTGTGTGGGCTTACATAGTTGGCTTCTGTTCTTCAGACAACTCTAAGACGAACTAAATCACAAAACTGCTTGAAAAAACTGACTGTAAGCAGCGTCCTTTTTTTTTTTTGATTCATTTTAAAATTGACATGCTGTGTCTATAGCAAGTTTGCATCCACTTTTCACAAGCTATTGTTCTTAAATGTCAAATTATTAAAATAACTTCTGCTGTGGTGAAGTGTATTTTGCCTCAGTTCTTAAAGATGTTAAATCTCTATAAGCTTTCCACATCAATAAATTAATATTCTTTCTTTTTCATGCTAATCCAATGTCAAGTTTATGCTTTAATATTTAAATTAAATATTTCCTATCAAACATTCAGAAAGTCATCTTTCAATGGGAACTGATTCATCACTGTACATGTTAACTTTACTGTTGATGACATGGAGAATAGGATTTTTTTTTTTTCTGTTTTACCAAAGAATACATCACACATAGTGTGGTTAATTGCCAGGTTTTGTAGTTTAGTAAGGTGCTGTTCCAGTGGAGCCCAGTGTTTTATCCTTATAAATAGGGGTAGTGTGTGAAGAGTCCTAACAATGCCCAGGTACAAAAACATCTGCAAGAAAGAGAGGAAAGGATGCAAATTGCTCGGAGTTCTTCATTTGAAATGATGCTATGTTTTTATGTACTTGGAAGGAAAGACAGTGGTGTCTGTCAGGCACATGAGTCTGATTTTTACTTTTATCTTCTAATTTTCCAAGCTGAGACTTTGACATTCAATCCTCTTTTCATGGTGTTTTTGAAAAATTACTATTATACTTCACGGATATTTAGCTTGGCTTCTTGTATTCTTCAGAGGGAGGAACACTAGTTGCGCATCCATCAAAACTAGAATCTTAATCTTTTTTTCTTTCTCCCCCAGTTGCAGGAGATTCAGAACACGTCGAGCTCATTTGTTAACCTGCCCAGCAGCCAGGGGGAGGCACACAGTGCCTGGAGGGGCTCTGTCCTGTGGCTCTTCTGCTCCTGACCCTTTCCCAGTGCAGGACCCACCCCCTGGCATCAGCCCACGCCAGGTCCCAGAGTGGCGGATCCCCTGAGTAACTGGGATCCAGGGTTTGGAAAGCCTTAAGATAAGCATGCAAGGGGAGGGACCTTTTTACCTGCATACTGTATCTCTTACTAAGGGGATTAAGGCTTGGCTCAGCTAGATCCTGGGAGGTTTTTTCCTTAGTTCTATAAACAAAACTTTCCCTCTTGGTCTGTTACAGGAATGACTTTTTATATTCCTGTTCACAGATTTGGAGAAACTGAATATGCCAAGAGACCTGCAGTTTTAGATAAAGCATATCGTGCAACTAATTGCTTGGGAGGAATGGAGTTAATGAAATAGAAAACACACGTTACAGTGTTTCTGATACACAGTATTTGCCTGTGAACCACTGGCAGACTGAGATCAGTTCCCTTTCAGAGGACAGGAGAATGATCAAAGCAGGGCCTGCAGTGCCTGTAAAATCTGTTATCCTGCGACAATTGAAACCACCAGCACGAGAATGTTGTGGTTAGGTCTCACTCGTCAGCTACAAAAGCAGATTTTCCTGTTTTCTACATGCAGCAGTTGCAGAGGAAGTTCCTGAAGCACAGAACCCATGAAGATGCACTGCTCAAAATAAAAATTGTTGCTGGCAAGGAGTATACTTATATTCTTCATTGTGTCACTGTATGTGAAGTTCAGTCTTATTTGAATGTTAAAAAATTAATCTTTCAAGCAGGATATTACACTGGTTTGACGTTTGAGGCCACAGAGATTTGAGTTATTTTAGCAACAACCACATCATTTCCATATACAAAAAAGATTTTCCCAAATGATTTTGTGATAAATAGAAGATAAGTGAATTGTACTATCAAACATTATTTCAGTCTGATATCATATTATCAGCCCATCTGGTTATATTTGGAATATACTTTACTGGTGTTGATGAAGCTATGCTGTTACTTAACATATGCTGTTTTCTTTCCCTCCCACTACTTTTTCGGGGCTTTTTCCATCAAAATTCTTCTCTCTAGTGGTTTTTGTACTAATAAGTTAAATACCTGATTCCATTTGAACATAGCAGCTATCTTTCTATAGTATTATCATGTAGGAATTTGATGTTATTTCTTCCATGCTGGGAAGAAAAAAAAAAAAAAGTGGTAACTTCAGATACAATTCAGTGCAACTAGGGCTTGTGTACTTCCCCAGTACAGAAAGGCCAGGGAAATAACCTTTGCATTTGTATGTCTGCAACTGAAAAGGAAAATGGGCACTTCAGCTTTTCTGTGCTCTGTTTTAAAAACCCAGCAACCTGTGTTGAATTCACAAGATTTCAAAATACTGTACAGATAATGTGTTTTATGAAAGGAGAGTTGAGATAAAGCTTTAGAAAATGCTGGGATGGGTCCCTTCGTTTCTTAAGCAGGGAGATGGGTAGAGTAAAAAATCAGTATAGCATAGGGCCTGGGCATTTTGAAGGATTGTGGAGATAATTTGTAATTTGAAACTCTTTCATTTGTATTCTCAGAGAAATCCAGAGGTAATGAAAACTGCTAACACAATGAGTTTTGTTAAATTTATTAGAAACAAGAGTAAGAGCCCTTAAGACTGCTTTGAAGTTTTGCTTGCACACAGTATAGCATCGTGATAGCCATCAGGTGTAACTGGGACAAAAGGGACTTTGATCTTCTTGTCTTTCCAGAGTGGACCACCTTTTGAGGCAGGATCTCAGCTCTTCCAGCTAACAGATGCTTGGAGAAGGGATTAGCTTCAAATTCATTTCAAATTTCAAGTTTGTGCTTTCTTATTTCAGACTTTGTGCATTATAACTGCATTGCCAGTGTTGTAACTGAAGATTTAACTCTTTGCTTTGCTAAAATAGAATTTGTGGTTTTCTGCTTTGTTTGCACAACAATTTAAAAAAGAAACTGTTCTTAGAGAAACATATGTGAGTGATAATGTAGCAGAGTACAGAAACACTGAAATAGCTGCCTGACACTTATGTCCGCTCTCAAAGCAGACTCAGTTTTGCTGAGTATTCAAAACTCAGCAAAATTGGTATTCACATTCTCAGCACTCACGCTCATGGTCATATCCATCACAAACTGGTTGCTGTTATTCTTCCTAGAGTGAAATTTGCTTTGTTGCAGTATGTGAGAAAC
Organism: Anser cygnoides; assembly: GCF_040182565.1. Lineage (NCBI taxonomy): Eukaryota > Metazoa > Chordata > Aves > Anseriformes > Anatidae > Anser > Anser cygnoides. The sequence goes on from NC_089873.1 coordinate 192,919,798, forward strand.
ATTTCCTTTTTTTTTTTTTCTGCATTAAAATATTCAAGTAATGACCTGCCAGCTGTCATTATATAGTCTCCTACATGAAGGGTTCCCAAAATTCATGCCAATGACAACTCAGATATGGGCATACACAAGAGAAGTTTCTGGCTTTGTGCTGCTCTGTGGGCATGTGCAGGAGGGACTGGTCACACCATCCCCTCAGCATCCTGCCCTTCAAATGAATCCAGGGCTACAGACTGCCTGTACTTACCCCGATATGTTGATGGCGGGTAGCTGCCAGTGTGAAAAAAGTGAAGCATGGTCCAGCTCTTCACATGGTCCAGCTACCATTTGTGTTCATCTTTGGTCACGTTGGGCCCTTCGGTACAACATGGAGTAATGCACCATTTAAAGGTGTTACCTTGATGCCAACAAATTTCAAATATACCACTCACTGTTTCACATTACAAATCTCACAGGGGTGTTAGGTGTACGTGGATGCAGACAGAGAGGCTTATTTAAGTACATCTCTTTCTGAAAACATTCCCAGATACAGCTCATGGTAGCTAATCTTTTTTTCTCCTTAGCCAGTTCCCATTACCCGAGCAGCTTCTTGCACCTTATATTGTGAAACTTCTCTGAGATGCATTTTCAAATACTGACACCGTTGGAGTTTGTAAAGTATTGTTTACTCCCCCAGATAAAATTATTTGAAATAAAATTTGAAATATATATTGTAGTGGCTTGTTAATGTGTTAATATAGTAAAGCATAAATTACATTTTAAGTAGCAATTTGTTGCAGAAGATGGGATACAACCCCATCTCTATCTGTTCTGCTCAAGAGTCAAAGCACCTTTTCTGTTTATTATGCAGAAACTCATTTCTATCTCCTCTGACTGTGAAGAAAGTCTCCAAATATAAGCAATGCTCTGCTTATCTTTCATTTTCTAGATTTTCTAAAACCATAAATCTGCAGGAATGGTTTTTCTCTTTTAGTCATTTAAATAGAGTGCTGAATGCTGAAAACACAAGTGTGGGTGATAACTATGTGGCTGCTGATCAAAGCAGCTAAAGAGAGTGAAAGCCCTCTAATGACCTGGGTGATTTTTATTAAAAAGTCCCCAGGAGCCCTAGGCTTAATCATACAAGATAATTGTACTTTGAACACGTGTAAACTTGCCTCAAGTTGTCCATTCTGACTTCTAGATGTACCTGGTGGCTTATGAAGAAGATAAGCAAAGGACGAGGCTTGATGAGCTAAGAGGTCCTTTCCAGTCCTAATTTTTCTGTTTCTCTCCGATGTTAAATTTTTCTCATTTTTCTCCCTTCACTAGAAATGCTGCAAAAGATAGAATGGAGATTTATTTTTTTTCCCAAGATCTTATGTAACTGTGCTACTTTGTTTCCTTGTGGGTATTTGGTTTTTAAGGCAGAGGTGTAATTGCAACTCACTATGTAAAAGAAGAGTTTCTCTCCATTTTTTTCCCATTATAAAATTTTATTTGGCTACAGAAAAGAAGTTAAACGCATCAAGTATGTCAGTCTTAGTTTTGTCTCTTGGAACTTTGGAGGGGGGCATGCTTTCTGCATTTTGTACATCCTGTCAGATTTTAAAATTTGAAAATGAATTGTCATTATCAAAGACGAGCTAAAAACCAAAATATGCTATTTCATGGAAATCATTATGGTGCGTTGTGGGACATGTTTCGCAATGAAAACACGCTTCTGTAGTAAGGATGCTTTGACAAAATTTTATAGGCTTTTAGAGGATTGGTAGAGATGTCTTGATAGGTGAAGTGTTTCAAAGCCAGTTTTTCACTTTCAACAGCATCCTATTTCGTAGAATCATAGAGTCATTAAGGTTGGAAAAGACCTTCAAGATCATCTGGTGCAACTACCACCCTACTACCAATGTCACCCACTAAACCATGTCCCTAAGCACCTATTCCTTACCAAATCGGCTATAAGTCCATCTGTTTTGGTAGTGGCATAGGTGTAACAGCAGAATGTTGTCACTGCTTTTCTGGATACCGTTGGAGCACTCGCACTAAACATCAAGACCAGAAAAATCCCGTAACTCAACCCAAGGGAAGCTCAGAATCCATACAACTACCCCATAGCTATGTGGGGCAGCTGAGGCAGCCCAGTTCCTGCAGTTCACATGGTTTCTACCACAGCCAAGGCACATCTGTGTCCTGCTGCCACCTGTCCACCAGTGGGTTCCCTACCACCCATCGCCCTGGTTCCTGCACTGCTGGCACTTAGTGGGGTCTGGTGGTTTTGGACGCAGTTGCAGGCTGAAGTTATGTCAGTCAGCAGATAGCTTCAGCGTTTTTACAGTGCCATAGTGGACCACCTCCACACTTCCCGTTACGTAGTCAAAAATGAAACATTTATTTACCTGGCACATTGCTTGGAGCTGCAGCTGATGGCAGTGACAGTTGTATTTCCGCTGATTTCCGGAAAAATAGGGTAAAATAAAGAAAATCAAGACAACTTTTTAGTCAGAGGCATAGAGAATGTTTAAGATCAAGCATCTGAGGAAAAAGAACTATAAAAGAGTAAATGACCTAAGCAAAATAATACACATATCATTTTTCATGTATTTATTATAGACTTAGAAAATATGGCACATACATGACTGTAAAATAATAGTAAAAAAATAAATAAACTTTTAGAAAATTCAAAACTCTTTCTCTGGATAATGGATGTAGGAGTTAATGCAGGTTTTCCTGGTGTTTTTTGATACTTTTGAGATTAGAGAAGTAGAGGACAAAATTAATTCCTGATTTAATTCCATTGTTCTTTGACCAACTTGATCCATAATGGAGAAGCATTTACTTCTAGGATGCATCCCCAATTTTTGCTTCCATAAAGAAAAGCAAAACTAGCTTTTAATGTGGGAACAGATTGGAATAGGCCTTCCCAGAAAAAAAAAGTTTTACATTCTCATTTTCTTCTGTGCCTGCAGAGCTACAGCTGCTGTGATGGCTGTGGCCTGGCTGTTGGCTGTCGCCTAGTCTTTTTCCTGACTTACTGCAAGGGAGAGATAGTGCTTGTGATTTTTATTCTCCTCAAGAAAGTTTTCCTGCCTTTTCTATGCCGTTGGGGTTATCCTTATAAGCCATAGGTTATGGATGAATATTACTGCAGTCTTCCACGCTCTGTCCTATTTTTTTACTACACCTGGTTAGCAAGGAGGTAAGTCAGATGTAGATTTACGTGCTCCAGCCCCTGGCGGTTCCGTGACTGGAACATGCGACGGCCAGAGAGAGACTTCACAAAATGGGGCACGAGCACCTTGGCCAACAGGCCGGCCATCTTGGTGAGGAGAGAGCTTTAAGGTAACGCTGGTGGGGAGATGGAGATGGCTGCCGACAGACCAGTGGGGAAGGGGCGGATCAGGATGGAGAGCAACGGGTGCCAGGCCCCCTCAGCACGTGTGACCAGAGTCCACCCCATCCTGCCTGGGCCTCTTCTCTCACTGTCATGAATTTCGCTTGCCCTGTGCCTCTTCACCCCTGTGCCTCCAGCCACAAATACGTACTTTAGGTCTGTGCAGGGACCCTTTCTGATGTACACCTGCCTGCCCTCCACAGTGATTTGGAAGTCTCCAGTGATCTTGTAAGGTGGGCCGCAGTCTCTGAAGATGGACTGGAGAAGGCCTTGGGGGTGCAGCTAATGATTTGGGGGATTTGAGAAAGCAAAGATCACTTTTCATGGATAGTAGGCCTCTGGGTTATCTACCACGGGCTGAATCCACTTACGGGTTGCCAGTTGAAGAACTTTGTTTTCAGACACTTTTTGGGACACCAAAGTTAGAAGTGTAGCTTTGTAACAGTGAATGGAGAGAGTCTCTTTCAGAGGATAAATCAAATTTTAGGTGTCTGAATGCTATGAGGAGACACCCATCTTTCTCCATAGAACTCAGGAGCCTAAGGCAACTGAGTTTTAACTCTTTAGACTGAATCTGGGAGTTTGTCCTGAGCTTGAAGAGCAATCTGTGAAGAGCATTCTGGGGACTTTGAACTGTCCGCCATCTCAGTGTGCCTCTTAGCTGTCTTTGACATTCAAAGATAATTCAATCTAATCTTAGGGAGCTAACTCATTTTTCCTTGTTTGCTGAGGTGGCCTGGGAACAACTGGTCCTTCCTCCTCTCTTTATACTTCATTTTTTGAGAAATGAATTTACATCTTTCTTTCCCTAATGGTGCTTCTGCCCCAGTACTGCTGTCAACTCCTTTTTAGGAATTCTTGCACTTTTATTTAATGCCATAAGTGATTTAAAAAATGACACTGATGTAACACTTCGGTGCCCCTGCTAAAGGAAATGGTCTTTGCAGTTTGTAAACTGAGAGGGAGTGAAAAGGAGATGTTAACCAGTCGAGCTCTCTGTTCATTGGTGTTCTGTATTACAGAGGGGGTTGTACTTCTTTTATTTGGAGATAACTTATGCTTAATGGTTTCTAATGAAACACTGAAGTGTTGATTCATGTTTTCCTGTGTTAAAATAACAACATAAAATAATTTAAAAGAATGTAGAAGAAAGCTGCTTCATCAAATATCAGACATTTGACAAGAATTGTAGTCAGGTGGCTCAGATTCTGTAGCCTTAATGGATTTCTGGCAGCAACCATAAGTAATAAATAAGTAAGAAAAAAAATTAAAAACATTTTTGTCAGAATGTTTAAGCACAGACTGCTGTTTCAGATTTCTCTAAGTAAAAGGCAGAGCTCATTTAATTTGGGAGTTTGATTACTATTCTGCAGCATTTCTTTAGCGTAGGTAGGACTCGCCTGCTGCCAAATACTAATGCGACACTGCACGCTGCCTCCAAAGATAATTCAGGTCCCACACCACTTCTGTCAGCCAGTCAGTACCAGTTTATATCAGTTTTTAGATTTAACTTGTACTTTATAAAATACTTTCTTGTAATGCCACAGAAGTGTCATTGCAGATGTATCATTTGTGGTACTTTAAAACATGCCTTTGGTAGTTTCAAGTGTAAAACTACAACAACAGCACAATTTTATCAAAGAGGAATTAATGGCAGAGGATGGGGATTGGGTGAAAGAAATCGCCGAAGCATGCGAGTTTTATAAAGCCTTCTCCGAGCTGAAAGCACGGGGTTTAACAGGTGCTGTGGCACTGTTGAAGTGGTCCCTGGATTGATAGCCTGAAGAGTGGCAGATGCTTCAACTTTGTTCTTTCACACGTGAAGAAAAGGGAGATTATAAAGGGGTGTGGGAGGCTTTAAGCCACTAGGTGAGTTCAGCAGATTGCCCATTGAGTGAGAAGGTGGTAGCGCACTGTTTAAACCATGCATTTTAACTCCGTGAACTTTGAAATGGAAATGCTGGTAGTGCTTTGCACTAATGCGATGCAAAGTTCTGCACTAAGCTCCCAGAGGTTAAAAATTCACGAGGAATTAGCAATTTAGGGCTTTCCTAACTGAAAGATTGGGCTGTAGGGGTGCTAGCAATTTGTCTGTCCCCCACATACACGCGCTAAGGTGGTCAGTGTTCGCTGTTAACCCAGGATGAGCAGAAACTCCTTTAATGTTACATCAGTAGTATAATCAGGAAGGAGAATTAAAGTCTTTTAATTACAAAAATCGTCTTACACCACACAATGTTGTTGTTTTAAATCGATATATCAGTAGTTTTCTTGCAACTGGGATTTGGAAGCAGATGCTTTGAGTATCTTAAATAGGTAGAGGCTATGGATGTTTGATGAACCTAGTTCACACTTCCATTCGTAAGGGTTCACAAGAAATAGCCATGAATATGTCACAAATCCCAAATGGAATATTGCCGACTGAATATTGAACGTCACGTAAGTGTGATTTGAAGTGGCGGGATTACATTGGGGAAAATAAAAGTTTTCTTTTTTTTTTTTTTTTTTTGTAGCAGGTTTTTTCATGGCAGCTGTATGAAGCTGCTCAGGAGCATGGAGTGCTAGAAGTAGTCCCAGCAGAGATGGATTATTGGAAAAATGCAAGTGAGGTGGGCAAAGCTGCCTGATAGATTGCAAAACCGTATGATAAATTATACTGATCACATGCATATGGCCTCCATATAAGTAATGTATATTTGTGCACAGAGATTTATTCCTCCCCCACCACCACCTTTTTTTCTTCTTCTTTTTTTTTTTTTTTTTCTTTTTGGTATTAAAATTCATAGCAATGAATTAGGAGCGATACAATCAGATATAAAAGGATTTAGAACTGTTTAGGTGACTGGGCCAACAGCTGGCAAATGTGGTTCACTGTGGAAAAATGTAAAATAATTAGTCTGGGAGCAAGAAACCAAAGGAAACACAGTGTGTGCTGAAATGGAACAATCATTCAGCACACTGACTAGGAAAAGGATTTGAAGGTTATTGTGGAAAAATCATTGAAACCATGAGGCTTGTGCACAGCTGCAAGAAAGTAAGTTACTAGGTTGTATCAGAGGGATAAAATGCAAAATAAGAGGTGATATAGTTACAGGGGCGTTAGACTCCATCTGGAATATTGTGTGTAGTATTGGTCGCTGCGCCACACAAGGCAGATGTTGTCTGGGAAAGTGCAAAACAAGTAACAAAGATAAACATTTTATGTATAAAGATTATGGAAGATGATATATTAAAACTGATACATATAGTCTGTATGAAATTAAAAATAGGAGTAATCTTAAAAATGGGGCAATGGAGTACAAATGAACAACTTAGAACTTCATAGAAAGAGCAACAAGCATTTGGAATACATTGTTTCAGGAAGACTGCTGGTATACAAAATATACATCCATTCTGTAGAATTCATAAAGAGAATTAAAGGGAATGACAATCAGTGAGAAGTCTGTGATTGAGTTTTTAAAATTAAGAGCAGGCATATTGAACCATTTTCCCTTCTTTTCACTCATAGAAGTTCACGACTTGCATGACCATAGTTTTCAGACTAATTATAGCTTGTAACGTGGGAGACATGGGCACTGGACTACAATTTCTATGAATTATGCTTCTGCATCTGCTAAGACTGTTTTTAAGTACATTGGGAAGCACCTCAATTCTTCATGCTGTGTATTAGGAATAATGTGTTCATTCTGCCTGTGCTTTTTATATTTCAAAGTTCTGCGACCAGAAGTTAGGGCTGCCTGCTTAGTGCCTCTGCGATGCCATTTCAGGATAATGAGGTACAATATGCCAAAGGTTTGGAAATTTATTCTAGAGCATCTGCTGCTTTGTCAACTTTGGTTCTTCCATTAAAAAAATATGGTATTCAAAATTTATGTAAGTGGTAAAATTATGACTGAGAAAATATGCTAAAGCAATTAAACTATTTTAAGCGATATATATATATATATATTAGGAGTCAGCACATGGCTGAGTGGGTTACTTAGCTCTTTCTTTTCTTGATACTTACCTAGCTGTCGCAGCTGCAGTAAGACAGCATGTGAATAATACGAGGGATAACTCCATGGACTTCAATTCTGTGAAGAAAATTGCTCTGATTTGCACTTAGCTATCTGTGTCATTGGATCTAAAATGAATCCAGTGGGTGATTGGACTGATGTTTGAGAAAGCAACTTGTAGAACTTGGCGAAAATTATTAGCTCCTCCTGGCAACCTTCTCCACTTTGATACCCAGCTTTGCAAATCTTGGACTTGGTCTCAGCTGCTCCTCCATTGTCACTGGCTGTGGTGGTGGAGAATAGTTTTGTGATATTCTTTGTGTTCGATATGCTGGAATTGTTTCTCTCTCAAGATTTCTGTGAAGATATACAGTCGAAGCCTGCACTAAACGTGTTGTGATTCTACTTTTTAGGCTGGTACCCTTGAAATCAGGATACGCTCCCTCTGAGGCCAGTGCCTAAATTCCCCGCACATGAGGTATACATGAGGTATACATGTATACATTACCAAGGGAGTGGAAGAGCTCAGAAAGGGAGTTACTAAGCCCAGGAGCTTTGTAGACAAGAAAAAGAAGCCAGTGTGAATGGCAGTTGTGCTTCCCTTCCTAACTCTGAATGATAGCTTAGCGCAAGCTGGAAGATAGCCTCTCATTAAAGCAAGCCTCTGCTGAGTGTTGGGTCGTATCTCACTCCTCTGGAAGGCAGCAGACCCTTTCCCCTCAACTCCCACTGACTTCCCAGCCAGCAGAGAGCCTGCCATACACAGGGTTTGGCTGGCATCTGGCAGTCTGTGTGCACCTCCAAAGAGATTTTGTGGGGTCAGGGAGCTGCTTCATCTCACAGCTCTCTGCAAGTCCTGCCTGACAGCCTCGGGGGTGGGACAGTGCCTGGTCCCTCCTCTCGCTTGGGTTGCAGGGGCAAGGACAGGGATTCAAGGAAGATTGAGGTGGCTCCTGGCAGTATGCAGAAACTGAACCTGAAATGCTTCGGGAATGATGTAGCAAACCTTGCTGACTGCAGTGTAAAGGCCTCCCTTTGGTTTTTCCTCATAGATCATGATTTCTAGGCCTACTTAGTATTCTCAGTTTTATTTCCATTTCATTTTCCATCATTCAGGTCACAAATGAAAATACTGGCTAGAACAGGGTTTAGGGCGTTTATGTGATAGCTCCTAAATCGCCAGTGTAGTCCTCAGAAATAATCCAAATATATTGCTTTCTGCACTTAATGCTGACAAAGACACAGATTTCGTATAGATCATGAAAAGTTGTGGGTTTTTCTGTGATTTGTCATCTGTATCGTAAGGTGTCAATCTTGCAGTAAAAAGCTGGTTTTGACTGTCTCTTGGACAGAGTATTTTGTTTTCCAGCGGTCATCCTCTGTCATGTCAAAAATTGGCTTTTAGTCATCTGACCAGGACCTGCCAGCAGATTAATTTGCTGATGGGGAAAGCTTTGTGCTGCACATTCAGGCAGCCTCATCAACCGGGTCGTATTTGTAGTAGCTGCATGTATACAAATGTTTGATTTTAGAATTTAGGGTAAAGTTCATATAAACCAAATTCCTATTACATTTTTCCTCTCATCTTTTTAACTAATCAGCTTTCACAATACGGATTTCTAAATCCAGATACGATCAATTTAAAGCAGCTCTTTAAAAACTTTGTGACTTGCCAGAAGCAAAGTCAAGCCAGTGAGACCTTTTTTAATTATTCAGTGTCTGTGCAGCGTGCATGATGTGGAGCACAATCTGAGAGCAAACCATAAGGAAGTGCTACTGCAGGAGTCTCCACAAAAAGAGCAAACTGACTTCATTTGAGAAAAAGCTAGAAACTTCAACAGAAAATATGATCAACTAGGGGAGATAAAACAAAGGGACTTGTGCCCAGATCTCCTTCTGTGCCCTCCCAAATGGGTCCTTGCTTTCAACTGGCTTGATGCCTCTTCCCTGCTTCCTGAGGAAGCTCTGTCCAAATGGCCGTGCCATTTGGTGGTACTCTAACTGCACTTAAAAGCATCTCTGGCCAGCAAGAATTTCCTCCCTGAAGACGTGAGCCTTTCTGGGAGCATGTTATGGTGCAGGCACAACGCCGAGTTAGAAGTGGTCCAGGAGATGCATTTTCCCTGACAAGTATGCTCTGATGTCCCTGATTTTTTTCAAAGCCTTGCAGAAGTTTGCCATGCACTGCTACTGAGAGATTCCTGGTGCTTTATTCATCTGCATTTAGATACCTTTAGATGCCTAACTGAGGAGCCTGATCTTCAAGTCCCCCTGGAATCAGTGGGAAGAAGCAGTCTCCTGCTGTGGATCTCTACAACTTCGATAACAGAAATGGATTCTGTTATCGCCATGACTGCCAGACCCCCATCCCCCTCCCTTCCTCCACCTCCTGTATCATTTCAGGAACATCTCTAGAACAAAGATGCCTTTTAAAATGTAAATCTTTAATAATTAAATACAAGAAAACCTGCTTTTCAGCTGTATTGCTTTTGACCCACTTGTGAAAGTAACATCACTTCAGATTGTTCCCAAGAGCTAAAGGAGAGTGGCATATATAGTTGTTAGACTCAGGTTTGAAGAGCTTCAGATATTTCCTTAAAAACGGTTTGACAATCATAAAAATGCTCTAACTGGATCGATGAGATCAATAAAGTGTGAGAAAATAGATCAGTTTTGAGTACAGCCGTGTATAGTTTAATTTGCAATGTGCAGCTGCAGTTTTGAAGAAAACAAAATATATAGCAAGCACAATGCTTTTATTCAGCTCAAAGTTAAAGCATTTTTTTCCAGCTATCAATTTACAGCTTAAGATAATGGATTTGGCAGTGTGCAGAGCTATTAAGTAATGTTTATTAAAATGGATAAGAAAGGACTTAAGAGGTGGCCTGTAAAATAGAATTTTTAAAGGACTGGTTAGTGAAATAAAGAAAGAGCATTTTCTCCTGCAACTGAAGTTTTATATCCCAGGATAGATCATTAATGAAAAAGATTGTGGTGATATCATCTCATTATTTAGTAGTTTGCGAATTGATATGGAAACTGCACCTATGAAGGTGGGTTTTTTTACTTCTACTGTGGGGCTGGAAAACTTAGGTGTGTTAAATATCTATCCTGGAGAGAGAAATAATCGACTGTATTTAAGTTTCCCTTAGCCACAAGGCTAGCTTATAATTTGACATAAACTTGACATTCCCAGGGTCTATTATCCACTGTGCAATTCTTCACAATAGGCACTGGATATGTGAAACTCCATGCCAGAAGTCATTAAAAGTTTGCATGGACTCCATGCCAGAAGTCGCTAAAAGTTTGCATGGACTGAAGGAGATGTTGGGTAAGTGCCAGACAGTGACATAACCAAGGGTTGTTAAATACATAGAAACCACATCCAGCTCAGGATGTCCCTGAGCTCAAAATAGATTAATACTGAGAGAATATTTTTATTCCTTCCTAAGCATTTGTGGATGGCCAGTGCACGAATCGATGCAGACACACTGCTACTGGGTCCTTAAGTACAAAATTTTCTTTATTCATATGCTCCGACCTTGCAGCCCCAGATAATCAGGAAGGAGAAGGGTTAGCGGATGAGAGGGACCTTTGGTCTGAGCACTCCTCCATTCTTCCGAGAGCATCTCTGCCCAAATTCAGAAAAACATCTAAATGTGGTTTGTTTTAATACGTTCAAGATAGGCCTAGATATGTGTGAGTTCAGCTCTGAGCATGAGCTTAAATATTTATGTATATGTGTGCATTTACTTGCTTTTCTGAATAGAAGTGCTTTTAAATCTGTGTGTCTCCTGGCAGGTCACGAATTTGAAATACCCAGGCTGGCAAGTCAAGGCTGTGGGCTCCGCAGTGCCTTGGCCAAAGGTGTGCTCAGGCACCTTTTCTGCTGCTAGAAGAAGGGCATCAGTGTAACTACTTTAGGTGAATGTTTTATAATGAAATGAGTTTTAATGCCATATGTAGCCTTCAAAAATTTCTTCATTAAAAACAAATATTACTGAGTTTACAAACGGACTTTTATTTGGGCTGGCTATTTTCACTATTTTCATGACTAATAAAAATATTAAAACATGATGATATCCAAGTAACTATGGCTAATGCTGTATGTCTGTTGGCAGTAAGGGGTACTCTGGGACCCTCTTCTTCCCTGCAGATGCTCCCCAGAGGTCACCAACCTAAACAGAGGTGGTGGCAAGGAGGGCTTGAGCTTGACTGAGTACATGCACTAGATGCAATGGGTTATTCAGAATGGACAAGGTGTTTCCTAAGCACGTCAAGAACAGCGCTTTTACTAGTTTCTACCTATCTCACTACTGGTTTCAGTGCTATTTTTAGAAACTCTTTCCAAGTTTTGTGGTTGCAGAGGAAATAACATCTCCCTGTTCTTGACAAAAATGGGCACTTACAATCTTCTGCAATCAAGCAGCAGGAGTCTTAGATGGGCAGAGAATGGGGTGTGCAGGACACAGCTAAATACGTTTTCCTCTTTTTCCTTGTGTTTTCCATTCAGTTGCCTGGAAAATATGACATACCACCAGATTTAACAGAATCTGCATCTCTGACAGTCTGGAGCCCAGGTCTTGTCTGGAGCTCAGGTTTCGGTGATATTTGCCTCAGGTTTCCCTGCAAACCAAGACAATACCATTGAAGGTGTTAGTGGAGGAACATTAGGCTTCCTATTTTGAGTCTTAAAAAGCAGAATTTGTTGTGCAATGTGTTAATGAGCACCGGTTAAGCTGTTGGAGGTGGTGGTCTTCCCAGTAAGAAGACGGGAGAAATAAAGATGCTTGGGGTTACACTCTAAAACCTTTGGCTGGCTCCTCTGTCTCTCCAAAACTAATTCCTTTTTATGTAAAAAGCCACTTAATATAAGGCCAGAGCTGCATTTGAAGATGTGGTGGTGTTGCAAGTTACATACTGATTGCATTGTCACATTTTAGTATCATAAAAAAGAAATGACTTTAATATCTCAGATGTTGTAGATAAATTCGTAATATCTCCATTTCTTAAGTGAAGCAAATTCGGCGTTTTTATAGTTGGTCCAGCTAGCCCGTTCTTTGCTCTTATCCTGTTCAGGCTGTATGTCACCCTGAAGTTCTATGGCAAATGGTGAATAGTACATGAAAGTCATTTTCTCTGAAAAACTATTCTGGAGAATTTCAGCAGTGTATTAAATTAGAAAATATTGCTAGCGTGGTAAACATCCTGTCTTCATTGTTTGTTTGAGTTATTTCTAAAGTTGGTTTTATAAGACTTGAGCAAATGAGTGAAAGATGCAATATGTTCTCTTACTTCATGTATATTGAAATAAGCATCTAGCTGCAGATCCAGAATGAGTCTGTTTTTCATGGACTAGCTAGAAATCCAGTCATCAGTTTGTGCTTTAGAATTGTTAAATTATAATTCTGTATGGTGAATCTTCTCAAGTGGAGGAGGGAGAAACTAACTTGCATTATTTTTAGTTTGTACTGTAAACATTTACAAACAGGCAGTCTGTCTTTGAAAAATGTGGGCATGCCTGAGGACTTAGGATTTCTGACAGGTTATTTTTTTATTAAGAAAAAACAGGTTGGACAAATACAGCATTAATTTGACTCAATCTGTTTTTTACCGTTTTATACCTTTTGAATTACATGCTGTAGTCAAGCTATTTCACAAAAGCAGCCTGAGATAGAGATAATCTTAAAAATTTTGAAGAGGAGGAGAAGAGAGAATTGCATCAGATTGAGTTCTGGACCTCCCAAAGAAATGAACTGTTTGTACGAAGAGCAGTCTGCTTCCAAGAATATGGCAGCTTTGATAAACGAAGCAACGCTGATAACCACACAGGTCCTGGGAAGGAAAATCAGCAGATGCTTGGTGACCCACTCGAATGGCACTACAGCCCCTAGAGAAGCAGTTCAAGGTGCAGCCAGGATGGCTGAAAGCAGCTTGTTTCTGGTACAGAGGGATGTAACACAGAAATAGATGGCTGAACAGGTACAGGTTGTGGGGTTGGTTGGTTGTGGGTTTTTTTGGCTAGATTCAGATGCTGCAGAGGAGAAAAGAGTAGTGCTGTGTTGTGACTTGGCTGTCTCGCTAACAGTGCAGCAGCAATTGGCTTTGAAGGGAGGACAGTGAAACATACCTGAGCTTTTGGTATGGAAGGAAAGCGCCGAACTGGAGGATGGAATTTATACGCAGCAGTAAAAAAATGGAGGGTCGTTACAGCTCTGCTGTAATCAGGAGCGCACTGGTTTTACACGCTGTAATGGCACCGATCGAAATACGTATTTGTCAGTGTTAGAGCATTTACAGCTCTTCATAACAAATTTATTTTGAGTTTTGGGGTAATGCTTACTGAAACTACTGAATGGAAAATGGATTTTTCGCATTTCATAAATCTAATATCCTGAACTAATATCCTTTCCTTGATGCCCGGTTCAGAGGTAGCAAGTCATTTTCTCTTTGCAAATAAAATGTGTCTGTAAATTTAACGAATGTAATGAATGCAAGGTTCTGTAACTTCCTTTTGGTGCCCTTAACTTTCTGTCACCTATTCTAGTTTTGGTTTGTTTTCCTTTTTTCCTGCTAGAAGCTGGCAGAAGCTGATTTTAAAAGTTCTGATCCACACAGCAATGTGCTGCAGCTCCTGGCGTCACGCTTAGCAGGCTGGAGTATGATGCATCCTGCAGTCTACTGAGGACTTGAAATACTACACAGATCTTTGGGAATCCTTTCAGATAATAACGCTTGCTTAACTGGAAGTAAATATGTCAATTTGAACAAGCGGAATTAAAGATTTTTGAGTAGCATTACTTTTTTGAACACTGAGAACAGAGACACTTGAAAGCAGTGTGGATGATCGCAGGACTAATTAAAGAGCAGGACTGTCAGAACTGAGATAGGACTTTGGCTGTGGTTTCTGATTTTTTGGGCAATGAGTGGCCCAGCAGAACCGTGCATCCTGCGTGTTTCTCAGCTGTCTCTCTTCATCCACTCTTTCCACGTGTGATCTCGGTGTCAAATGCAAATGCTTTAGGAGAAAAATTCTGCATAGGTAGAAAGTTTAAAAAAATACATGAGACTAGGAAAAATAAGTCTAGGCATTGGAAAATACAGTGCCTTTTAAGACATGCAGGTTTTACACACAGCATTGTCACAAGTTCATTCACTCCTCCAGAAAACAAATGATTTGTTTAGAAGCAAAGTCAGCAGCTTTATGGAGAAATAAATATAACTTTACAACTTAATCACAGTATAAACATTTCTTGCGGTTGAAACTACTTTGTTGTTATTGTTGTATTAATCTTACAGGACACGCGGATGTTTGTTCCTGGTCCCTCCTGGGACCCGCTAAGCCCCCCGAGCAGGACGCTGACCCGTCCTCTGCAGAGCTCGGCTTGGCAGCCGTTTTTCATGGATGCGACTAAACCTTCAATGAAAAATAAAAGGAGAGGGAGAGAAAGAAAGGAAAGGAAAGCTCTAAAGGGATTCTGTTTTCTTTCTTCTGCATGTCGTTATTCTCTGATTAATTTGCCACTATGGAAGTTTTATCTAGTAGTGTTAGTTCACTGTGCGTAGAAGTGAAGAATTTCACACTTCACAGATGCTGTTTATTGCTTCGAGAGGTTTGGTGGTAGAAGTCTTTTTCTGTGGCAACCTAATCAGTTAACTCCCCATCAGTTATGCCACCTTTTTAAGTACCAGGCTCTCTGAGAACTGAGAAAATATCTTGGTACAACCTAGGTAATAATGGGGTTTAAAATCTAAGACTTTTAATAGAGTTAAGAGTGTATTGTGACAGATTCAGCTATATATTGTTTTGTTTTCAGTTTGCTTGTGTAGAAGGACCTGGAGCATACCTGTTGTTTTTTTTTATTCACATATTTCTTTTTACCATTTGCATGGGTCTTTACCCTGGAAAAGGTCATTATAAAACGGCTGGAAAAAAAGCCTGAGAAACTGTCCCTCTCCCCCCCAGGATATTCTCAAGTTTTTGGGGCAGCATTAATGTGGTAAGCATTGTAGTGGTCACATTATCACAAAAGGAGATTCTGACTTGTTCTGAGCACAGTATTCCTGTGTTTCCAGCAATCTGTCACGTCTAGGATTCTCATATATGTGTTCTTAGGGGTATAACATTTTTTAAGTATTGCCCATTATTTGGGCTTTTCTTTATTTCAAAGAGCACTTTATTATTTATTTATTTTTTAACTTCACAATACATACATCAACAGCTATTGTACTTGCATGGCATTTTCTATTTTGTTTTTCTTTAAAAAAAAAAAACTGCAAATTTTCTAATTCCTTTACTGGAAGATGTTTCTTAAGTCTCTTTGCTGTGTAGAGCCACCATAGCAATGTACAATGGGTACGTACATTGGTATGATGTATAGGGACTTGTGTGATACTGTTAAATGGATGTGTGGGATAAAAGAAGAGCCTTAAAACACCAGTTTGTAGATCCTGTGGCCAAGGAGATCTCTGTTTCCAGAAAGTTAAAACTCAGTGCTCCTGTCTCAGAGCTGAACAGCAGCTCAGAGTTTTCTTCACTGCATTTTTTGACTGAGTTTTCTTTAGGTCAAAACCTTCAAAAAGGGAGACTCTGTAATATGGATAAATCCATAACAAACACAAGTTTATTTTAAAGTATTTGCAGATAAATAGAAACACTTATTTATGGAGACCAAACATGGCTAGCTTATATGATACTTTCACGTTTAAGATTGTCATCTTTTTTTATTATTATTATTTTTGAGAGCATGTTATGAGCATTTTGAAGCCTTACTTAAGCATTCTGCTTTGTTTGGTTTGAGATGCATTTAATCTTCCATACAGAACTGCAGCTCTTCATCCAGAAAAATGAATTCACAGGGTATTTGTGCTTTTGGGGTTGGTTATCCATGGCAGAGAAGCAATTGCCAGTCCACAGGTTGTGCCTGCTGCGTGCTTGCTTTTGGCCAGCGCTGCGGTGCCCTGGGCAGCAGCTGCACGGCACAGAGGAGTTGCTGTAGTGCAGCCCCAGTGCTGGGATGGACGTTCCCTGGCAGAGCAAGTCCAACGTATCCAGGTTAAAAATTGGCTGGCTAAAGTATTCGCCTTTTAACACATAATTATATCTGGCAGGCAGCACGTATCGGTGACGCCGCTCTCCATGTCATTTTCTGCAAGGCGCTGTTTATTCAGCCACTGTTTAAAACATTTGGGATGTGCAAACATGTGAACAACAATGCTTAAAAAAGACTGGTATTCTGCAAAGTGTTTTGAAAACATGCAAATGGCAGTCTTTTCTGATGACAGGGAGGCAGTTCCTCTGACAGTGTTTCCCTGGAAGTGCGCTGTCCTTATCAGACCATGGCAGTGCCGTGCCTTCTCAGGGCGCTGGGGGCATCCCATTGCAAATGGAGGGTGTGCAGAGCTCTTGGGAGTGCATGCAACCACAGAGTGTATGCAGAGGCACTCTGAAGTTATTTTAAAAGGTTTGCAGGACCAATTTTTCAAAGACATTTCTGGTGGGTTTTGGTTTTAGTTTGTGTTGTTTTGTTTTTGTGGATTTAAATATTTTATTTTTTTTTACTATTCTGCTCCCATTATCACTAAACTAACTCCTGTCGTAATTCCCGTACTATTATATCTACCATTTCTTGATCAGTCCTTACATATCTTATGGTAGCCATCTTCTTTTTAGCCTCTTTTCATACATAGATATGGATATATTTAAATCTGCACAACCATTAAATGCTAACACAATGCAACTGTTACAAGGGTATTTCATTGGAAATGTAACCCTTTTTTAACTATGAAATTCTTGACTGTCTACTTGTACACATCAGATCAAACACCCTTATCCTTGCCTTTTCATCCCTTTATTTTGGTTTTGAACCTGTAGAGCTTATGTTACCTATTGAAAAGTCTTCTCACCTTTTTGTCATCTTCTCCCAGTCTTGCTTTTGGGGTTGCATTCTTTTAGATCAGTCTGCTATTTCTGCCATAAGCCGTTTGTTTTCTCTTTTAGATTCTTACTTATTTGTTGTGTTTCCAGAATTCATTAATCTACCACTTAAGAGCAAAAACTTTTCTGTCACTCAACCACGTACTATTAAAGCCATTAACCTTTTCTTTCTGTCTCTACAGTTGGTACAGGCTCAAGCACTATGACAGTAAAAGCTTTTAAATCTGTAAAACAACCAGGTAAAAATGTAGCACCTTGCAGTTGGCATGAGGTGGGCCACAAAAATTCCCACAATTTCAAGTTGCACTTCTCAAACTCAGAGCTATACAGTCCCATTTTGAAGGGCATGCGGTTAAACTGAACCATGATGTAGTAAATGGATTCTCTCTTAATGTAGTTTGGAATAGATCAGGTAGAGATGTTCTCTGCCTTCCCAGACAAAGCAAGAAGCCATCTGAAAGGGCTATATGCTTTCCTTCTATAGCACAGACACACATACGAGGTAAACGTGTATTAACTTGAGCAGCCCTAAAGATCTGCAAGCACGGGGTGAGCAAAGGCTCTGCGTGGTCCCCTGCTGTTCTGTATATATTTATTTAGTCCTCGAAGACAAGTGTGTTGAGCAGTGTACCAGCCACAGTGGTGGAATTGGTAAGTAGTGCAGTGTGATAACTTGCAAGTCGAGGTGTAAATGTATGGTTTGTTAAATGAATTGGTTCTCCGTCTCGTTAGAGCTTGTGGACCTTCTCTGCCTTTGTTATGTTCTGTTGGTGGAAATGTGTTAGTTTATGACTTCTTTTGAAGTTCGTTTAAAAAGTGAACTCTGCTAGAACTTAAAGAATTGAATAGTGAAATTAGAAAACCTTTTGTAGTGAGGTATTATTTCAGTATTATCCTTAGATTCGGTCATATACTTCATTTGGTAGGGTTCTCGTAACAGAGGAAGACCTGCTGTGTGTACACCAGCTTGGTCTGATCTCCATGAAATAAAAGAGTGGGAGAGAAAGACTCAAAAAAAAATTTCAGGATTTTAGATGCAAATAAACTGTTCAGCTGCTGCTTCAAACGTAACTAGCTAGAATTGGCACAGCAGAATTGTCTCAGCAGCTCTTCGAAAGAAAGGAGGGGCCTGGCACCTGTTATTGCCTAGAAAGGGGTGCACCTAATTTTGGACTGTTTATATTCAACAGTGTGAGGAGTGCTCAGACACCAGGGTACTCCGTTCTCACTCTGGTTGCACTAACCAGTTATTTTAACAGCCTGTTCTCTGTCTCAGAAGTGATTCCCAAGAAAGTATTTTTGTCAGTCTTGAGATTTCAAGACTTCGAGCTTTTAGTAACGTAGTTGTTTATCTAGTTTCACGTTGCTAAACAGTCATTCAGGTACCTAGAACTTTTTTTCAAGCAGACATCAGTCTCCCAAACAGCCATTCTTTTCTCTTCTTCCCTGGTTTATTCTATCCAGACTTGATCTGCCAGGTCAAAAAAAATGTAATGTTGAAAACACTGATACAGATTAAATCACTTCATTAGAACGTTTTGCTTTTCTTATGCCTTTAACTTGATGTCGGTTTTGGAAATTGGTGAATTTGATTGAGATTCTGCATGATATAGGGCTCACGTTCTTTATTTGAAAGCACAAGCTCTTTTGGCAATGCAAGCTTTCTTCAATACTAGAATCCTGAGCTTTCTGTGAGTGACATATTTGCATGGATTTCTTGTCAAAATTCTTATTCATCTATAAATCAGTGCATCGTATGAAACTTTTCAACCTTGAGCTCCAAGCTTTATCATCTGTGCATTCTTCATGCATGCTAGGGATGTTAACATGTGCAGCAGGGTTTGAGGTTAAGTTACATTTTCTGTTATTTTGATCATTTTAAATTGGATTGAGTTGAAATTGATATACAATTATGACACAAGTTCACTGCAAAGTTTTCATCCGACTTAGAGAAATTTGATACAGAGTCGCTAAATCCGTTTGTAGATCTAGTGTGAATTAATGGATCCAAACTTAAGGCTGCCAGAGAGCCTGCTGGCACCAACTGGATTTTAATTACATCCCACACACTGGTTTGGTTATCCTTACAGCAGATAAAATGAGTGGTGCAAATTAACTCTTCCAGATTCAAGCAGAAAAAAACAAGCATTGATTCTCTTTTCAGAGAAAAAAAAAGTTTTATAACTTATTTTTTCCTCCAAAGGAAAGGGAATGTGGAAGAAGGTGTACAGATGATGGAGGAAAGAAAAGCAGTGACAGGATACAACAAGGCAAAATAAGAAAATTATATAGAAAGGAATAGAGTAAAAAAAAGAAAAAGAAAAATTATGTGCAGAAAATCAATTGGAAAATGTAGAGTATTGTGTGTACAGAAAATAGATTAAGATGGAAAACATATAAAAGGTGTAGACACACCAAGACAACAAATTTGTGCAAAAGGAACAATATAAAATGAAAGCAGAAAATCACTTTAAATTTAGGGGAGTGATATGTATATAAGCTTATTTTAAGTCACTTCTAACTCATACTGAGCTGCAAATATTTGAGTTTGTACAAAAGTGCATACATTTTGGATGGATGAGAATTTGCTTAGCAATGTAACAGAAGTCACCTAGGTAAGGGTTATCAAGGTGTTATTTATGTAATCCTTCATTTTTATTTAATGTATTGAAAAAAAAAAAGTTTAAAGATGCAGTAAATATATGGTCTTTACTTGACTGAAGCTTGCTATTTTCATTCCAAGAAAAATCAAAGCCAAAAACTGAACACCATGAATTCCTTATTAGCCTCTTATATTAAGAGACCGATAAACAGATTCCTGAATCCTTACATAAATCTGAAAATTAATTTTAAGAAATGATGTTATTGCCCTTAGGCGTTTCTCAGTGCAGGAAGCCAAGAAGGAAACGAGGTCTTCAGTAATGCCCCCAGACGCCAGCGGCCGACCACTGCTGATCCGTTGCTGTGTCTACTGCAGAGGAGAACACTTGCATCCTTGTAGAGTCCTTCTTGTGTCATTAAATTCCAATATACCATCGGCTGCCGTAGCTTTACTGTTTACATTCTCAAATTAGTGCTGGAGGTTCGACATAAAGCCACAAAGGCAACTGAATTCCCAGCTAAAGCCAAAACTTCATTCCTAATGCATTCGGCTGTGCTGCGGGCTGCGGGACATGCGGCACGTGGGAACCCCCACCGCTGGCCCTGGCTGCACACAATAGACCGAGTTAAGGATGGAATTTCAGCCCCAGCCTTAACGTTAATGCAGCAGAGTTCTCCGTGCTTTAGTTTCACCTTACGTGGCACTGGCAAGGACAAAAATACGCTGAAGTCAATCACAAAGTCTTTTTCAATTACGCTTACAAGAGTCTCTTGCAAAAAATTAGTAATAGATTCTTCTCACCCATTGCCTCTGAGTAAATGTGAATGTTGGTATCTTACTTGCTACTGTGGGAAACTGCTAAGGTGTTTGATTACAGATGTTTTAATACCTGAAGTCCAGCCTTAAATGCGTAATTGCTTCCTGCTGTATACCTCTCCTTGCTTGAAACTCAGTTTGTGGAATTGAATTAAAGAGAACGCTGCCTTTTGCCCCATACATGCATTTTTATGAGCAAAATGAATGCTTTGTCAGTGCTTTTAGAAATGTCAGGAATGTCAAATCATTTTTGTCTGAAGGACTCCTTGGATGACTCAGGAGAAAGTACTTGGAAATTATTCAGGACTTAATTGAAGTGGGAAGGATACTGAAGTGTTGAGAGAGAGAGAGCTCCCTTCTGCATGTTTTAAGTGGGTGCTTCAAAAGATCAATCTTAATTTTAAGTGATTGAATCAGCCTTTTCTTCAAAACATAATTCTAATTCAGTCTTTGGTGAGGTATTTGGAATATTGATTAGAACAGCTACTCATCATTATCCCCCCTCAGATGAAATGAGGGTTATGCTTCTAATCTTTTTTAAAAACTCATAGCTTCTAGCTCCTTCCCACCCATTTTCATCCTTTGCTGTCTTCTGTGAGTCAGTCATCTTTGCTTGCCAAAGGCAGAAGAGATACATATTGATGAAGAGAAAAACAGGGAAGGAGGGGGGATTTACTGCTTTTACACAAGCATGTAAGCTGCTCTCTCAAAGTTTTTTATATTTTGAATGTAGCTACATGACATGGCCCGTACCTGCTTCAGGATGCCCACGTCCCCTGATTTCTGACACAGGTGACCTTCTGCATAGGATCAGGACTGTCCAAAATCATAGTTTCAGGAATAACTTGATGGCTGGTAAGGGCAGTCCAGAAACAGCAAACAAAATTTGGTGGAAAGAAGCGACACAGTTAAAGCAGAGACAGAACACCTCCTGAAATGATTATTTTGGTCTGGAGAACAGTCGTAGTAAACTGTATGTAAGGCTCATATGCTTCTTTTAGGTTATGAGAGTTGCTTTTGTGTGGTGAAATGGAGGCAAAATGAGGCAGTCCAAGGGCAGCAGCTGGCAGTGCAGCTCCATTTTCCCCTGTCGCTGTACGGGCTGAAATAAGCTAG
Source organism: Anser cygnoides (assembly GCF_040182565.1). Classification (NCBI taxonomy): domain Eukaryota; kingdom Metazoa; phylum Chordata; class Aves; order Anseriformes; family Anatidae; genus Anser; species Anser cygnoides. Next base: position 192,941,634 of record NC_089873.1, read on the forward strand.
CTCAGAGCAGGGAGAGCGGATACGCATGGCATCAAGTCAAAGCCATCGTAGCCAGCGCAAACCAGCCCACCAGCACGGAGCTGATCCGCAGGTAAATGACTGATGCTTCTCTGCACGCCGCTCCCAGTTCTCCTGGGCACAGGAGCAGAGACCAGAGAGCCCAGCTGCCCCTCTGTGCAGCCACCCCTCATCCGACAGGGCTCTCGCTGAAGGTCCCACGTCATGCAAAGCCATCTGTACTGTCTCAAGACCCAGGTTGATTCTCCATCTGTGGTGTCAGCAATCTGCAATGCGTACAGCCAAGCACAGGTAATTGAGTTGACAGTACTCGAGTGGTTGCTCTGTCCCTTGATCAGCTGAATGCTTCTGGAAGAGACTGAGAAAGTCCTTTCATTAGGCAGAGATCCACTGGGAGAAACCCTTTGTACCTGCACAAGCACTAAGTAAGCGTTAGCAATTGAGAAAAAAATAAAGTCAGGCTGTTTCAGTACTTCAGTAAGAGTGGAATTGTAGCAGAAATGATTATGGATTATATGATAAATGGATTTATCGATGTGTGTTGGCATTTACATACAGTTGGTTTCATTGATATCGCTGATTTTAATGTGGCAGTATTTGTATATCTCCATTCTTTAAAGAATTAAATTTTGTTGTGCAAAATGTCTGATTACATTTTAAAAAAAAAGGTATTTTGATCTTAAAATAACTTTGAAGTGAATGTAACAATGATGTTTGTTTTTTAATCTAGCAGAAATGATAACAGCAGAATGCAAGGACGTTTGTTTTGTATCCTTCCTCTTGTTTTACTTAAATCAATTTGCCTCTCATTATAAAAATAAAAGAAAACAAAAAAGCAGCCTTAAGTAGATTGCAAGAAAGTAACATTTCCTTTTTAAAACTAGGGGGAGTTTGACTATAAATTTGTTGCAGCATTGCGACAAATAGATGCACCAAATGGTAGATGCACCATAGCATCTATGGCAGTGAATTTATAAGCCTATATCGTTTCATTAGTGTAAGTCAGCTTAATCAGTACTAGGTAGGAAGCACTTTAAAGGACAAATGTCCTGTAATTGCAGAAATAATTGTATTGAATTTATTTGTCAAACTGTGGCTATATGGCTTCCACCAGAGAAGTCATCATGTTTTGGTGTCACTACAACGTGCTTGTGAATTTGTCTTTTCTGATGCCAAGTGTAGCAGGTTCGAGTCCTTACTTGGTATTAAACCAATTCAAACGTATAATTATTGGGTTTGGAAAGCATTGTGGGAAGGATGGTAGTTACAAAGTTCTATGTCATCAAGAACTGACATTTGTGTATTTGGGCATGGATGCAGCTGCCCTCACCCTGGACATGAACTTCTACGTGTTCCTTACACACTTTCCATTCTGGCTGAAACCTCTTACACCCCGACCACTCTTTTTCTCCAAGCTTCCACCCTCCGATTATGTTTGCCCATATTTTCATTCTCATGCAATAAAATTGTGCAAGCATGTTTGGAGTGAAGGAAGGTCGACTTTTTTGTGGCTCTCTGTCCCTCTTTGTGTCTTCTACACTTTCTATGCACACAGCAAAAACAAGTCACTATAATTGCACTCCAGAACTGCTGTTCTCTCCACTCACTATAAAGGGATCCTGCATTAACCAAGTTTATGTCTGTAAATCCCTGAAGGGAGGGTGCAGAGAGGACGGAGCCAGGCTCTGCTCAGTGGTGCCCAGTGCCAGGACAGGAGGCCATGGGCACAGCCGGGCACCCAGGAGGCTCCCTCTGAGCACCAGGCAGCACTTCTGTGCTGGGCGGGTGACGGAGCCCTGGCACAGGCTGCCCAGAGAGGCTGTGGGGTCTCCTCCTTGGGGATCTCCAAAAGCTGCCTGGACGTGGTCCTGGGCAGCCTGCTCTGGGTGTCCCTGCTTGGGCAGGGGTGGCACCAGATGGTCCCCAGAGATGCCTTCCTACCTTAACCATTCTGTGATTCTGTAATGAAGATGCTACTAGTGTAGCTGTATGAAGTTAGGTAAGACGAATCCTACTGTTGGTTTTTTTCTTAGGATTTGTGCAGAATGCAGAGATATTTGGAAAAATTTTAGCCTTTATTCTTACAACTGTTTGGGGGGGAAAGTAAAACCTCTTCAACATTTTGAAATACTTTTTTATATGCTTTCTATTTTGCGTTTACATATTTCTCTCCCAGACTTTCACTGAGGTCTACCTTGCCATCCTTCTTAAAGAGCGTAATCGTGGGATATAAAATAATAGTAAACATTTTGCTTTCATTTCAAACTTCTGCACTCCTGATTGTTGTGCAGCCTTTCCCCTCCCCCCCTTTTTCCATTCGCATGCTGTGACAGTAACCAAACTAACAGGGAGGGAGGGGAGCAGAAATAAAGATACCTGTCATTATAACGATGGTAGGTCAGCTTTGTAACTGGTATGAACTGTGTCTTCTGTTGGTATGCCATGAATTCGCAGTCTGAGGAGCACATGCTATTCAGAAGCAGGGAGCAGGTATGTGTGAGCAGTTGAGCTCTAGTCGAACTCTAGCTCAGCTCTTGATTGTATCTGAAAGGTTTAGAATGCCTTTAACAGATGCCGAGATTCTTGTACAGTGACAGGACTTTGAAAATTTTGCAAAACTTTGAATAAATAGTAGGAGTTGGTACAGCTGATGCATTTCATCCTTGAAACTTGATGAAAGGAAAGGGGCTTGATGAAGCCAAGTAGTCACACTTTATTATCATTCTGCTGGGAATGCATTTTCTTCCAGATACAAGGCACTGTTCAGAGTTAATATGTGAACTTGTACCTGTCTATTACAGATAAAAATGTAAAATGTGAATTGCTGAAATTCAGTGCCTTGGTATCTTTGACAAGGTTTAGCTTTAGACAGAATTTGGACAAATACTGCAAGGCTTCAGAAGCTTGGAAATCCAGTTGTTATTAAGGTATTGTAGGATTAACCATTTACTTCTTGTCTAAACTTCTTTATTACTTCTTTATTTTGTGTTTGAGCAGAAAGATTGGTCTTCATTCCATAATTTTAGCTAAAGGACAACTGTGAAGCAATTTTCCAGTCTTAAATTTCCCGTAAGGCAAAAATTGCTCATGTTATTATGAGAAGATGATGATTTTTATAAGAATGCTGCATGTGAATACCCTACAACTATGAACTATTCATTTGATATCTGCAATATTTGTTGAATCTTGTTAACAAAGCAATTACAGAATTACTCGTCCCCCAAAGATGTAGAAAGAAGAAAGCAAAAGCACAAAGTACATTAGTTTTATTTTTAAACTGTATTTTCCAAAATGTACAGACCTGAATCGCAGAACAGCAACAATGCATCTTGTGTTGTAGACCATGATAAAGGCTCCATACTGTGTAAGAAAAAGTGTAAAGCAGTGATATCAGTACAAAATGCTCATATGTAAAACAAAACCTTTGCTTTAGATACTTAGAAGTACCCCCATTCATCTTCCATATTGAATTTTGTCTGTTTTAATTCTAAATTACGAGGATTTTGTGAACAATTTCATTTTTCTTGTTGCTCCCTCCCCACACCTTCACTGAAAATCCAGTTTAAAGGGAAGCAAACACACTGTATTGGGAAACTAAAATTGTCTATAATCGGTGCTCATATTGTTCTGTGAAATATTTTAAATAACTGCGTAGTGCTAATACAAGGTGAAAGAGCTGGGATTAGATGACAGGTTGCAGCATTCTATTTAGAACTATAATTAAGTATGAATGTGATAATCATTGTTTCCAGGATCTGGCTATAGATTTGCCATTAATACCCATTGTCTTTTGATCCCCAAATCATATGACCCAGTTAGGGACCATGGTGTGCAGAAAAAAAGAAAAGCTGATGACATGGAGTTGAAATGCTCCCTTCTCTTCTCATTGTCCACTGAACCATTTTGTCACACTTTCTTCAATGGACTGGCTACTGGCTGCAGCTTGAGGTCTACCCCCCTGCTCCTGAAGTGCTTCACGTCCAAGGATTTGGCCATTCCTCTCAGACCACCCTCGGTCCTATTATTTGCAGTGGCCTGTGTATCAGCAGCAGTCCTCCACATCTTCCATCTACCCCATCAGCCTGACACTAACCCTAATGGTTTTCATTTTACCTTCAGAGCCCAGTCCAAGAGCTAGAAGCTACCATCTCAAAACAGCTTGCATGTTCATCGTATCAGCTAGATCCCCTGCTGTCTTTGCCACTTCATACCAAATCCCTGGCACATTGTCAGCTGGCTGGAGAACATATAGCTGCTACTGCTTGATTCTGCAACTGTTCAGACTCAGCAGAGGAGAGCGAGTTGGCAGTCCCCATCCTGGAGGAATTACATGTTAAAACTGACAGTGTCAGAAGCATGATCGCAGCTTTTAAATGAGAGTCCCATTCCCTTCTCACTGGCCCTGGATGTGTGTAAAACACACAGGCACCCCATCACCAGCTGCAGTATTTGCAAGGATCTGTGCACATTCCCAATTCTAACAACTTCCCATGCAATTAGATACCTGCTACCTTGCATGTAGCTATCATCAGTGAAATGCCAACTTCAGCAAAACCAATCTGTGTGTTCCCACTGGCCTCCCTTCCCCATCCATGTCGTTTGTGACCCCAGTTTGCCCCATGAACACCCTCAGCAGAGCAGACCCCATGTGTAACATCAGAGATCCTGATGTGCCTGCGGCTGGTTTGAGTGGAGCCAGGAGCCGCTTGTCCTGCCCTGTCTGAAGGCCCCTGCAAACTGCAAGAGGTTGAGGAGTAGCCCTCCTTTGCAGGAGTTAATCCTCTTTTATAAAACACAGCACACACCGGCAGTATTCTGAAATGCTTGACTGCTAAGCAGTCAGTAGGAACAATCCAGAAACTGAAAACTGTGAAAGCAAACAGTGATTGTTTCCTGGAAGGTTCAGTGCTGCCTTTTGGTAGGCCGTGGCCTACCTCGGCTGCACCCACTGGTCTGCGTCAAGTGCTTAGTGCCGCAGGCATTGACCTAGCTGCAGGTCAGTGCTGCTATTTCATGATCGGTTCAAGTATGTCCAAGTTGAGATCTTGATACTCAGCCTTGTTTGAAAGCTTCTGGCTGCTCCATCACTTCCTCACAGCTTTTAGCAGTCCTAAAACTGAGTGCTGCTTCTGGTGGTAAAATCGTCCCACGGTTAATGTTCAAATATGCATAGCATGTTCTGAATTTTACAGTGTCTTTTTTTTCCTATTCTCGCTGTCTCTGAAATCCTAAAATGTAGATGTCTCTGTTTCACTATAAGAAACATAGTGAAGCTGTGTCCTCTCCTTCTGCCTGTAAGTGCTGTTACTACTCTTCGGAAGTACTGCCAGCTTTTATGATTTCTCTCATGAGTCTCTCAATAGTTACGTTTTTTTTTTTGGAAGGGGGTTGAAAGTTTTTTGTTTTCTTGACTTATTGAATCTTTGGGTTTGGTGATAATATCTCTGACTTTACTGTTGATGCTTTAATCACTTTTCCCATTTTTCTGACTTCTCTAGAAGATACATGCATGCTTAAACCAGAACATTATTTGTTCCCCCATCTTAGGGCTTGTTCCATAAATTGATAGTTAACTTCAGGAGTGAATCCTTTGGTGAGCCAGACGTTAACCTGGCAAAACACCATTCACCATTTGGTTGGTTTTGGTTTTTGTTGAGTTAGCAAGCTGAATTTGGCTCAGCAAGAGTCCAACAAGTAGCAAAGCTGGCAAACAGGGAGGTGCAGGACCATATGGCCAGGAGCAAGGGGAGTGGGAAGCAAGGGCAGCCTTTGGTGACAGCAAGCCATTAATTTGGCTCATCTGTGTTCTTAAAGCGTGCTCTCAGTGAGGCCAAAAAATACTGTGAATGTCACATAAGCATGTTGTTCGTTAGGACTGTGCTATAAAAGCTTTAATTTCTGGTAGTCTCTTGTTGTGGCTACCCACTAAATACTGAGGTTAATCAAGATGAGGTATAGGATTCTTTCTAATTACAGAGTTGGTCTACAAATGCAGCCGTCTTTCTGCATGGATTTTTTTCTGTTTCAGAAGGAAGATGTTGCAAATGAGGAAATGGCTGAAAGACTGTCTCTTCGGAAGCATCGCTTTATGCATTTTGCATCACTGGAGTATGAAGGAGAATATTACATGACACCAAGAGATTTCTTGTTCTCAGTAATGTTTGATCAAGTTGAACGTAAGTTGTTTTCTCATCATTGTATTTGTGAGAGAAAAGGAACTTGCAAGTACCCTTAAAGATGTAATGTACAAATCACTGGGACAGGATTCTTTAAGTGACATCAGCCATCAGAAGCGAATTGATAATTGTGCATATGGATTCTCACAGGCACCACCTTGTACGCTAGTGAAGTGAGGCTGATGATTTAGAAATCTGGTGACTTGATGATGGCATTACGTCTCTGCATAATTTGCATGTCTGATCAGTATGTAGTTCCTCAATTACTTATGTGCCACAGAAAATGGTAGGACTGTAATATGATAATGCTTGTGTCATTCCTGTCCCCGTTATCTGTCTGTCCAGTTTACCAGAAAGTACTCAAGTACTCTGTGACCTTTTTTTTCAGATGAGGCAGTGATGGGAGTGACGTGAATGAGTGTAGTGAAGTATAGAGCTCAGCTCTAGGTTTTTGATTTCAATTCTTTTGTGGTTTATAAACCTAGCTAAGAAAAAATGAAAATTGTTTGCATGTTGTTGTTGTTAAAAAAAAAGTACTTTTAAAAGTGTGTACTTTGAGGAGGAGCTAGGACCAGCATACATTGTTGTCCTTATGGTTTTCCGACCTCATTAATCTGCCCCATTCATTAGGCTTTGTTAATCCATAATGTCCATGTTATTTTTTTTAATGATATGTCTGTTTTCTCAAAAAAAAAAAAAAGGCTTTTATAGCTTTCCCAAGAATCTTTTGCTTCAGAGTTGTTCAGAAAGGTTAAGTTCCCCAAGTTTCAATGTCACTCAGAAAACAAATTCCCTGTTAGTACATCTGCTGAGGGAAAGGGGAAATCCAAGCTTCAGTAATTGTTTGCTGGATGGTCTGCACATCCTAACTGACCTGTGAAGCATGTTGTATAGTAAAAGCTGTTCACAGCCTGTGATGCTCCAACGCTCACTGCCTAGGGAGCAGGGAGTGTCAGAGTCACTTGAGGGTATCAAGAAGGAAATAAAGAAGGGAATTCAAAGCACTGTGTGAAAGACATGGAGGAGGAAGGAGACTTGAACATACTGTGATTCAAGCCTCTGATTTTAAGGGAAACCTGGGACAGAGCGGAGTTTACAGAGCAGCCGGTGGTCCAAAAATAGGACACAACAACCTGTAATAAAAATAAAAAATAAAAAAAGAGTTACCTTGTGTCTGCCAAAAATCTATAGCTGATAAGGGTGCATGGCTGCCCTGCTGACACACAATTTCTAATATTATACTAAGCTGAATATAAATCCTTAGAAGGACTATATGAGCTTGAAGGTCATGGAGATTCTCAAAATAACTTTTGGTTTTTTAAATATATGGCAAATGGAATGAGTTTTTTTCCCTTCAAGATTTATGTCAGTAAGTTAAAAACCTAGAAGGGATTTTCTTTTGAGTTTTCCAGCCTGAAACAGTGAAAGACAGTGAGTACTGAAATTTTCAGTGTTGAAGGTGTGGCTTTCAGACGGTTGTCTGTGAAAGCAAGGTTAGAGAAAGAAGTGTTTTTCAGTCTTAGCAGTTCATACATATTAATTGATTACTCCAACTATAATAGTATACGTGCAGATTTTTAATGAAGTGGTATGCGGATAGGATTTATTTGTAATGCAGCCAAGTTAATTTCAGATAATTTGCTAATATAAGTAGGAAACAGCTTCAAACAGAAAAGAAAAAATAATGACAAGAAAAATATGTGAACAAAAAAAATCTTTGCACTAACACATATTTAGCATTTCAAGTTGACGTCTGGCTCACAACAATAACATTGTAGACAATTGGTAGAAAAATGTTAATACAAGAACCTAATGCTCCTAAACATTTTTTTAACCATCATCGGTGTGAGTTCTTTGGCCGGTAGCATAAACACAATGGTAAGCATTTCTCTTCAAGTCATATTGCTTGGGATTTCAGGTTTTCTTGTAGCTGTAAACAGACATAGTATTTTTTGGCTGAGAAATATGGTGGCCTGATTATTTTGAAGACTTGTTCATTTTGTTTCAAAGAGTTTCCTCTGAGGTAAGCATGCAGACTTATGTCAAGACTCTGTCCAGGTATATTAAGAGTAGGTCAAGATGGTGAGCTTCATTCCAAAGCAGTAATTATATTTGGAAACTTCTGGTTTGTATCATAAAATTAATTCCCTTTTAACCCTGAACAATGGTTTTAGAAAGGGAAATGGGCAAGGCAACACTACTCCTAGAAAGTTCTTCACTTACTGGCATAGAGAGATGCAACTTTAAAATGTGATACTGCACTCAAATGGTAAGTCTTCCGATACTGAATTTAGAGTTGTAATGATTTGGCTATTCTACACTTGCATTTTATTAATCACTAATTAAAAAAAAAAGTTCGAAGCACTCAAACATTCACCCTCATAAACATTTGCTTACAATAATTGGAGTTTGCGAATTGGTTGTTGTGTGTAATAATACAGAAGGTCTAGTTCTGTCTGTAGGCTGTTCTCAAGTTTTGTTTTTGCAGTCTTTCTCAAAGCCCATAGTCCAGAACAGGGCATCAGCCTCCATCCCCCAAGCCCCCCAGAAATGTTCTCTCAAATGCGGTCTTTGCGGCAGATTTGGGAAGTTAATTCTGGCTATTTCAGACCAATAGAGCAAGCAAGTTCCAAAATGCCGGGTTCCTTACTCAGAACAATCTGCTGGCTGTTCTGTCGCTTACCAAGGTCCGACTGAGACTGCTGACCACAGGAGGGAAGATAGCATCTCAGCAGGGCTTCTGTACATCCTGAACAGTATCTTAGATGTTATCCAGAAGCACCCGTGCTTACTATGAAGCACTGATGTCAATGCTGTTGCTGAAATGTAGCAATTAATGAGCATCAATTTATTTTGGGGAATATAAGAATAATAATGTACAGTAAATTCTGGGTGTGTGGTTAGTATTGATAAAGATTCCCTTAAAGGCTGCAGACCATAAAAGTAAATTACTGAGATGCTTGAGAGCTATTTTTACTTTTTGTGTGATGATTATGAAGATTGTATAGAAGGTGCTGCAGCACTGCATATGAAAGAAATTACTGCATTTTCATAAGTCTCTTATGTGTTTGCTGCCTCCTCCTTCTACTTTTCTAGGGAAAAAATGAGCTTCAGAGTTATCTTCCTCTTTTCTTTGTGTACTCTAGCCTGTTTTCCTTCTTCACACAGCACTTTCTGGATAATTCTCAGTTTTCTACAGAGCTGTGGTCTTGTTTCTTCTCCTGGAAATGTTTATTTTTTTTTTCCTGTCTGCTTTTTTTCCCCTAATATTTTTATTCCATTGCATTCATTTATTTGTCCTTTTGCAAACTAATGGAGTCTGTTGTCACTTTTACTTCTCTCTAGTCTGCTTTGTTGTTTGTTTTCTTTTTTATCCAGATGCCTAAAGAAGTGGTCGGGGAATGTGTCTGTGTCTCATGTAAGCACACAGACAAAACTGAACTGTGGCCAATGCTAGAAGGGCAGTGATCGCTATCCTCTGTACTTTCAGACAGGGAATGGGGAGGATCATAAGGCTTGTGGTTTGTTCTGCGAATCAACGATAAGACAAGGCTGGGCAAACATTGCAAATGCTGCCAGCCTCACAGAAGGGGATCTTGGAGTGTAGGGAGATGCTTGTCCCCCACCAGCAAAAGGGGGAGATGAATACTTGTCCTGCAGTTTCATTTAAGTTATTGAAGATAGAAAACCCACATTGGACTTGAGTGCTGCCGCCTTTTCATAGTGGGGAGAACCAAAAAATGAAAGGAAAACTTTCAGCTAATGCACAGGGAAAAATTTCACAACATACCTCAATGGTCTATCCCTTATTGCACCAGGAATTGTATTTGTCCTATAACATTTAGTGTGCTCCTTTCATTGGGTACTGAAGAGAACATCAGCTTGAGGCCAGGGCTTTTGAAATTAAACTTGAGGTTGGATGTAGACAAAAAAGACTCAAAAGTGGAAGATTGATGTTTACATAGGGGATTTTTTTTACAACATCAGTAGTTAGAATTTAGTTCAGTCCTTGCTTTTCTCAACAGAATGAAGTTCCAGCAATATCTAGTCAGGATATGACAGTAGGCAGTAGTTAGGCAGAGTAACCATCGCCAGTCCATTGTAGTTAGCTGGCTGATGCTTGGGTTGGTGTTGCAGCCTCCTCCCATACATCGCAATTGAGTACAAACCAGCAACGTTGCCCAAGAATCATAGAGTGAATCACAGAATGGCTTGGGTTGGAAAGGACCTCAAAGATCATCTACTTCCAAAAAGTGTGGAAGGAGTCCCTCAGCTCTGCCTGGTCGCTTTCACCTTGTGCTGCCTCCCCTCTGCCAGCACAAAAAATCGCACGGCCACATGCTGAGCCCAGCTAAGGGACTAACGTGGGGTGGAGGGAGTCATCTCTTCCTGCTGGCTTTCTGAAGTCAGTCAGTTGTCTCCAGTTTGTTCGAGAGCTGTGTAAGTGCTCCTGGGGATGCTAGAGGTGGGAGCAGTCCATTGCTTTGCCCACACTGAAGCACCTGAGATGAGCTGTCCATGCATTCCTGGGCAAGCAGCAGCTTCTCGTTTCTGCCCCTGAGCCTCAAGGTGCCTCACGCTGAATCACATAAATCTGGTTTACTGCAGTGAGTTTAACTTCAAAACACCTTTAAAAGGTGAGAACACTGAGCAAATAAGCTGTGTGCACCAAGGTGCTGAGGCTAATCACGGCATTCTGTTGTTTTATTCCTATTCAGGCATAAACACTCCCAAAGAAAAAAAAAAAAAGAGAGAGAGAAAAGAGCCAGCAAAAGGACAGAATGAGAAGCAGTCATGAGTAGGGAATAGTGGTCCTTGTCCAACAGCCTTGGGTGTTTTTTTTTTTGCTCCCTGTTGATTTTCTTTGGAGGTTACTTTGTAATCTCCTGTTGTTTTTTAAGTATGATTCAATATAAACCAAAGTACACATGGTGGTGTGTAAACCAGATGGGTAGTTGCATTGTTGGTGCTGGATCAAAAGTGCTGAAGCTGGAAAATACCAAAATATTTTAGCTATGTCCAGATTGTCTAGTGAATTCCTGTACACAGTTGGGTGGAATTTTTTACTGAAACAAAATCTTAGGTGTGCCCTTTGACAAAGTTGCAAAACATGCAATAAATTATGACTTATTATAGAACAATTTTGAAGATAAGGAAACAGATGAACTGTAGTGCAAATACATCAACCATCATAAAATCCAGCCCAACTGATCTTGAACCCTGCTTGATGGACCTTAGTTCCCTAGTTCTGTTCATTTGCTTCCTGGTGCATAGGTTTCTCTGTTAATCATTTTCTGTAATACGGGCCAAACAATTGTGAAATCTTGGCATTCCTATTGATTAAATCACACCTGCAAATTTATTTACTATCAGGGTGATAACGAAGAAAAATATTTACAGTCCTGCCATTTAAGGAGAATAAGCTGATAACAAATGCAGAGTTTTGTGACAGACTTACTTTGTTTTGCATATTGACAAAGTAAAGAGCTTTATAAAGGAAGAATGGCACAATCAAAAAAAAAAATTTGCTTGCTTTTCCACACAGTGTTTCATGCCAGATTACCCTTGTAAATATTTGCTTAATTCTATTACTGTTAGTTGTTTTGAGGAAGGTAAAGCATCCGCCTTTCTGTAAACAGTGACAAGCAGTAAATGAAATCTGGTATTCTGACACAGCGTTTGTGCCAGTATAAAACACCTACAGCAGTGTTTTGTACCAGTTAACTCAGTGTGTACTAAATGCACCTTCGGGATGGTTGGATTCCTGCCTCTATGCCATGCAATCTCGTGTTAAACCACGTTACTACAGGGATGCTCAGCAAACATTGCAAAACCAGCAAGTCCGTCTGGGTAATCTGTAGGATGTTAATGGAAACTGCACTATCTGATGCAATGATAAATTAGTGAGAAAGTGTTTTTTTGTCACTCTCCTTACCATGATGTAAAAACTTTTCAATATCTAGTAGTATGTAGTAAGGATAATATGAACTTGCATCAAAAATGCTTGCATTTTTAAGATGACAGGTATACAAAGGATAAGGCTCATCTGACTGACACTGGATTTTCATTAAAATGCACCAGTATTTTTAAAAGACCCTTCCAGTTTTATGTAACCTTGTGTTTTATACAGTAAAGTGTACTTAGGCTTGTATTCCAAATTATGCAGCCAATGTTGTGTTAGAACTTCTCCAGAGAAATACCATCTCTGATGTGCTGTTGTTGTAGAACATATAAGAAAGTCGGTATTAAATTTTGAAAAAGGCTAAAGATACAAGAATGTTTCAGAAGATGAAGATTTTTCAGTGCATTAAATCCGGACCGTGTTTATGTTCATTTTTCTGAAGAAGATTATACTATTCCAGAAGTACCTTCCTTTTCCAAGTCGAAGACAAACATTCAGGTTAACTTGTCTGACAGCAATTTACACCTAATAGATAAAGATTTTGATCCTGGAAACCCTTCTGTGCATATTCAGCCCATATTTAATGTATCATAGCATCTTCACTTCCTGAACCACTCCTTTATCTGCAGCACTTTTCAGAAGTTAAAACAGATTTTCTTGTGCTTGGTAACATGAAAATGCCAGAGGCGATATTGGCGTGGTTGAGTCCTAACACAATACATGGCAAAGAATATAAATGGGGTTTAAGTTTGCAGGGAGAAGCTGTTTGACTTAAGTTTTCCTTGAAAACATGGTTGGCACAAGGTTGTAATGTGTTGGCAGGTTGGATATGATGTGTGGCATCACATTGCTACAGCATCAGTGTGGTCAGGAATGTGAACAAATCTGAGGAGAGGATGCAATGCAAGACTGCAACAACTAGAAAACCAAGTTCTCCATTGTGCTTGGTGGTCAGTGCTGGTGCAGTCAGTGGGGTTTGGAGATCCAAGAGTGACCAGGCACTTTAGGATGGACTGAATCAGTTTTTCTGCCCATATCTTGAATTTCTGCCTACAGGGGGAGTTCAGATGCCTGTTCTCCAGTGTCTTAATTTTGACCTGAATGTTATATATGATAACTAATCAAACTGATATGAGTTATGCATGAGTTTCAGATCTAAAACCTAAGATTCAGAGTTGAAGACTGAAGTTGAAGCTTGTGTAAGCTGTGAAGCTCCATATGGGAAGCGTAGATTGAAATGTTTTACAGGGAGCCATTGGAACAGTTGGGAACTGAATTCAATCCTCCTGAATTTCTAACGTTATAACAAAGGGATTTTTTTCTCTTTCTCTTTGCATTTAGCAGTTTTTAGTACTGGTATTTTGTTGTTGCTCAGATTCTCCAACCGTGACATGCAAACTGGGATATGCAGGACAGACGGTCCCTTGCCCACTGCTAGATGGAAGGTAAAACGAAGCGACATGATGGTTTGAAGTCATGGCATGAATCTCTTCCGAGTTTTAGAGAATCAGCAACTTCTGGCCAAACCTTCTTAGTTGTCATTTACTCATTTCTTAGAGTGGGCTTACTAATGAAGGAAAATGATGTTACTGTCGAGGGTGCTGCATACATAAGCAGATAACCAGGCTGCTGAAAAATTCTGCATTTGTAACGAGTCCATATCGTGAATTTGTCATGTGTCTGGTTCAGCAGTCCTTCATCATCCAAACATCATTAGGAAATCCTACCACAACCCTAAGAAACTCTTTAAAGAAACATATTAAGTACATCTGGTGTTTCATTTTCTCTTAACTGTCCAAATACAGCATTGAAATTGACGTATAAAATATCAGATTGATGTGGATAGGATGTTTCACCTCAGTCAATTGTTGTTAAATAGATAAGCTAGTCAGTATCTTATTTTTTTTTCTCATCTGCAGCAGTTTGTTAACACTGATAACTGAGTTACATAGACTGTCTGTTGCAACACTGATCATGTCTACTAGATTGGTTTATCTAAAAATTAATTTTAAATTGTTCTTTATCTAGAAACAGTAGAAATACTGCAGAAAATCATAAAATCTTGGTAATGTGTATTTATGTTTGGACATAAACTTTGTTGTAAAATCAGAATAAAGGCTTCTGTACTTTCACAGTGGTTGCATCACACATCACAAGGTATAAAGTAGCAGAATCTGAATTGGGATTCTTATGGGGAAATGGGATCTTCCCCTGGCAGCAGTCAAATATGGCCTGTTGGCCAAGCTGCTTTTTGGTGTATTGATCCCTAGCAATTGCACTGACTTATTTTTTCCTCTTGTTCTTCAAGAGAATTTCTTAAGCTGAGAGTCCCAGAAAGAGACAAGAGGTGCTGGGATTAGAGCAGAGGTGCCAGACAGCAGCCAGGGAGTGTGCGCAGTCCGAGGGGGGAGAGGGAGGAAGACTGAACAGTGGTGGTCAGAGGAAGGGGAACTGCAGCAAAATCCCTTACAAAGGAGTAGGTTTTGCCATCTCATTGCACAGTGGGTGGGTGCCTTTTGGCTATCCCTGTTCCATTTCCATGCCTGCATCCATGTCACAAGACAATACGTGAGGTACCTGGGATACATTTCTTGGAAGGTCAGGCAGGGAAATATATTTTTGATCCTTAAAACTATACTAGGATTATATTAATTACATTTTCTTTTTGTGTCTATGTCTGCTTGAGACAACAGCAAGGTTATAATAAGCTCCTGGCTTTGTTTTTTCTTATTTTTCCTTTTGTGGCAATGCTGACTAGCTGGAGAATGACGCAGAATCAGAATTCTTATCTCTGTGGACTGCAATGCTTGCTGATTAGTTAAAAAAATTTTGGCAAGACACCATGATTTGAAGATATTTTGCTAGCTATTCTGCTTTCTGAAGAGCAATAGTTAATGAGGAGGTATATTGCAAGTTCTCAATGAATGAAAGCAGTTTTTTAAAACCGGGCACAAAAATAGTATCGATACTAAAACTGATCAGACTTCAGCCGAGTTTTAAGCGAGAGGCAAGTGGTCTCAACACACATCTTGAAGGATTTAGTTATTTAAAGTGTGAAAGTTATTGGTTATTTAATGGCACCTGAATGGAAAACAGATTCCTTGAAAAGAATGAAAATATATTGTGTGCATACAGAATACTTGTAGTACAAGTAATGGAAAGATCTGGTTATTAATAACAGGAGCCTGCTTGTTGTATAAACATCGTCTGCCTTAGAATTTCAGAAGTCTTGCAACAGTTTCTGCTTTAGTTAACTATTCCAGTTTCGTGACATGCTACTGTGATATTTAAAATACTTAACAGAGAAGTCACACTTCTCTTTTGTAATACATGTGAGCAAAATTCAAGAACTCCTACAATTGTTCTTGGGCTCTGAATATTTTTCCTATTTGTAAGGACTTTTTATATTTGTAGAACACCACGTATTACTTGGACTGCATTTATAACGTAATTGTTGACATACCACTGAAAATATCTCTGGGATTTTTTCTGCCATGGGTTCTGAATACTTTTTTGACAGATTACTTCAGTATTATTTCTTTAATAAATTCAGTGGAACTTAATCAGTTCTGAAACATCCTGCTTAACTGACAATTAAGTCTTAACAGATGTAGCGTGAAAATCAGACTCAATGAATTTTTATCACTCTTAAATGTATTTTAATTTCTTGCAGCATATGTCCTTAACACTGACAGGTATTGTTTTGTATCTAAAAAGTGCAATCTGCTTATAAAATACCTTGGGTTTCATTACAGTACTTAGAAATGATGGTGCTCTGGCAGACCCCTAGGTCTGGCGGGTGCCAGAAGTGCACGTCAGGTTCCTGCCAAAATCTATCTTGCATTCTGGCCTCATGTTTTCAGTTGTGTGTAACTTTGTGCTCATGGTTCTGTGCTTTCCCTTAGGCCAGAGCAGGATTTTTGTGATATTAGTCATGTGGTTGATTCTTTTTGGAGTAATCTTGATACTTGATAATCCTAAGGTGGAACCACCAAGTATTGCTCTCCTTATAGGCGGTGAGAGCAGGCAAGGTAAGCAGCCTGCTGTGGCAGATGAATGGAGCAATCCCCACTTGCCAAGTGAACAGCTAGGGCCCACAGGGGGACCTTTGAGAAGCTGTATTGCCCCCTGTTTTGAGAGCATTGGCATCCATTTCCCAAGGGGGAACATGCCCACATTATCCACTCATTTTTTGCTGCCCAGCCCGGAGGCACCTGCAGTGGTTACAGCACAGGTTGCAGTCTGTAGCCTCTCTCGCCTACTGTGAAACAAAAGCAAATACCAAGCTCAGAGCTTGTTACCATGCATAAAACACACAGGTTTCTCTTGTTAGAGCCACCTGCTTACATGACGGTGCCCAGCCCAGTTACTGCAGAGGAGGACACGTCCCAGAGCCACGTCTCAGCAAGGGAACCGACCTCCCAACACTAGCCAGGCTGTCAGAGAGCCCTGGTCCTCACCCTGCCATCCCTCACGCTGCTGAGCACCTGGTCATTCTGCTGGCTACAGCTTTCCTTAAATCTTTCCTCTCAGACCTGGAAAAGGCTTGCATACCTGAAAGCCTGAGGATTTTTCAGCCATAACATACGAAAGCTGCCACTCTTCCCAACAAATCCTGCCTTGGTTCTTGCCAGATGGAGTTTGAATATCAAACATGGCCAAGCCAGCTGCCATTTGACTTTGTTCAGAGTATTTTAGTAGTCTTTTGGGAAAGCTGACATTTGAAGTCTTCAGTATGATAGAGCTTGTTTTCCCAGGTACTTGCTGCCTCTTTGTGCCTTTGCTTCATGCCCTCTGCACCAGAGCCTCAGATGCTGCTGGAACTGCTGGGACAGGGGAGTCTTGCTGCTGCGGTGGTATTGGCACGCACTTAGTAAGTCACCTGTCCCACTGGAGAAACCCTGACTTCTAGAAATCAGAAGACTTCTGTCTTTTTTTGTTCCTCTCCGAATGTTTTTTGGTTTGTTTTCCTGCAGAAGAGCAAGATGTGTTTGTTCTTAACTGTGGACCGAATCCAAACAGTTGTGAGCCTGACATAGCAGATTCTTATAATAGAGAATACTAAAATTAGTCATTTTGTCTCATGTGAATGGGCATCTGCTTTTCCATTGGGCATGTATTTATTTGTTCTGCTCTCTCTGACAACTTCTGAGCAGCCACCCATGCCCTGACACACTGATTAATTCTTCTCTGTGGGTTTTCTGGTGGTGGGAAATGTGACAGCTCACTTCTGTTTCATTGTCACTTTCCTAGGAGAAAATATAAAACCTAATGTTCAAAAATTTCATCTGCTTCTCTAGCTTTGGTCTAATCAGCAAAAGAGACCAACTATTAGCAAAAGGGAGCAACATTTTCTGCAATGTGTCTGATAGTAAAGGCAGACTCCACTGGGGAAAAAATAAGAGTGGCTTTGCTATGGAGACTAGGAACAGTACTTAAGACAAGTAACCCATTACCTGTAAATGCTCAATTTACAGTGGGCAACATAAAATTACTTTACCCATTCATTACAAGAAAGCTGCCTATTGCTTTTCATTTGCATTCACTGTGGGAATTGTAAAAAGCCTGCTTAGAATTTGATTCCCATTCCTATTCAATCTCTTTCCACTGCAGCTAAAGCAAATGCTCATTTCAGGACAGTCACTGTTCTTTGAGTCCAGTACTGTTGTATGGAGGAGAAAGGATATCTGCTTAATCATGCCATCATAAGAACATTCATACCTATTACCACAGCTCACCTAAGTTAACGTGTAATATCTTCTAGTGTTTTTTTTAAGCATTTGTATGCTCTGTTAGGGTGATACCTAATGCCTTAGCACTTCTTTTTAGTATTCAATGGCTAAGTGTGTCAACATTTATCATGTACCTTCTAAAAG
Organism: Anser cygnoides; assembly: GCF_040182565.1. Taxonomy (NCBI): domain Eukaryota; kingdom Metazoa; phylum Chordata; class Aves; order Anseriformes; family Anatidae; genus Anser; species Anser cygnoides. The sequence continues at coordinate 192,959,606 of NC_089873.1, forward strand.
TCAGCTCCCATTTTAGCAGTTTAAAAACTTAAAATATAGACCTTGTATAAATTTTTCATGCTGAATTTAAAATCAGTTGTCACTACTGCTTATATTGGAAAGCAGTGACACAGCATCTTCTCTGTTGCTTGAACACTCTTCTGATATCCAACCTAAAATTAATCATTCTCCGTTTAAACCCACTTGCTCTTGTGCCAACATTTTCTATTACCTAAAATAAGCTTTTTTTACTTTTGAATCTTAACCCCATGATGCATTATAGATAATTATATCACGACTCAGCACTGGTCTTGTTAGGTTAATCAAACCCAGGTTTATTTTCATCTCATCTGGCTTGGGAGAGGGCATCTATTCCATGGCTTCGTGTAGGTAGCTTTATTCCATGGTGGGTTTTTTTTTGAATTTGATTTCTTTTTACAAAGCCAACTGCATTCCTTGGCTCAGAGCACAGCCCACCTGCAATCACTGTGTCCTAAGAGGTGGAAAAAGCATTGAAGTTGGGAACTTCTTAGGTAAATGCTGTTTCTGATTGTCAAACAGCAGCATCAGTTGCGGAGCTAAGTGATACAAATCAATGCTTAATAAAGAAATATACTTGTGCTTGTTTAGCATGCACTTCACTCGCAGTCTGTACATGCAGAACAGCTTCCAGCACCACAGGTGCTTTGGTCCTCATTTGTAGCTCTGTGCATATGCCTGGCTGAGAGTATTACAACAGAGCAAAATATGTCAGGTGTTCTCATTTGAACAAAGTTTTAACATAATCATGGAAATGTGGGTAAGACCACAAAAAAAAAAAAGGAGAGAGATCTGACCAAGAACATTTTTTTAGATGTGTACAGTGAAGGGGTTAATGCCCCTCAGATGATATACATCTTAGCACACCTTCTTCCATTTTTCAGTCCAAGTGTTGCTGTTGGAGGAGCAATTAGTTTGGTCAGAGAAGATGAGTATGACAGGAAGGAGACAATACAACGATAATTAGAAGCAGTGGACACAGAACCCCAGCTTATTGAAGACTTCTGCAAGTTAAATGAGTTGCTGTTAGTAGGAATTTTGATGTGAAGTGTAGTTTTGTTTTTACATTTGTCTCCTCCATTGTCTTTACTGAATAAATTCCTCTGTTCTGTATCTATTTTGACAGTCCTAATACAGTGTTTACTATGGTGCTAAACAGGATCAGAATTCTTTAGAAACCTGATTATATACATGAAGGCAAGGTAAAGACAAATGTATTTTGGGGGTTTGCTACATCAGATGAGTTGAATTGAGATGGGGGCAGGTCTTGGGCAAACAAGACAATTCTAGAAAAGATGTGATTACTTTTTTTAAAGAGACTACTGATCATTGTCTCAATATTTTTTTTTTTTGACAGACTTATTTTTCCTCTAGATTCTGAGGAATTTGAGATCACAGGCTCAAGAGAAGGCTTATCTTCACTTCTCTTATTCAGTCTTGAAAGTTCATCCCTTAGAGTAGAAGAGGTGTTCTAGGTGGTGCACAAGACTTTATTTTCTACTGGTAGGGAATGCTGATGGATATCACATCAGTAATTTATTATTAAACTTTCTATTAACAGCATTAATTCTTTTTCTAAGTTGGAAATTAACCTTAGCATTTTGGCCACTATGGTAAGTCACAAGTAACATCTGTTTTTAAGCTCTTCTATGATTTCTCATCACTTTAGTTCTCTCTTACCTTTCAGGGGAGTTCTCAGACTTTTCATGATCCTGCTCCTGTTTCCATTACCACCTTACCTTCTGAATAAAGGCAATGTTTCAAGTCAGTTTTAGGTAACTGTCTTCATTCTGATACTCTGAAAAAACTAGCCAAAACTAGATCCCTTCAGTAGTAATTTTGTGTGGCAAAAATAAGATAAACCTTTCTTACTTAGCTTAAAATAAAGAAGCCTTCTGTTAGCACTTGCATGCTCTTGGAGCCCCTGCTGTATGAAAACTTCCCAAACAGCTGTTAATTGCTATGTGACAGATGTTAATGATGTATAAACAAGTCAGACTCAGCAGGGGATGTTACTGGTTTGCTCTGAGCTTCTAGATTAGCTAAAAACAGAATGAGCTAATCTTAGAAAGAAACTCCTGGCTAATTTAAAGGTAAAAGCAATAATAACGTGGACCATCAACTGAAGCAATTCAACCACTGAAAGGAACTCCTATGCCATATGAGAAGGAAGAAAGAAAGAACAGCTAGAGATTACAATAATGCCAAAACCTGAGGAGTTCTGGAAATAATGAAGCAGGTCAGCACAGGACCAGTAAAAAAAAACCCAAAGCAATAGGCAGCATCTTCTCTAGGCAAGTTCCCAAACAAGGTAATTAGAATATCCTTATCTTCTCACAGTGGCAACTGGAAAAAGTAGTGTCATCACTGGTGTCGTCTGCACCACACTGGCCTTCCTAAAATTTTCATATAAGGTTGCACTTCAGAGCCTTATAAAGGGAAAAGGTTCCTTCTGGAAATTCTGACAAGACAGGATCAGCTTAATTCAGCTCTGAATAGCAATTCCATTTACCACTAGTCATCCTTATAATCTCTAGGAATCTAAAATATCTGAAGTTAAGTGCTACAGTGCTGTACCTATGCCAAAAGTCTCTTTCCCTCAAATAGCCCTTTTTTCTTCTTATGCCGATTCACTAATCACTAATGGGAGTTAGTTGCAATTGTTATGATTCTGCTGAAAAAGAAAGTGATGTGTTGTGTTATGCTAGAAAAGACATCCAGTAATTCAGTTCATTCTTTTAATAAAACAACTTGCAAAACGGATGTTTCTTTTGTGTGTGTTTACTTAGCCTCTTCTTTCAATGGACAGTGTCAGGACACTTTGGGAAGGTGAGGAACAGATGGATATCACCAATTGCAAAAGTGATAGAATCACAGAACAGTTTGGGTTGGAAGGGACCTTAAAGGTCATCTAGTTCCAACCCCCCTCTCATGGGCAGGGACACCTCCCACTAGACCCCATCCTACCTGGCCTTAAACACTTCCAGGAATGGGGCATCCACAACTTCTCTGAGCTACCTGGTCCAGGGCCTCACCACACTCTTGAGTAAAAAACTTCTTCCTAACGTCTGATCTAAATCTACCCTTTTTTAGTTTAAAGCCATTCCCCTTTGTCCTACCACTACATTCCCAGGGCTACTTACGGCCCACAATTTCCCTAGTCTTCCTTTTATCACAGATATACCCATGGAGGCGTTTCTTGTTGCCTTTCATGTCCCGGGCCAAATTTAATTCTAAAAGGGCTTTGGCTTTCCTGACCTGATCAGACAATGTCTCTGTATCCCTCCCAGGCTATCTGTCCTTGCTTCCACTCTCTGGAGGCCTCCTCTTTCTGTTTGAGTTTGGCCAGGAGCTCCTTGTTCATCCATGCAGGCTTCCTGGCATTTTTGCCCAACATCTTCTTTGTTGGGATGCATCGCTGCTAAGTTTGGAGGAGGTGATCCTTGAATATTAACCAGCTGTCTTGGGGCCCTTTTCCCTCCAGGGCTTTGTCGCGTGGTACTCTACCAAGCAGATCCCTGAAGAGGGCAAAGTCTGCTCTCCCAAAGTTCAGGGTAGCGAGCTTGCTGTGCTCTCTCCTCACTGCCCTCTGGATCCAAAATGCAAGTATCCTGAGTAAAACCATGGGATATTAGCAAGTGGATCTGAAACAACCTTGTTGTGAACTTTATTTTGTTTTGATTCATCACATTTTAGAAGTTCCACATACCCACATTCAAAAAAAAGGCAGTCATTAGTTTACTAAATGCTTTCAAGATATCTAAAATCTAAATATGTAAAGAAAGTGATTTCATGCCTTTTCGTCCTGTTGTACAAATGTATTTATGGTTTCTTCAAGAGAAGTCTGCTGCAAGGCAGAGGTGAAGAGAAGCTAGCCCCAGTCACCCCATACAGTAACTGAAAACCATCTAGTGCATGTTCAGCTGATCCTTTCATTCCTAAGCAGAATTTATATTGGTTATAATTTAGAAATTAACTGTACTATAACTGTACTGTAACTGTACTGAGCACACTCAGACATCTAGTCAATGTAAATTGCCTGTCCATGAATAAGGCTTATGTTCTGGAAGATAAACATAATAGGGTTCTGAATTTTTGTGGTGTTTACCATGCTCTAGACAGCAAGACAAAATGTCCTAGGCCTTGATCTTAAATAAGGAGTTCTCATTATCAAAAATTACCAATGTAGAACTGTTTCCTTTCAATAAAATGTCCGAATTCACAGTTAAATCCAATATGTTGTGGTCTCTGGTTTTAAGAATTAAAGCAAAAATAGCTTTTGCTCTCTTCACAAGTTGTCAGTGAGAGGTAAACCAGGATACAGTCTTAAACGCATAGTAAAGAATGTTGTTGCCTCTGGTATAAGCAAGGGGGGGAAATCTTAAATCTCTACATGCAGCCTACCAGCTATTGCTTTTACTTAGTGTTAGAGTAAGTTACACAGGCACCTAAACTGATGTTTTCCTATTGCAAAGTCAGTTAGGTGACTGTATTAAATTAGAGAGATGTCTTGTATTCGTAGTCATTGTGGAAACAAATGTCTTCAAGCATTCATTCATAGAATCACAGAATAGCTGAGGCTGGAAGGGAGCCCTGGAGATTATCCCAGCAGGGTCAGTGAGGGTAGGTTGCTTGGGACCGTGTCAAGTTGGGATTTGAATATCTCTGGGGATGGAGACTCCATAACCCCTCTGGGCAACCTGTTCCAGTGCTTGACCACCCTCACCATAACAACAGTTCATTGATATGCTTAAATTAAATTTCTTACATTTCAATTTCTGCATGTTGCCTCTTGTCCATACAGTGGACATGACTATGAAGTCTATCTCTGTTGTCTTTGCTCCTTCCCATCAGGTATTTATACATACTGGTATGATCCCCTTGTACCTTATCTTCTCAAGGCTAAACAATTCCAGCTCCATGTTTGTCAGATGTTCCAGTCCCTTCTTCCTGGCCCTTTGCTTGTATGTCCAGGACGTCCATGTCTCCCTTGTACTGGGGAGCCCAGCACTCCAGGTGTGTCTCACCAGGACTGAGCAGAGGGGAGGGATCACCAACTGGGATGCTTTTGGCCTTCTGTGGTACAATGTCACGTTGCTGGTTCATTATCAGCCTCTGGTCCACCAAGACCCCAGGTCCTTTTCTGCCAAGCAGCTTTCCAGCTAGTCAGTTCCAGCCACTTGCTACCCAGGGTTTAGTCTTCCAAAGGTACAAGACTTGGCATTTCCCTTTGCTGAACTTCATGAGATCCCTGTTGATCCATTTCTTCACCCTATCAAGGTCCATCTGGGCAGCAGCAGAACCATGTGGTCTGTAAACCACTCCTACCAAATTTTCATTTGCAATACATTTTGCTGGAGAAATGGCTGTACAATTTGCATTAACCACTGGGGAACCTTGCTTCACAGATCCTCCCACAAACCCCTCTGAACCTCCTGAGTCCAACTTGCAATCACCAAAAAGATGCTGTTTGTGCTGTTTCCTAGAGTTTTTTTTACCTCTGGAAAACAGATAAGAGCAACAAAATGCTGGGAAGGATGAATTTAGTCTGGGAAGGATGTAAGGCAGCCCTAAAGGAGTCAAATTATGTGTTTGTTGGAAGGACAAGGCAACAGCAGAGTGGAACAGGAGCAGAGATTACCAGCATCATTAGGATAGTGCAGTGATAGAAATCAAGTATCCCATTGATGAGATTTCCAGAGTTCACGATAGCTGTGTAGGTGGGCGTCAGCCGTCCCCCCACCCTTTTTTCTTTTCCGAAGGTCTCACTAGGAATTGCTGGGATATAATGAGCAGAATTTTTCCAAACTGAGACTTCTAACAAAATTTCATTGTATTTTTCCAATCAGCTGTCACCCCCGGGAACATTTTTAGCAATGGTTCTGCGAACTTTTACTGCATATTGCTGTAAAAAGAAGTAAGTTAATCTTTAAAAGAAAAATATTTTTTTAACAAAAAAGAAAGCATTAATGATGGTGTAAATAATTTGATATGTCATAGGGTGAAATGGAAAAAAAAAAGTGAGCTACTATGTAAACTGGATCTACACAGCATATTATATTTACAGGACTCTTGAGAACCCACCCAATTTATGTGAAATGTCAGTGCTCCCAGTTACTTACTCACTGCAGTAATTTAAATTGGCTTGATGCACTGATATGTCAGCTATTTACTGCTTGGACACAGGCGCTATAAATGCCCTACATCTGAACAGAGTTATGGTAACAGCACTGCATTTTTCATGCTGATACCACCCAAAAAAAACTTCAAATTTTTCACAAAATGCTTCCAATTTTATTTTTTTTAATTATATTATTACATTTCTTTTTTTTTTTGTTTCACTAGGAATAAACAATATCAACATTACCCTGATGTTTGTACTTAGTTGAGTAAGTTTAAGAAAAAGCAAACTATTTCATAAGCATAGCAGTTGAATGTCACTATCATCTTTTGAGCCCCAAACTCCAGTTTAGTATTAATATTATCTTTCAAATGTGTGGCCATGTATCTGGGGGTACATAAACTGATAAAAATGAATGAGCAAAAGTCTGCTGGGAGCGACGGGACAAAGTAGGTGGCCCCTGTGGTCTTTTCTGGCCTTGTTATCTGTCATATTCTTGCATGTCAGATTGTTTGCTACATATCAGAGCACAATAAATAAACCAGTTACTTCATGTCATTTGGTACACTTTGATATGATTTGCAGTTCCTGCTTAGGGTATAAATTATGCGTAGTCAAAAAGGTGAAAAAGAGAAGTCCTCTCTAATAAAAGGGGGGGTTATTGTCCGTAGTAAAAAAAATGCAGTTTGGTTCCCTGCTGCAGCCGAACCGCTTACCCTTCACTGACACAGGCCTTTTCTCCTTATTTCAGGATCAGTAAGGTAGCTTTATGCTACTGATAAATCCCCATGCAAAGGACAAATTCTTCACCTGGTACCTCACTTATGTATGCCAGCATGTGAATCCAACTTGTGATAACTAAATTTTTAATATTCTTGCATTCTTTAATATTGTTGTCTTTAACTGTACTTACATTTTGTGACATTTTGCAAGATGCATGTGAAAATGCCAGCTTGTAAGTGCACTATAGGTAAGATCTTCAGATACATACGGAAGAGAACAAATTATAAAAGTGGTTGAGTAAGATACAACAGGGATACTTGCTACAGTAGTGACAGCAGCTTTGTATTGAGCACATAAGCTTAAATCAAGTCATATACAGGAGATTAAAATAAATTTCTGTTGCTGTTAAGTTGTTGACCTTTTCCTTCGTTTTGATAGTGGGACGATTGAGAGGCACACATTCTCATTTCGAATCCAAATTCATCTCTGTTTACAATTAAGAGGCAATTTTCTCAAGTTGTGCATGCAGTTAAACTTTTAATTGTGTCATTTTATTGTTGTTGTTCTTACTTTACTTGCCTCTTCATTTTTGTTATACATACCTTCTCCCCGCTTAAAGTAGATTGCAAAGCCCTTAGTCCAGGGATCCTGACTTCCACCACTGTCTAGTAGAGGAATAGAATTAAACCTCTAGTGACACGAGGCTATCTGAGTTTATCTTCATCTGTTGTTTGTACCTCAGCCTAGCATGTGCTCCAGCACTGCTATACTTCAAAAACTAGTCTTTGTTAGCAGTAGGAGACGATGACAGCATAAAGCACAGCAATGCTACAGAAATCATCTCCTCTTCATTTCACAGCAGGAACAAAGTTCATGAATTCAAAGTCTTGAAGGCTTAGTCTAGCTTATGCTGTTTGCTCTGCTAGATAAGAATGACTGCCATCTCATGGAGCTTTTCCTGAGCTGAGGTTCTGCCTGCATGCTCTTTGCGCAAGGTCCATGGTTTTATGCAGGTTCAGGAGATGCCATCCCAGAAGTCTGAACTGCATAATATGCTCTGGAGATTGGCAGGAGTCATTCTCCACCCTTCTCGTCTCTGAAACATACATTATGGATACAGGCTCCTTCCAGGTAGTTGTCCTTTATGATAATTTATTACTCCAGTTATGCCGCCCATTCCACCTCTTGTACCATATTCCACTTTCCCCTTTGCACCTGATAAAATTCTTAATATAACACTTGCAAAAGTATTTATCTACTCAGTTTTGATATATAAAAGTGAATGTCAGGCCAGAGCGAGTGGTTGTAGGATCTCTTTAAAGTTAATGGAAGGAAGTAGGTAAGTCCAAGGCCTATAGTAGACGCCTATCTCAATGCGGAATAAATTGCTCTTCCATTGTGTCTGTTCTCTCCCCTGACTATAACGGGAGGCTGGAGTCATAAGTCAGGATGAGGTTTGTAGACAGAGATAATATCTTTTATTAGACCAGCTGCTGTAAACTGGAAAAATTAGACAAGCCTTTGGGCACATGAGCTCTCCTTCAGACCTGAAATAGGAGCAGCAGGTTTTGAAGCTAATTATACACCCTTTTCTACGTATGTTTGTAGACCATCGTAGCTATAGCAAAGCACCATAGAGACCACTGACTCAGATTTAGGCATCTAATTTTTAGATACCTAAATGAAGCTAGAGCAACCAAGCATGGGGCGCTTAATTGGGAGTTTGGAGCCTTGCATTTCACCCAACAGAAGTTTTTCTTCTGGATGCTGTCTCCAGTCCTGACCTCAGGACCAGCACAGCGGGCTGGCAGCTTTTCCTGCCAGGGAGCTGCTCATCTGCCAGGGATCTGCATGCTCTGCTTGGCTTCTTGCTCTTCAAGTGTGAAATAAGACCTGTGAAGTCTTATCTCACATCTCTCGCTCCTGCCGTGGCTGAGAGCTGCCGTTACTTGCAGACACGGAGAGCTGTCAAATTTCAGTTCAGTTAGCTCTTCCCAGCCTGGATTGCTGCTACACATTTTGGTTGTATTGGAAGAAATCCCTTCCTGTATGCTATATAACACTGCAAGGATTTGCAGGGCACGTGTGTTGGTAAGCCTGGGAGTTTGAGCATATTCTCAAACTTTTCCTGTCTGCATCCTGGGTATGTTATTAGGATGGAGAGCAGACCTGGGAGCAAGTCACCTTCCCTGGATAATACCTATGGAAAAGTGGCTCCCTTGTTCTCCCTGCCGTTCCCAAAGGCTGCTGCTACAGCCCCAGAGAGGACAGAGGTGCTCACATGCTCAGTGGTGAGCAACACAAGCTGTGGTTTTAACCCGATGCCATGGGATATTCTGGTTAACGTTGGTAACTACATGCCACTGTCTCTTTAACGGGTTTTGGAAATTGGCTTATCTGAAATGTTCAGTCTCTTTCAGTTTCCTAAAAGGCTGTGTCATCCTTTGATGTTTCCTCCCTGCATCAGCTTCCCACCCCTCTTACCCCAGGGCGCCTGACTCACAGAGACGTCCTCCTGCACCGGCCGGGGCTGATGCAACTGCTCCTCTGAGATGGAGACTTGCCAGCGCTGGCCCCCGCCCAGGACCGTGTATTTCTCATTTCCGTGGAGGGATGATTGCTCTAAATAAAGAAGGACAGATGCAAAGCTTGTTTGGTAAAGAATATCAGAAGCTGCTATTATTGTAAATTGCCTTTTCCACCGGGCGTACTTAGATTTTAATTCAGGTGGTTCAATTCACTAATTCATGTGATTGAAATGACTTCTGTCAATTACGTTTCAATAGAGCAATGCCCTAATTCAGTAAAAGCTTTCTAGCTGAAGCGGTTTCTTAATTCATTTAAATAGTGCTCTCATTTATTATTCAGATATTGATGTGCCAGTAGCTATAGGAATCTGACCGCTTGGTTTGTCATGCCCTCAAAAGGTTTTCTCTCTTTTTTTTGGCTATCCTTGATTTATCTCTGTCACCAATATTTCGAAAGGAGGCTTTAAAGAAGTAATTACTGTCTTGAGTTGTGCCCTTTACATTATTGGTTTCATTAACAGTAAGGTCTTTAAAAATGCATGGAAGAGACTGTCTTTGCTTTTAAGTGCTGAGTATGTAAAGAAGCAAGGTAAACAAAGAAGAACTTGCTGAGATAAGTTACCTGTCCAGTATCATATAAAAATATTAATAATAAAAAGAGCTGGGAATTCAGTACAATTCTGGATTTCAATAATCTTATATTTTAGACTAATTAAAAAATAATAATAATAACCAGGTCTCCTGAAGGAAATCAGTGTCCATGATTCTTATCTAACCTAGCTCACTGGGGTCCAGGGGTTGAACTTGCGGAGTTTGGTTTGTGTGGAAGTTGGCAGTGGGCTAAAAGGGAGCAAAACAAAGCCTTGTTCCCAATGGCTGGCAAGGCTGCAGCGTGGGCTTTTCTGCAAAGGCTGCAGCATGAGTTGCACACAGCGTTTCTGATTAAGGCCCTGATCCTCAGAGCCTGCAGATTAAACCTGTGCTGAATTCCCATCCAATCTAAAAGGTCCATTTCATCCATCATTTTGCAGAACGAAGGTTTTGTTGAATTGTGACACACAGAACACTGTCGTCTTCTTACTTTTTCTGGGAAAAAAAGTAATTTCCTAGATCCCTAATGTGACTTTGAACTTGTCAAACTTCAGCAAGGATAGCAATGATTGCTATCTAATATTTTAAAACTGTGAGGACTTTTTTTTTTTTCACTTGGTTATCACTGTGTCTATCTGAAGTAGAGCTGGAGATCCTGGTCAAACCTTCTCAGTGACATTGCTGATAAGAGGGACAGGAGCCTGTTGTTCCCTTAAGAAAAGATCCCTATTTAATACTGTTCCAATTTGAAGTTAAAGTCTATGGAGGAAGATTTCTTTGAAAATTAATGATGATTTCCATATTAGCAAAATAGAGCAATATTGAGACATGCAAAATTCTGCTTTCTCTGCTGTCGTTGATGATAGTAATTTTTCTGCTTTTGCTCCGGCATTTAGTTTTTGTTGTTGTAATGGTGGATCTTAGTGATTTTATTCATTCTTTGGCTCTGCACATCTTTTGTCAGATCTGAGCCCTTCCTGAGCCGTGCGGGTGTAAATGGCTGTTACGGAGTGCAAGTGGGTACTTGTTTAATTCAGCCCTTTCCTAATGCTAATCCTAACATTGATGTCAGGCTCATTCTACAGCTCAGTGTAAAAAATTGATAGTTGATGGAAACCCTTCTATTGTAAGGAATGTATGTGACAAAATACCCAGGCTTGCCGAGGGCAAATTAAAGCTGAAGTAGCTGCTTTTGGCAGTGTTTTCTTAATTACAGTTGTCAGCTAACTTTCTTGGCTAACAGCACAGAATTTGTCTGCTTGCAAGTAGACTCAGCATTCATTCAGCTTAAAAAGCTAGAATGGCTTTTTTTTTGTCTGTGCAAGGTGTGTCTGTACCTCATGGTTGCTTCATGGATCCACTGTAGATAGTGAAAGCCAGATGATGGCATCTGTAAAATAGGTAGAGACCCTTGAAAATGCTCATTGTACCTCAAGCCAGAATTCCATCACAGTCTTGGCAGACATGCAGGAAAGGAAAAAAAAAGAAAAGAAATGTCTTTCTTCCCATCCATTCCTGTTCAAAACAATAAAAATTTCAAGTTTCTTCTTCTGATATCATAGTAAGACTGTTTCTACTATAATGAAGTTTTCTCATATGTCATTAATTTTCCTATTAGCAAAAATATATAAAGGTAAAAGAATAAAACTATAGAAAAGTGCATCATGTAGTTCTTTTACTTATTACATTAAATTGTTCCTAAGAATAATATCCTTGCCTGTATTCCCCAGAGAAGGACTTAGAGCCTTGTATATTTGTGGCCATTTGTCAGGAACAGCAGCACCAAGATCTAACTGATAAAGAGGAAGAGGCATTTTTTTTGTATCTGAACTGGTTAAGAAAACTGTTCCTACATTTGCAGTGTATTTCTTGCAAAGAAGAATTAGGGAATAAAGTTTTAAAAGATGTTGTTCATCAGAGGGCTGCATGTGTGATGTGTGAGTCAATAAATGGAAAGAATAAGCACCAAGAGCTGAATTAGTATTCAAAGAATATTGCGAGTGGTTCAATAAAAGTAGGTAATGTTTCCAAGTGAAAGCTGAGATTTGAACCTTCTCAGATGGTTTTATATGGTGACAGTACCAGTAGGGTATAACTGGATGTAATGCTTAGAAAATATGCAAGTAGTTATTGGAGGAAATTAATTCTACAGTTTACATTATATTATTATATTATAAGACTGTGTTCTAATGCTTTAAACAAACTACAATATGAAAAATAACACTAGTGCCCCAAATGTCAGGTGTGGGTTGTTGGGTGTTTCTTTCAAAAAAAAAACAAATGCTGGTGTGCCTGCACACAAGCTTACTGACATCTGAATGCCATTTTCATTCACCTACGTTATAAGAACTTTTTATTTTGAAGCCCATCCTTCTCCTCCTCCTCCTCCTCTGCCACTCAGCAAAGTCTTCATCGCCTGCGTTGGTCCTCTCCCTTGTGCCAAGCTTCCCCAGTCAGCGGTAGCATGAGCACCTCTGTACCATTGCTGTTACTATCTTTTCACCTCTGAAACAGGTCGTGGTGTGTTAAGATCTTAACCTTCCTCTGGAGGGTGGCCGTAGCTGAAAGCAAGAGGGGAGGTGTTGACAGCTGCCACAGGTCTTTGCGTGAGCTCTCAGCAATTGCATTTGTTACTCTACTGGCTGGTGAAAAGAGGGTCCACATGTCTACAACAGATTCTCCTCCCCTTTCCTAGTTTTTATCGAGGTAGTATTATTGTCACTAAGGATATATTCCCTAAAACTGAGTAAATGAGGTGTAACTCAGCACGGTGAAGAGAAGCACAAACCTAACCAAGCCTCACCGACTTGGCCAACTAGTGTCTAAGCTGCAGCTCCCAGTGCTTTCTCCTTACCTTGCATCAATTATCCATGCCTTTGCCGTTCCAGCTTGCAGAGTTCAGCTCGCCTCTTTCGTCATCCTCCTGGAAGCTGGCAAACAGCTACTGCCTGCTACAGTACTGCCGTGGTGGTTGTCCTCCTGGAGCTGGTGCTCCTTGGGCCACCAGGAGGATGGAAGGAGCAGAGCTGCTGCAAACCAAATAAGGGTGTGTGGCTGGCTTCAAAACAAATACAAGGCGCACTTTCAGTGAAAATCATCGCAGGGTGGTTTTCCCTTTTTTCTTTCAGATTGTGTTTTTTGTGGACACGCAGCCTGACTCATTCCCTCTTAGAAGGCTTCTTGCCTGGTGGGTTCTCCAGAGATGAAAGGGCTGCCACAGGGCAATTTAATTCCTCGTTGAAATGCACTGTACAGAGGAGGCGACATTTCAAGGCTGAGATCTGAATCACAGTACTTGCTAAACAGCCATTCATTAAAATGCTCTGCGGTGGTGTTACACTGCTCAGGACTCAGCCCTGCTGGGTATAGGTATTTTTACTTGCTCTCCCAAACTGTTGGTAGTCTGTCTTCTTTTATCTCAAATGAGGCAGAGCAGTGGATTTTGTGTTTCCTTTGAGCTAGAAGGTATCTATGCATGTGGCTTTATATATGTGCGTGTGTAAATACATGTACATGGGCTGCACAAAAATGTATTCATACTCAGTGACAGGTGGTGCTGGCAGCACCTGTTGCTGGGGTCACTCAACACTCCACTTATAAAACCCTAATTTTAGTTGCTTATAACTTTTGTCAAACTTAAACATTTGGGTTGAAATGTTATGTGCCAGGTGCCTGCCTTAGGCTGATTTGGGGGCTGGGGAGAGGAATTTTTCAGCAAAAATGTTACTGCCAGCTCAGGGAGCAGAGACCAAGGCACTGGCTTGCCCATGCTGAAAAGCAGACTGGTGCTGGCTGAGATGTTCCAGCAGCTTCCCAGGTTCGAAGCCAAAAGTTGCCGGTGGGGTCCCCCTGCAGCCGGGCATGTCTTTTGCCACTGTTACAGAAATGTGCTGTTTTAGTGAGAACGCGCCTCGTTTTGGCTAAGCTATGTGAAAGTGCTTGGCAGAAGGTTGACTGCTGCCCACCAGGCTGCCTCTGTCCCATCCCATTCCCAACCAGCAGCGCTGTGCTGGGGGCCCTGCGGCTGTGAGATGCCCCTGGAGCAGCCTCGGAGCCCAGGCACGGAGCGAGGCAGGCGGCTGCACCCAGCGGCATCGGTCCCGAGAGCAAATGCAAGCAGCTCTGCCTGTGCTGGCGCTGCGTCAGTAAGGAGGAGGGAGCGGCTGGCTGGAGTCCAGGCGAGCTGGAAGTGAAGGAAAGGAGCAATGAGAGGGGTAAGAGTGAAGGACGTGGGGCTTCGAGCTCTGTATGAGGAGAAATGCTGAGGAGACAGCGGTGTGATAGGGCGGGTGGCTGGAGAAGTGACGGAGCACAGCGCCTGTCGGTCCGTGGCTGCAGGGTTTCTGAGCCAGCTGAGAAGTCCCACTGATAAAACACATCACAGCTCTGCAGCCGGGTGGTTTGCACGGGAGTACAGCCTTGTACCGCACAGTGACCTCCCCGTGTGAATCTATAGACTTGGACCTACTGATAAACGCTTACGAGCCTGTATGGTTTCATGGGGTGCTGTTTCAGGAGGAGGAGTTGTTCAATTTACTTCTGCTTAATAGAAACATCAAATTTTTCTTTTTTCTTTTTTTTTTTCCCTGTGGTACTTCTTAGTTTTTGAATACTCAGACTGCATTATGTGTGCCTGCCAATCCCTTTGTAAATAATACAGTTGTTTCTCACTGTATAACCTTACTGTGTGACCGCACTGGTAGCCCACAGAACGCGAAATCACACCCGTGAGTTAGTCACAGATACCGAGGTGGTTTGGGGTTTCATCAAGGTTGAAAAACCTTTGAACAGACTGCTCAGATTATTTTTAAATGTTGTCCTTTCTGGATCGTTGTGGGAATTAGAAACAAACTGCCTGCTGCAAAATATTCTGTTTCAAATTAGTTAGCATTTTCCCATAAAAAATCTGAAGAAATTCCACAGAACCTGATCAAAGTTTAATGTCAGAGTTTGTTATTGAACGATGATTTTTTTTTTTTATTATAGGTAAAGCGTCAGCCAAGAAACTGACAAAAAAGGTAAGCAAAATGTTCCTTTTGTCTTCAAAAGAACTTGAATTCTTTCTGCCAGTTAACCAAATAGTCTTCTCTTTCAAAACTGTTTTTTTTTTAATTATTTTCTTGTTTATGTCTTTAAAGGAGGTGGATGCTGCACTGCTGTATGTTACAAAAGCCAAACCGGGACCGACCTTTTTCAGAGAGCTTGGTGATAAAGGTGACAAGGCATTTTTGATCCTGAAAAATACATCTTGTTTTTTATCTCATCATATAGTATAAATTGAATATAGTTTTAAAGACAGTTTCGATTTAATCCCCATCTAGCCAGCAGCTGCATCCTTGGCAAGTCTCAGTTACACACAAAGGAGTAAAGAGGTAGGGCTGGGAACTGAAAGCCTTCTGAGGTGCATACAGGACACGTGGAAGAAATCACAAAACCTACTTAGAAAAGAGAAAGGGGCTAAAAGGATGACTTCAGTACAAAGTGGACTTTTAAGACCTGTTAATAAACTGCTGTTTCATTATATAACTTAAATGCATGGAAATAAAAAATAGAGAGAAAATTTGTATCTGATTATGTAAAGTGGCCTCCGTGGTTCCAAGGGTGGTGGAATTTATTTCTCCCTCTTTGGGATCTCAGTGGCCCTTCACAGAACCAACGTGCTTGGGTTTCTTTTTACTCAGCACTTTGACCTTATAGCTGGCTGTAAAAGGAAAAAAAAGAGAAAGAGAAATTGAAAGAGAAAACTCGGAGAGCTGGGATATTGTTTGTGTAACAACAGAGAATTAAAGGACATCAAATAAACATCTCATTAGCATAAATTAATTGAAGGGGCGAAAAACAAACAAGAGGATCAAGGAAACCAAATAAATGAGTAATTAACCATTTCATCAGTAACAAAGACTGAAATCCCCAAACTAATGAGAAAGACTGACAGTGCCTATTCACAAACTTTGTGTATCGTAGAGGTCAGCCTGCATCCCTTATCCCATGGATGTCTCTGGAAGAGAAAGCTGCCCTTCCCGTGGTCCTTGGCAGGCACCAGCCACGCTCCCTGCAGGCACAGCAGACCCATGGCCAGCTTGTGCCGGGAGAGCAACCCTCAGGCTCAGCCTGCAGCCTTTCACCTGCCCTTTGGTCTCAGCAGGGTTGATTTCTTGCATCCTTGTGCAGGCGTGGAGAGGTCTTCAGCTGGGTGCCTTGCTTGCCACAAGCTCAGTCTTTCTGTCAGTGTAATGCAGAGGATGCAGGCATCCCCTCCGTGGCCATACCTCAGCAGCCCTGTAATCTCTCAGAACAAATGGAACAGTTTTTTTCCAATCCTATGGAAGGCTGTTTCCAGCTGAACATTCACTCCCTGTCTTTGCAAATTATTAGTAGCAATCTGCTTTCCCAGGACAGCGTTTAAAGGATTCCCACTCTTCAATTCTCGGATATTCTTTCACTATCACTGATTTTGTAAAGCTTTTCTATTTGAAGTGGTTGACACCGCAGATCCCCAGCACGTTCTGCCTGGGAAAACCAGGAATCCACCAACAGAAAGTGAAAATGTAGCGAAGCGATGCAGCCTCCTGCTGTTGCAATATTCCCAGCTGACTGCTTGGCAGAAAATGGAGCTGCTGATATGCTCAGGCAGGTGTCTTTTCCATCCTGGACCACTGGTATTCTCTTGTTTAGGACTTTGGGTCCATATAGTCTGTCCTTCCAAGATCTGGCAGGAGTTTGAGATGATGCAGGAACATGCAGCGCAGTCATCCCTAGGTCTCTACAATACACAGAATCACAGAACCATTAAGGTTGGAAAAGACCTCCAAGATCATCTGGTCCAACCATCCCCCTACCACCAATGTCACCCACTACACCATGTCCCTAAGCACCACGTCCAACCTTTCCTTGAACACCCCCAGGGACGGTGACTCCACCACCTCCCTGGGCAACCCGTCCCAGTGCCTGACTGCTCTTTCTGAGAAGAAATGTCTCCTCATTTCCAACCTGAGCCTCCCCTGGTGCAACATGGAGTTTTCAAAGTTTTTGGTCATGATGCCCCTTTAATAACGTTGATACTTTTGTCTTCAGACGCATTATTACTACATTTAAAAAGCTATAAATATTTATATATTAAATACTGCTTTTACAAGTACCAAAATAATGAATCTACACCTGTTCCATGATTTAACTGAGATTATTTTAACTACCATCAAATTGTTATTTAAATATCAAGCAGAGGGAAAGCTGTCATCAGTCCAGTTTGTAAAACATAAAGCTAGGGAATTCTGCCTTCTAGTGGGCAGTTTTAAAGTTCATGTCATATTTTGTGATATATTTATGATTTATTCAGCAATAAGAATATTGTACTGTTAGCATTTGATATAAAGTTTGAGGGTAGAGATTTCCAGGAAGGCATAGGGAAGTAAAGTAATTTAATGTTAGAAAATTACAATATGTTGCCAATGCTAAATGCAAGTACTTGGCTGCAAGTGTGCTGAGTCATTCAACAGAATGTGAATCTTTTATCTTTTAAATTTTGCTTGGACATAAATATAATTTTCTGGGTTTTTGTTGTTGTTGTTGTTGTTTTGTTTTGTTTTGTTTTGTTTTTTGTTTGTTTGGTTTTTTGGAATTTGTTCCATTGCATCTTTTAAGTGTAAAATTTGAGTAACTTTATAATAATTGCTGCACAACAACAAAAAAATTACCAAACTATTTAATTTACTTTATGTTTAAGATAAATTGGCCATTCGCTACGGGTAGTAAAAGAACAGTAGAATAATAAGAAGAATTTTTATGAAAACCAGTCCACAGGTTAAAAAGAAATCATATCTCAGGCGATTTTGGTATAATCAGTCTGCCAGAAAATGCCAAACATGCTATGGATTTACTTTAAGGCACCAAGGCAGGTTTTAAGGAACAATAAAGACATTTTTTACTTATTTTTATTACCTTTACCTTTTTACCTATTTCACTCTAGTGACTTCTCAATTAGTTTAAGATAATATGATGCAGAGTCTGTCTCACCCCTGCCATTTCTTGCAAGGCTCTCCTTCCAGCCCTCTGCAATCAGAGTGATTAATGCCATCATACTTCTCCCTTGAGCCAATAAGCAGGGTGTTTTCTTTAAAATGGTCTTTTCTTCACATCCTACGAACTCTATATAAATTTTGCACATTCTTTCTGCAAAATTTCAGAAGGTATGCTGTTCCCTGTCTGCACATAGAGCTAAAAACCTTCAAGCACTCAGCATGTTGTATCAATT
Organism: Anser cygnoides; assembly: GCF_040182565.1. Lineage (NCBI taxonomy): Eukaryota > Metazoa > Chordata > Aves > Anseriformes > Anatidae > Anser > Anser cygnoides. The sequence continues at coordinate 192,977,838 of NC_089873.1, forward strand.
ATTACTTTTTTCCTCCATCTTTAATAAACATAACCTACCATGTTAATATCCTTTCAAATGAATTGATAAAGATATTTTTCTTAGATCATTCTTTTGAGTGTGTCATCTCTTCTTGTATACCCCAACACTGGGCTCTCCATTGCTCTATCAAGTGGAAGCTCCTTGTCTTCACCTTCTGGGTCTTCCAAAAATTGTCCTCGTACAGCACATCTTGAGACATCTGAGAGGCAGACTCCCACTTCTACTTGGACAGTGATCTTCACTTACTCATTACATTCTCGTGTAGGGATCTCTGTGCTGATTCCATCGCTGTCCATGACTGAAAAGTATTTTCTATATCAGCTTGAAAAGTTACCGCCTTGTCTTCCTTTATATTCTTCCTTTAAATATTCTTTTACTGTGACAGGAATCTTGATCACTTTCCATCACACTATTTGCTTTATTTTTTTCCCTCCCCTATTTGCTTCTATCAATTTTTTGTCTCATCTTATACTTGGGTGTGTAAGATAAAGAAGAGAGTAGGAGCTCTTTTTCTGATTGTTTGGTTTTGAGTTTGCAGAAAGCCTGGACACTTTGCCTAGGAAAATGATTGCAAGTTTTACAGCAATGCAAATAATTGAAGACCTTGTGATGACCATTTAAGTCTATTGACAATGCATTAACTCTAAAATCCGTCAGCAAAACTGAATCTTTCCGACTGTTGCATTTAGCATCTTAGTATTTCTAAACTCCGGAAATTAAAACTTAAAGTGTTAAGTCACTGTCTGAGGTCAAACACAAATGTTGTTGGCTCTGTGTAACAATTTATCAGAAGTTAACTGTCTATCAGTGAAGCTTAAGTGGATTCTTTATCTATCAATTAGCTGTATATAAATTACAAAATATAGTTTATCTTTACACAGATAGGCATGTCTGAACTTCATTATTTTAAGCAGCTTTAGCATTATACAGCATTATACAATGTTTAGCTCACAAGTTAAAAGTAGCTCAGTTATTTTGAAAAGAAACCTTTACATTTTTTTCTTCAAACATTATTGCAGGGCAGATGGTTCAGATTCTGTTGTTTAACCATCCTCGTTCTGCACTCTCTATCTTTAGCTCGTACGCTCTATTTTGACGCTATCACATCTTTGTGTTTGTTCAGGCTTTTCGTTTAAGGCGGTATTTCAAAGGAAAACACTGGAATTTTCCTTCAAAAGGGGGGGAAAACACTTTCACCTTGTAGAAAGGACATGTTCCTATTTAAAAAAAAAAAAAAAAAGAAGCCTCCTCTTGGCACGCAGCCCAGCCGTACTATCGGCGCAATCTAGCAGCTTGGCAGCTTTGCGTGTTGCCATGTTCCCCCTGAGAATTAGAGGGAAGCTGTTCTCCGCCCGGCCGAGGCTGCCAAGGGATGGAGTACTTTGATCCGTCAGGGTAACGTTGGAGTAGTTCTCCTCCCAGGTACTAAATGTGACAAAGCACATTTAATTTATTTCCCTTTTATATAAACATTGAATGTTTTCAGTGAGAATCCAGAGATTTAGTGCAGGCCTTTTATTAATGCCAAATAAACCTTGCTCTCCTGATTAGACGTGAGCATTGATGAGTCTCTGGATAGGGAATTTTACCTTCAGAGCACTAAAAACAGAAGTAAAAACTTTATTAAATAATAATGTGGCTTACTTTAATAACCTATTTAATATGATGTTAAACTACAGTTTTTATATTTATGAGATTTGATCTTTCAATTCTTGTTATAAGTATGTATATATTGTACAAGTCATTTTTAACTATTCCCTTTCAGGGTTGATATCTTATGCAGAGTACCTGTTTTTGCTGACCATCCTAACAAGTAAGTATTATATATTTAAAATACATATGCATAAATACTCAGCTACTCAGCTACCTTTCCAGGAACAACTTCTGATATTTTTTCTCTTCTAATTTTCTACAGTATAGTTGGACTTAAAGAACAATTGTATATAGTGTGACAAGGCATTAATGTAAGTGGATATAACTTTAGTTGATTGCAGCTTAGTTCCGTAATGTCAAAATTGGTCCATAGCAGTGCGTCAAAAATCTTGATAAGCCCTCTTTGAGAATTATTGAATAAGGGGAAGTGTTGAATACAGGACCACATGAAGAGGGGAAAGAAGAACAGTGAGAGAAGATAAATAATTTGTCTTCTGGATAGCAATTTCAGTCATTTTGCACAATGAGATGTTAGCATTATAGCTCATGCAATAGTGTAAAAAGCTGTTACAGTGTCTGAAAGGTTGTTGCCTTGTATTCATATGGTCAGATAAGGATGATATACATAAACAGCAGATTTCTAGAGGGTCCCTTCGTTTAACTCTTTAATCCTTCTTTTTTTTTGTTTTTCTGTTCCTGTTGACTTTATTTCCTTCATGTATTTTATATGTATTTCTTCCTCCTCCTTTACCTCCTTCCTTTTTCTCTCCCAGAAAACTTTTTTAAAAACTTTTTTGCTTGGTAACTTCATGAGCCAGGTTCTCCCGTCTCTTGCTTCGGCTAAGAGATGTGAAACTCATGTCTTGTCATGGGTGTAGAGAAGAAAGGTTTGGGCGGCTTCAGCAGAAGTCAGACCTGATCATGTGGCTTATTCTTGCAGACAGCTTCATCCAGCTACATAACAGAGCATGAAACAAAAACAAACAAACAAACAAACAAAAAGCTTTCAGTGAAAGCAAGCTCACTTTATCTGCAAACAACAGGCATTTTAATACTTGTGTGTGGAACTGATCTTGGATTTTCTAGGTTTCTTCACCCATACTTGCTCTCTTCTATGCTTGCTACCTCCCTGTGCTGTTCTGATAAAGTGCAAGTGAAGCTGGAAAATACCAAGACTTGAGAGACAATGCATGCAATGAGCGTTATGCAACAAGACCCATAGACTAGTAGTGAAATGGTCTGCATGCATGTAACCCAGTCTTGTTTGACTGACTTACACAGGTCTGACGTTTTTGTCAAGTGACGAAACCAAGCATACTAGATCTCGTGGTATCAGGGGATGAAGAGAGGAAAGAATCACAGAATCACAGAATATCCGAGTTGGAAGGGACCTACAGGATCATCGAGTCTAACTCCTGGGTCCCCAAAGGGCGACGCAAAAAATCAGACCATGTGTCTGAGAGCGTTATCCAAACACTTCTTGAACTCTAATAGAATAAAGACTCAAAGGCAAACGCTTGTAAATTATTACTTAGGACACAAAAATTATTCTAGGAATTTTGGTCAAACAAAAGCTAGCCTATCCCAACAGACCATAGATGCCTGAGCCTCATCGCTTCCATGGCCTTAAGGTCCACAGCAGGGGCTTAAACAAACTGACAAATTTTCCTTGCTCCAGAATTCCACCCTCTCACAGTCTAGTACCAAAAAGTATTGGTGTACACAGTCTCCAGAGAGCAGAGAAGATTATGTGCTGTTTTAACAGATAATGACTGTTGGTGTACACCGCTTGCACAATTTAGCCCTTTTACAATTCATGCCATTTCTCAGCAGAATTGCATCTCTCAGAATGAAGGAGGCCTCTCTTAGGAGGTTTCAACTAGTACACAATATTATATAGTATATATAAATTAACATAACCTATTTGCCATATAAATATACTGTTTCACCAGTACTGACTGTCCAGTGCTGCATGACTTGAGTGTGAGTTATGCCATGTGTTCAAGTGTTGTTTTTTAAATCACAAGTAATAGTAGAGTCTTGACCAATAAAGCTAATTTTAAAAGTACTTGTTGCAAAACAAAAAAAGAGTTGGTTTTTTTTTTTTAAAGACAGACACTGTATAACTTAAGAATACCTTGAATAAATTTGCAGAAATAGGTGCCACAGTTTCTATTTCTTTAAACTTCTGTGATAGGTGAAAGTAACTTCATGCTGATTTACTGCCTGAAACAATTAGAAAATTGAAGCAGTATCATAGCAAGTTGTGCCACTTCTCCAAAAAATCAAACAAACGCTATTTTTCACAGAGTTTATATAGTAATATATTGAACTGCGAAAATAAAGGCACGTTTCATTGCAGGATGAAAATGAAGTGCAAATGTTGCTGTTTTGGTTTTACAGAGACCTGACCTACCGAGCAGCATGAAAGCAAATGTCAACAAGTGTTGGTGTCTCTGTCTGTGCCTAACAAGCATGCCACGTTAGTCAGCCCCTAGCTACACAACCTGTCCCTCTCTTGCTAGTGAGAATTAATGCAAGATTTCTTGAAACAGATATTAATACTTAAATGACTTCTGAATCGCCAACAGAGCAATAGGGAAACCAAAAAAGAGTCACCACCGTCCTGGCTACAGTACATTGCTGGCCAGCCCATGCTGCCCATCATATATAAAAGCATTACTTGTAGCAACACTGAACCTCAAAATGTAATTTAGTGGGAGACAAAGGCTTTATTTGCCAACTGTGATCTTTGTTCTCTTTTCTGTGTGCCGTGTATCATCATTGTCTTTTTTCTTTCAGTGCTGGATTGAATTTCATTTCTAGCAATTGGTTAATGGAATTTTTGGTAAAAGCTCTGCCTGCCGAACGAGCCTAGGAACTGAAACTGTCACCACTACTAAAAGCTTTGCTCAATTAGCCAGTCACTGAAGCTGACAGTTTGGTCAAAGTAGGAATGGTTGCAGGGGAAGCACCTAAGTATAACCTGCACTCACAGCTAAGATGAAACTCATGGGCTCAGATTTTGGAATTTTGCCTGATTCTAATTAAATACAAATATATCTGAAGTAGTCTTTGAACTATGCTTATTTTACGAACGCATACCTTTGGGGTTACATCATATCAGATAAGTATGTCATCCCTTAACCGTATAAGCAGCTTCAGATCCTATATTTTCAGTAACAGCTTTCTTATCTGAAAATTGCAACACAGATGGTATGAATTACTATTAAATACATCAATTACTTTTATTCTCTAAATAAGTTATAGGATAGACTCTTCTTGCTTTTGTACTAGTAACACAAATTTAGAGTGAGGCATTTCCATGGAAAGGAAGCCAGTTTTGATTATTGTGACCCAGTTGCTGGGGAAGGGCTCTGCTATGCAGATTGCAATGGTATTTATAAACTGTTCTTACATCACAGGGTTGCTTCACAGAGAACGTTAATTGGCTGCTGAAGATGTAGTTATTTCTAAAATGTAAAAATAGTTCTTTGTTTAACCATCTTGCTATCGCTTAGAAAGAACAGGGTAATTTCTTAAACTTCTTGCCTTTCCAGAAAGACTCTAAAAAGAAGCAAGATGTAAAGCTTTGCAGGATGGAACTGGAAGAATGTACTTCCAAAATAAAATAAAATCTCTGGAGGCATTAGTGTTTGTGAAGATACTGCTTCACTGCCCTCATGAGTCCAGCGTTGCTCTTGGAAACATGAATATATGCTGCAGAAGATAACTCCATGGCTTTTGCTTTAATGCCTGTCATGACTGTGTTGTAGAATTAATTCACCTGCTCCAGAAATTGCTGGGATAAGTGCTGGCTACTGCAGTGAGCTGTAAATACATTTCAGCAGCACACTGCTCCTGTGTGGGCTTGCTAATGAGCAAGGTCACCTCATGTAAGCAAAGTAAGATCAGGAAATTGTGGGAAGGAGTTCAAAACGCACAGTGTTTTTATAATGCCTGCAAGACGCAGAACTCATTAAATGTTTGCGTTGAAAAGAAACATCCACGCGATGAAGGAAATGCAGGGTAAAGTTTTATAAAATTCCCGAAAAATTCAGCTTGATGGGAGGCATACAAAACATGCTTTTGTCAAAAAAAAAAAAAAAAAGGGCCAGAAATAGCAGTTTATTACTTCTCTGTAACATTTGAGTACGTTGTTTAGGGAGGATGGAGAAGGGAAGGAAAAAAAGGCCCAGGGCTACCACAATGGAAGCAGGAGCTGGGAGAACTTGGAGCACCTACAAGATCAGTCCATTTTCTAGACTAGTACAGACAGAAAATAGTGGTGTACAGTATCACAGGGAAGAATTACTGGAGAAATACACTATCTCTTCCACACAATTTGGGGATTATTATTGGTTTCTCAAGTCACTTTCCAGTCATGTCAGCTAAAAAGTAGCTTTAATAAAGAGGGCAAAGCGAGACTTCAGAACTGAGCCAAAATGTATAGAGAGTATATGTAAAAGACCAGGACAGTAAGACATACAACATATTCACAGTTGTCTGGATCAGATGGACATTTGTAGCAGTATTTAGGCACTGCTGGCATTTGTTGCTTTGCCATTGCATTAATAATCCCCTTGAAATGGTAGTAAAAATTATTTTTAAAATGTTTGCTTATATTGAAGGAGGTACATATGGTTTACTGGAAATATGAAGTACATGCATGGCTATGGCAAATGGAATCTGCGGGCAATATTCCTTTTAGATTAAATATTTATGTACTAATGTAAATGTGTGTGTGTGTGTGTGCACCATAAAGTTCTTTCACACTTTGTTGCAGAACCCCAGACTGGATTTAAGATTGCTTTTAAAATGTTGGATACAGATGGCAATGAGCAAGTTGAAAAGAAAGAATTCTTTAAGGTATGTGTACATATTGATTTTAAAGCATTTAAGTATTTGCATAGATTATATTTGCTAAATGAAGATGCATTAAAATTTTTAAGCCTATTTTTTTATCTAATCTGTGGTCATACATTTACTAAAATACTTTATATGAAAGGAGTACATAGCAAAACATTGCTGTAGAAATGCTTATCATATGAATCCACTTTGAATATTACCTTTAGCTTGTATCTAAACCTCTCTTACTGGGGAGGCAGGAGTTGTTCTACATCCCTTAATCCTGGGAGATAATTTAAATAATTAGCCCAAGCCAGGAGCATGTCATTGAGTTGATGAACAAGGATGCAGCCGGTGCCTGAGCTCACTGCTGGGCCCAGTTTGGCTCAGTCGTATAGAGGTAGCCTGTAGGGTTGGACAGCATATAGGGTTAGACAGAAGCAATGCCAGAGCACAGTGCAAGAATTCAACAAACTGGCAAAGGCAGCGATAGTTCTCCTGAAAGCAAGTACTGGTGTTAAGGCAACTTGGCCTTAACTTTAAGGCAATTGGCCTTTATGGAAATCCAGTCAACTTGATTTTAGTTGGCAGAAATGCTTTTTTTCTTTCCAGCAGACCAAGCTATGTTATTTCTTACACTTTTAATCAGATTAGACTGTGCTTGTCTTTGAACTGTGTAGGAAAGGCACAGTCTAAGACATGTTTCCCCTCCCCACTGTAATCTCAGTGTGAAGACTGGAAGCTTTCAGTCTTCAGGGTGAAACCTCGTGCAAGTAGGATGGTGATTCTCCAGGTGGGACTTTACTTCTGGTGTTCTACCAGAGCTTCTGGGTGCATTTCTCACAGAGAGAAAAATGGTGTGTAGTTAACTCTTTAAAATGTTTGTGTAAAAACAATTAGAATCATGGAATCATTAAGGTTAGAAAAGACATTCAAGATCATCTGGTCCAACCATCGCCCTACTAACAGTGTCACCCACTAAACCATGTCAAACTGTAACGTGGTATAATTAGTGTCTGCTTTTCCTGTCTTGGTGGTAAAATTCTGACTTTATTGAATTTAAAACTCCTTTTGATAGTCTATTGGTTGTTAATCTCCTTTTTCCTTTGAAGAATCCTAGAGCAGCTGCAGGAAAACATTGAGTAAACGTACTTTAATCAGTTAACCCGCCACTTTAAATAATACTGTTATAGTGATAAAAAATACAATAAATAATGTCAAGTGGTGGAGAAATTACAGACTTCTGTATTTTGTCCCTGTATTTTTGTGCAATGAAACATCATCTCTGTTTCCTGTGAACATTTGAAAGTGCTGGCACGTGAAAATATAATTCCTTCCGTAATTCATACTCACAGAAAAAAATGTCTAGAAAATCTGCTTAATAAAAATAGAGGGAAAAGTGGAGAGTGTTGAGCATAGAGAAAGTTAACAGAGCAGTACCAGTGAAAATACCAGTAATTTCCACAGAATATTTGACAATAATTCTAGGAAACCTAGGTAAGAACTTTGTATTTTTGTTTGCAAAATGTTCATCATTCTTTGAATTGTGTATATCTCAACTCTAATGTGTTAATGGATAAGCAGGCACAAGATGTACCATGTGAATCATTCCAGAAAGGGAGAAAGGCAACAAGCAGACTCTAAGCCCAAGTCCTTAATGCTTGCAACACGTGATGGAGATAGATAAGCCGTTCAGAGCTGTGTGGATCAGTCACTGAAGGAATATGAGATGCAGGATTTCCCAGTGGATTCACTGCTCTTCCCTGATATCAAGTGAATGTTCAGGAAAGGAGATCTTGAATGCAATTCCATGCTTTGAAGGAGAGAGGCTTCTCTTTTCCTCTATAGCCTTTCCACTTCTGTACACATTTTCCTCTTTTCAAGGAGGAGTTTAGGGAAGGGGACAGACTCCTGTTCTCTCTCCTCCCTATCTCTTTGTGTTCAAGCCAGTCTAATTTCTCATTCATCCATGTTTCAGTGGTAAAAGTCAAAATACAAGAGACGTTGCACCTTATTCCAGTATTAGGGCCCAGAACCACAACAATTTGTGTTTTGAGGTGGGCATTTACAAGGATTTTTTGCTTTGCCCTGCAGTTCCAGAATGAAGCAGACTTGGTAGATATGGGGTGTTCACAGACCTTAGTGCCATCCTTGAATTAGCCCCTGCCAGAGTGCCCAAAGTTGTTTCTCAGAGCCTTATTATCTGCATCCTTGCAAGGACTGTATGATACTGGCCAAGGCATTCATATGAGACTTGGCAAGAGGGATTTCAAGATACATGCATCCCTTGAAGTGGATTCTGACACTGGAGCACATAATAACTCAGGCACCTTCACCTGAGACCTTCCATCAAGGGTAAGGCTAGCAAAGATCCAAAAATCCCCATCAAATAAGGAATTTCCCTGACTGTCCTGATGAATGATTTCTAAGTAAAATTAATGACAGCTCAAAACTGTTGGAAATGGAGGTAAGGTAATGGTACATACAAGAGCTATGTGATTCAAATTTAATAGACAGCCTTTATACAGTAGTTCAAAACAGCAGATACCACAAGAAAACTTGTAGAGGCTCATCTAAGACTGAATGAACAAGCACTGTCAGCAGTTGTGGTGGTTTGGTATAGACCACCTGTACAGTATTATAATATCCACAAGCACTGATCTCTCTTCAACAATTGGAAGATGCAAAGTCACGTTTTTTTTTGGAGATGGATATATCCTCTCAGCCAGCTCATCTTCTTCAGAAAATGCTACTTTGTAGGCCTTTAGTAGAGAGGCATCCATTATGCATAATAGTCCTCATTCTCTTTGAATTAGCCATTAGTATCTTACTGTGATGAACAGATATAAATATTAAATGCAGATAAATGTTACATGGAGAAGTTCAGTACTAGAGGCCATTGCTTGAGGGCAGAATATGTATCCCTCTGCGAGCAGTTGATGCATTGTGCTGGAAAAAATCTGCAAACCACTGGAAATTATCATCATTTTTTCCCAAAGAATAGTTTCAAGCAACATAAGGATTTATATACAGTCTAAGAAAACAATAAACAAGATCTTCCAGAACACTTGAAAGAAAAATTATAATGCGAGTTTTTGTTCCTTAGTATTCTTTGCAGATCTTCTGAGAGTCCTTCAAAAGTAAAACCCAACAGGAAAAATCATATTTTCTCTCATTTGGAAATTTCTCTCATTTTTCTTACTTCAAGTAAGAAAAAAATGAAATTTTTCAGAGAGAATATGGAGGAGCAGATGTATTTTTATCCAGAGGTCTATATTTTTATTTTGCTATCAGGAAGTTCATAATGCACTTACTGTACAGGCCAATCGTTTTTGTAAGTGATCAAAAATAAAAAGAATTTGGAGAAACTTGGAGAAACTGGTACTGTTGAACTGTCTAGTCTGTAGACAAGTCATGCCTTTCAAAAAAATAACAATAGAAAATAACCATCCTGAGGAACTCAAACTGAAGCTATTAAAAAAAAAAAAAAAGAAGGAAGAGGTGAATTAGTCAAAATTTGAAGGCCATACAAAAGCCTGTGGCAACACGAACAGTACACAGTTTTTTCCTACCCACTACTGACAAGCCCATATTGTTCTCTAAAAACACAGGGAAAAAAAAAAAAGGAAAAATATAAAGCCCTAAGAAGAGATTTGAAAAGCCCAAAACATAATGGCCATGCAAATTTGGTCATTATTTTTTTCCCAGTTTTAATGGGCAGAGTGAGGAATAGCTCGGAAATGTTTGAGAAACAAGCCAGCAGTGTCAAAAAGCTAGCTTTAAAACCATCTTTCCTAAAGACTTTAAATCCAGAGTGCTCAGTGTAAGTCCGTAGCTACACCTGAAATGTAATAAGTCCTTTCTTCTTTCATTTTTGCTGTCCTTTTGAGGATCCGTGCAAATGTCTATGAAAGGTAGGTATACCTTATGCTATGATAAATCACTCATTCTTTGGTCCTGTTGTCCTCCCAGGCTAAAATAAAGTCGTAAGGAAAGCTTGCAGCCAAGATACACTTTAGATGCTTTTAATAATCAGCAAATTAATGTATTTCCTATATTACCTGAAAGCTCTACTTCAGACAGTGAAAGTATGTTCTCAAGTGTGAGTCATTTCAGTACTTCTAAAGATTGTATTGGCCAACTCATTCAAAATTCATTTCATTTATGGGGTGGAGTGGAAACTCAAACCACATTCTGCTTCATTCCAGTCCTGAAAATATGGTTGCTTATTTAATTGAATTACTCTTTTTTGATAATTGTATAGTACCTCATTTGAACAGGCATGTTTTTCTTGTCTAGAAAAACTTGTCCATAGCAAAAGTCACAAAAATGTGTAGGAGGACAGCATCAAAATCGCAGAATAATTTCTATTCCCCAAGTGACCCTTGATTTTGTATCCCGGAGTTTCAAGATCTTATGGAGTGAATACTAAGCTTCTAGTGCAAAAGCATCTCTTCTAAAAACAGAGTAATCATTGGGCTGCAAGAAAGAGATTCAGATGTGCTGCTTGGCTGTGTTAACCACAATAGATCAGAGTTTCCTGGGAAAAAGTGTGTCTGAATAGCAAAATATCCTTAAGTATGCAAATACCTTGTCATGACTAGAGAACCTTGCAAAAGCATTATTGAGTTTATAATTCAGAAACGGTGAAATTAATAGAAGTTTCTGAAAAAAAAAGAAAGCTCTTGTAAGACCAAACTTGTAATTTCCCTGTGTTTTGTAATGTCTGTACAAATACAGCTACAGAGAATCATTGGGAAGGAAGATGATTTGAAAACAGCTGGAGATGAAACAGTATTTCAGGTATGAAATAGAGATACTTTTTTTTTTACAAAGCTATTGTCGTATTTCCTGTGAACTTTGTTGTTTTTAAGTGAGTGTTATTGTTTTAATTACATATAAGTGCATGATTTGTCAACTTTTACATTCTAACTGGAAAAGAAAAATGATTTTCATTTCTGAATGTCCTGTTGAAATGTATGCAATTAATGTTTTACTACTGTGTAGTCACTCCACTATTTAGTTTCTGTAAGCCTCTGTTTCAAAGTAACTCTTCTACACTTAAGAAAAAGGAAAACCTCTGAATTGCCATATAGGAAAAGATGACTTTGCAAATAAAAATTGATACCTTAAACTTACCTAAGTGCTGCTGATGCAGTACAATCACCTTATTTTGAGTTGGTTTGAAATGTAGTTGATCTCATTAAGATGACAAAGGCAAGGATTACTTTAGATAGGTCCATTTCCAAAAAGAAATGGCTTAAATCCAGACCAGAAGAAGAACCAATTTTACAATGCAGTGTTCCAGCCAGGTTAGAAGTTTCCCTGGATTGCAGACCATTAGGAAATGGCAAATACATATCGTCAGTCAAAAGAGCAGGTAAATTCCTGATCAGTTCTGTCTGTTTTTCCCTGAATCCTGACCGCGTAACCTACCTTTTTCCCTGAGTGGAGTCATTGCCAGCTGCCATCTTTTCTTCAGTCTCTCTTCAGCACAGAGACATATTCTGTTACCTGGATGAGATTGAGTGAGACTGAAAATAGAGGGGGAAGTTCGCGGCATTCTGAAAACACTTCAGGATAAGCTGATGAACTGGGGCAAAGGAGGGGGAGAGTACAGATGGATTATCTGCATCTATTACTACAAGGTGTTGCTTGCATCAGCAGCACTACTTCTTGCTTCAGTTGGATGGCGTAGATGAAGTGTATTTTTCTCTCCACAGACTTGCTTTCTGTCTTAAACTGAAAATGGATAGTTGGGAATAGGGCAGTGACTGCTAATGTTGGAAGCATTTGATAAGAAATTCATATAGGGTTCTGCCTTAGAAACCTGTCACGCATCAGCATTTTTTACAGAGAGTAGGTCTGGCTTGTGTTTTACTTTTTCACCAATCCAGGGAAAAATGGAAGTGACAGTATTGGTAACCCCTTTAATATTTACTAGGCATAAACAAAAATTGTTTCTGTTCCATAAAGGTATTGGTCAATATGCATGCAGAGTTCAGCTGAAAATTATTTAAATAAGTAACAACGTTCTTTTTTGAATCATTTCGTCAGTCACCAGATTAAAATAGCTAGCATTAATAGGGTTGTCTACTCCTCAAAGCCAATTTCAATTGCGATTTAACTGCCATGACAGTGAAAGAAGAAGGATCTTTATTCTGCATGAATGCACAGCTATAGTTTAAAATTTCTAGAGAAACTTTGATACAGTTGGACAGGTGTAGCTATAAACATGTAAGCTTAGTGGGGGCTAATTAAATACCTGAGCCTGACTGTCTATTTAGTCATGCTTCAAATTTTATCTTCAGAATTCTCCATTGAAAAAAATCTGAAATTATTGTAACCAAAAATATTAAATACAGTTTCTTAGCAGATTGTAAGTGGACTTTTAGCCTATTCAAAAGATGAATTAAATACATTCGCCTAGTACAGCTATCTTGAACTTCTGTTACAATTTTTCTTTTGATTTTTCTATCCTGTCTTTTGTCTCTCATAACATAGCGTGCTTATAAGCAGTGAATGTGACTATACGAGGAGAAATTTCTTTACTAAAAGGGTTGTGCAGCATTGCAATACACTGCCCAGAGAAGTGGTTGAGTCACCATTCCTGGAGGTATTCAAGAAACATGTAGATTCAGAACTTAGTAGCATGATTTAGCGGTGAACTTTAGTACTAGGTTAAAGGTTGATCTAGCTGATCTTAGAGGTCTTCTCCAGCCAGAATGATTCTGTGATTATACATCTTTGCCCTTTATTTCCGAGAATTATGGCAGTCAGTATTGCTTTCAAGCAAAGCAGGTAAAGCATAAAACATGGCTTTTAAATTGACAGTGTTTTTTGAAAGCTGGGATATTTCAACAGAAATTTGCTGTTTCAGATAGTTCTTTATTTCCATACTTCCACAATTTGCATACAGCTTGCTGCTCTTTCAAAGCATTCCTGGGATTGTTTCTGATACCAGATGAAAAAAAATGTTACTTATTTATGAAAATAAGATTTAAATGGTAGTCTGCAACTTCATTTAACTGCCAGATATACATATCCAGGTATTTTCCCTGTCCACCATGTAGGCAAAGGTCCCAGTCAGTCATTTACTGTTTAGAGATACCACTCAGTACTCATACTGTGTTAGGAGAAGAAAAAGCAGCTGTGGTCTTAGGTCCTTGCATCTCTGCCTCCTTTACTGAGAGTTTCAATACAACTCTAAAATTCAAAATTTTACCAGTTACGAATGGCCCTTGACTGGGATTGCAGTGAACTTGGTTATTTAAATAAGCACATTTCAGTTGAAGGATTTACTTTTTCCAATGTTAAAATCAATGCTGGAAGAAAAAAAAAAATCTGCCCAGCCTTAACCAGTCCAGTTGTTCAGAAATCTCCTTGTTGACTTAACAGGGGCAGTGACTATCTTACCTGGCCCATCTTCCCCATAGGCCAAAGGCAATGCTGCATCTCTCTTCTTAGCACAACCATTCTCTTTCATGTAAGACATCCAGCTGAGCATCTGATCTTCCTTCTTGAAATGGGAGAGGAATGTTGCAGTGTTATAGGAAAGTGCATGAGCTAGAAGAGTTTGGTATATTTTGAAAAACACGTTGCACAGTTACATGCACTAGTTGCTTCTTTGTGTTGGTGCCCAGAGTTCCTTAAAAAGGTAGTTCTTTGTGTTACGTGCGTTAGCATTCTGGTAGTGAAAACAGTGCTATGTTTGCAGGTATCTGCTGTACAGCCCAGTGGTCTAGACAAGGGACTTTGCTCTTGGGCCCTTCAATTTAGATTAATGAGTTATCGAGCAGTTTCAATACCTCTAATCTAATATGCTTTGTGTAATGGCTAAAATTAGAAATTAATTTTAGCTATTGTTAGAAAAGGAATGGCAATACAGAATCTTCTGTAGTTGTTCTTAAAATTGAATTACCTGCATTGTTAAATTCCCAAATGATTAAATGTATGCTTCTGAATTCCACAGTGAACACATTTTTATACAAAGTATCTCATTTCCATGCATTTTTTTAAACATTTAACTAGTACTTGGAGACACAGCTATTAATCTCTTTTAAGTGGTATAATTTTAGACCCACAAATGGATATTTTCCTATTTATTGTGTATCATTTGTTTTAGCCTGTCTACTTCTCTTTTTTCCCCCTTTTTTTTGTCCTAAGAGAGCTGAATGACATTAGTCGTTCACATTTATCACCAGTTACGACCTTCAGGCATTGCAGCATTGCAATGCATCTCCTCAGCCCCGGACACTGAGTGGGCCATCATAACTTGTCCATCCACTCCTTAGAATTTCTAATTAATTTAAAATTTTCTGTCCATAGCTTCAAAGTCTGCAAAGCCCTGGGCTCATAATAACTAAAGACTGACTAAACCAAAGGGAGGAAGGAGGTGATTAACAGCCATGGTCTTCTTGTGCAGTAATACTCTGTAACAGGGGTACCACATGTCTGTGCAGCACATCGAATTTTCAGAGCGCATCATAAATCTTGTCACCTTTCACTTTTTTGCAATACACATTTCTTCTTGAACTGCCTTCTCCAACATACACGTGCATGTTTTGTATCAGCCAATTAACATCGAATTCCGTTGAACAGCTTTTGGATACATTAAAATGAGGATTGTTGCTCTGATCCTGCATGTTTTAAAGGAACCTCTCCGGGAAGGTAAATCCCATAAAGATCCAAGCAGTACGGCATGAAAATATTCAGCTATTAAAAAGCTGCTGGGTTGCTCACAGACAAGGAAATTATTTTATTTTTCCACATAATTTGATGACATTATAGCCTCAAGAGAGATGAATAAACATCCTTTCTGACATCTTTCTAGATGCCTGTTGTGCAAGTACATTACCTTGGGACTGGACAGTGAAAGTCTCTCCCAGGAGGAGTTCATCTGGAAGTCTGCTGTGGTCACAGCAGCGTTGCTTTCCATTTTACAGATGTGAGGCAAGGTTCCTCCTTTAGTCTCTGCTGTGTAACCTCATCTGAAGCCCTTTCAATTACAGAGCTCGAGATGCTAGATAGCGATGTGGGCTCCTCATAAGCCAGGAAGGACACAGGGTCTGGCCTGACAGCTATAACAGCTGTAGTCCTACAATCAGAAGTTGTAAGAATTTGGTAATAAGGTTGCTCTGCTCTTAGGACTACATAGTGCGTTTACTTATAAAATTAATTGGAACAAACTGGAAAAGCTGCACGTAATTGGGTTCAGTTGGCATTATGTGACAACTGGCACTGGGGGCCTGAATGTGGAACACCTGGGGAGGTGGTGGGACAGCGGGGTGGGGATGTTGGTGACAAGCTCTGGATCTGCCTCAGCGCAGACAGCAGGGAGCTTCAGGCGTGCTGGGAGCGTGCGTGCTTTGCCTCGGAGGCCAAATTAACATTAATCAAAAGAGCGTGCTTCACAGAACTTAATACCTCCTGAGGGGGGTCCTCATTACGAATTCTCTACTTTTTATGGAAATTAATATTTTTAAAGCATGGTGTGACAGAGAGGCAGGGCCTGAACTTCTGCGAAGAATTCACACCAAAGCTGCTTCCCCCCACTGCCACCACCGTGCCTTTCAGACCTGATTCAGCAAGTTTGGGTCCCTCTCACCCTGCTGGCAACAACTCAAGTTGGAACCTACTCCTACTTTTGTCATAAAGTGTCCCCACAATGTCTGCTCCTGGATTAGCTTTATCCTCTCCACCTGGAAAGCTTTTTTATTCTATATCTCCTCAGGAGCAGAGGCAGGCCTTGGGGTGGGGCGCTGCAAGCAGAGGACCAGTGACAAGTGGTGTCCCTCGGGGATCTGTCTTGGGACTGGCACTTTTGAATATCTTCATCAATGACATAAATGATGGGATTGAGTGCACCCTCAGCAAGTTTGCAGATGACACCAAGCTGAGTGGTTGATACCAAAGAAGAAGAAATGTCATCCAAAGGAACCTGGACAGGCTGGAGAAGCAGGCCAGTGTGAACCTAATGATGTTCAACAAGTCCAAGTGCAAGGTGCTGCACCTGGGTCGGGGCAATCCCAGACATGAGCACAGACTGGGAGAAGAACTCATTGAGAGCAGCCCTGCAGAGAAGGACCTGGGGGATCTGGTGGATGAAAAGCTCGACACGAGCCAGCAGCGCGTGCCTGCAGCCCAGAAGGCCAACTGCGTCCTGGGCTGCACCAACAGAGGGGTGGGCAGCAGGTGGAGATTGTCCTCCTCTACTCAGCCCTTGTGAGGCCCCACCTGGAGCACTGCATCCAGCTTTGGGGCCCCCAGCACAAGAAGGACGTGGGGCTGTTAGAGCGAGTCCAGAGGAGGGCTGCAAAGACAGTCAGAGGGCTGGAGCGCCTCTCCTGTGAAGAAAGGCTGGGAGAGCTGGGAATGTTAAGCCTGGAAAAGAGAAGGCTCCTGGGAGACCTTGTTGCAGCCTTTCAGTACTTAAAGGGGCCTTATAAAAAGGTTGGAGAGGGACTCTTTACTCGAGTAGGACAATGGGGGATAGTCTTAAACTAAAAGAGGATAGATTTAGATTAGACATTAGGTAGAAATTCTTCACTGTAAGGTTAGTGAGGCACTGGAACAGGCTGCCCAGAGAAGCTGTGGGTGCCCCATCCCTGGAGGTGTTCAAGGCTAAACTGGATGGGGCCTTGGCTAATCTGATCTAGTGGGTGGCATCCCTGCCTATGGCAGGGGCATTGGAGTTAGATGATCTTTAAGGTCCCTTCCAACCCAAGCCATTCATGATTCTATGATACTCATGAAGTTACATTTTCCTCCTAGATCAAGCCATTATGGTACAGCATAGCCACTCCATAGCATCAGCTGTCATTAAAAACAGCTAACCCCCAGGCAGTGGGAGTGCTCAATATTGTCAAATGCTAGATATAAATTGGTTGTTGTTTAGAAACTGCTCCTTGGGATTTCTTATCAGATATTGTCAGTTATGCTTTGTATAGGAAAAAAAAAAAAAAAAGAAAAAAAAAACATGCACAGCTTAGCCTGTCTGTACCAGACCTGGTGTTTCTTGAATACTACCCAGTGAGAAAGTGCCTTGCAAAACATTCATAATTTTGTATGGATTTACATGATTAAAGCTGATTCATTGTAAAATTACATGTTGTTCATTCTGGAGCCCTGGCTGGGCTGGCTGGGCTTTGCCAAAAAAACGACTGCTTTTGGAGATCTGGATCTCCCAGTCTCCCTAGCTTGCCTGTTTACAATTTTTCTGACTGGCTGAACATGGTAGGATTAATCATAATGGATGCATCTTTAAAAACTACTTCCCACAACTGAATTATAGTTCTTATAACTATAGAGTTGCAGGATATATATCCCAACAGCTTGGAGACTCTCAGAATGACAAAAACCTTGATGGTCTTGAGCTATGTTTGAAGGGAAGCTGCTTAGATTGAAGATTAGATGACCTCCAGGGACAGAGAATTCTTCAAACCTAGCATGAAGATTGCAAGGATTTAGTCTTAACTTCAGAAAGATGTGTCATCCCTAGCAGATAGAAATTAATATATTGTTCTCCTTGACCCTCCTTTCTTTACTACTGTTCTTCATACATCTACTCACCATCTGTCCATCTATCTTAACAAAAAAAAATAAAAAATATGTATTATTTTACATTTTCTATTAAAGCAATATATTGTAAAGCAAATGCCATCTCCCAGGAAGCAAGAGAACAAGGAACATATTACAGATTTTAATCATGATTAATACTTTCCAGTCATGCCTCAAGCAAATTCTGTGATGAAAGGTGGTAAGAATCCAAAGACAGTAAGTCTATTAACATTTCAGATGAGTTTTGGAAATCAGTTAGGTACATTATTATGAAAATCCTGTCTCACTATGTGATACATTTCTCGGTGGCACTTGTTGCTGCTTGCTACAGTATCAGGTCCTAAATGTCAAAAGCTCAGTGTGGAGGTACAGGATTAGGTAGGCCTGTTCCCGTGACTCACTGTTTGCAGCATCTGTATTAACAGTCTATGTAACATTAAAAGGAAATATCGTGTTGTATGATTTCATTTAAAAAGGAATAGTTGCATAATTCATCAGTTATTAGTGCTTTTGTAAAGTGTACAAGGTGTTAAAATTACTCTAAGGACATAGGCTCATGTTTGTAGTATGTACATGCGTGTTCATTAGACAATATAGACTTGAGTGGCACCAGAGCTTGGTCTTCAGGATTCTCCGTCTGAGTCAGTGGACCCAGGAACATGTCTGAACTCCCCAGCTGAGATACATGTCCCTGCCCCATTCCATGCTTGCATCAAGATGAGAGTCAGAACACCACCATCCCTTCTGCTCTGTGTGCCTCAGTTTTCTGTAAAGCACACAGCCCCAGAAGTTGCTGTAGTGCACCTTCTAAGGGCTGAAGCCACCAGACACATCAGAATACAAACTTTCACTCAATTTAGATAGTGGTTCTGTGACTGAAAGCTACTGAAAGTCTGATCCTTTTTACAGCTGCAAGATTAGGTTATCATCTCATTCCGATTGCCAAGAGACATTCCAAATGTAAGTTGTTGTTCTACCTAAGCTCAGGAGGGCAAGGTGTTGGAAATATTAATAGAGCTCTCATTATCTTCTAACAAAGATTTCTCGTGTTCGTACTAATTTATAGATTTCAGTAGCAAAAGCTCCTAATGATTCTGTGGACAAAAAGGAATTATGTACTAACATGTACTTTAATTTAATAGCATTAACTCTAGTAAAAGCAATTTTTTGAAATTTTACCCTTAAGCTGTAGCCTCTCTGGTCTACTATTGCATATTCTGTTTTAAAGAAATGTACTGGTTTCTGGTTTTAAAATACGTTTAGCTCTCACTAACAGAGTGTTTGGACATCTGCCAATTCCACTTTGGAATTTAAACTGATAAAGAGGGTAGCCAACAAGTAGGTGCATATTTGTTATAAATCCAGGGATAGGCTTTGTCATCTTAGATAAGAAGAGAGAGCTATTGTTTGTATGTCTTCTTCTAGCTTGTAACTAGAGAAACCCAAATAGAAGAAAAGTCTTTTTCTGTTGAAGTTTTAGTTTTTAAAATGTTATTTTAAACTTTGGTTTTCAGCTCACAACACAAAACTGATTTTAATATGGATTCATTAAATTGAAAGCATTAAATTGCATAATAAAGAGTTCAGTTTTAAAAATGACATCAGCAAATGTATTCCTTGCATTTTTCAAGTGTTCTTTGTACAAATAAGCAAAAAGCACAAAAAGCAGATTAGAGTCTCAATGCAGTGAGAAATACATTGATTCTTCTCTGATTCTTCTTAGAAAACTTTGCATTCTGTCAGTAGTTAGGGTTTGACATGCAAACAAGCATACACAAAAGGTTGACTTTTGACTTTAGAGAAAACCTATATGAACATTTATGCTTCAGTCTTCTGATCAGTAATCTGGAGTGATTAAACTTTAGGAGGAGGGACCTTGTGGGTATTGAAATATTCTTTGCCTGCAGTTAGATGATAAAGTTCAATAAGTGCAGTTTGCATATGGCTTGAAAAGTTTTTTTTCTCGGTTCACTCATATGTAGTTTGTATCACTGACATTTAGTGAATTGTGGCTTGCAGCAGAAACGAGGAATGTTACCTCTTAACTATAAAATAACTGTGTCACATATGCAGTAAGCATGAAACACACAGTGGGCTAATGGGACTAGTTACTGATGATGCTGAAAGCTAAATAACCATTAGTATTAAATCTTATGAATAGACTCTTGTCTTTCATCTTACCTCTTCAACCAGATAAAAGACACAGAGGCTATTTAGATGTCATAAGAATAGTTTGTTGAAATCCCTCTGGACTTAAAAAAAAATCTCTCTTCATGTTGCTTAGTGTTTTGTTGCGTTCAAAGAAATGCCAGTATGCTAGTGCTGAAAGAAGAATAGAGCAGAAATCCAGCATTATGTGTGGTTTTAGGCTTGTTAAAGATGCTGTTGAGTTGAAAAAATGTGCATCCTTTTTCTGCAGAAATCTCTTCGTCAGATTTAGAAAATGTAGAAAAAATGAAGAACACTGAAGATTGGCAAGAAGCCTTCTAAGACCATATAATAATAGAATACTGTGAAAGTTTGTGTTTTTCTAGTTTTATTTATAGTTTTTAAATGACTGTAACAAATTAGAAATGCCTGACTAAAAACTTTTTTTTACAGAGATGTTAACTTTATTTAAAGCCCCTATTCACCTAAGCATAAGGCCTTTTAAAGATTTAACTAGCAACATTCTCAGTTCTAATAATAAAATACACCAAAGGTGATTGTAAATTGTACTCAGCTTTCATACCGAATATTTAGAAGCAGTGCATATACACAGTGTAACCAATTGATGTGAAAGAAGTATTCAGCTTTGAAATTCTTGTGTGATAGCTTTGGGAACAGTAATTAAATTACAAGCATCTCTTGTGAAATTCTCGTTCAAATAAATATTTCCAGATTCGTTGTGAATAGATAGTAATAATCAAACTTTTTATTTTTTTTTTTTTTTTTTAGGGAACAGAACTGGAAAGCTGTGATGTTAATACCATCTTGTTGGTACATTTCTTTGGAAAAGAAGGAAAGGAAAAACTTCGCTATTCTGAGTTTTTCAGGTATTTTTTCAACTAGGCCAGCCTAACAGCAACCAGTCCTGTTCCTACCCTTTACTTTGCACCAACACTGGCATTAATCTGACCCCACACTGAATTGGATCAGAAAGTTAAGCGGGTAATAATCAGGAGACTATTCATGATTTTGCATGATTAAATTTCTGGTTTATCTCGTTGAATCAGCTGTCTGCAGGAGAAATTGAATGCTGTGATGGACTCAAAAGCAGCAGTGGGGCTGGAGGCCGTGAGGGTTGAGACTACCATTCTAGGCAGCTCTGCAATGGCATAGTGTAAGACAGTATGATTCATGTGTATTTTACTTCTTCTTGATCGCATCACCAAACAAGTGTCTGCTAATCAATTACACTTTACCAAGTTGAGATGTTCCCCACCCCATTACAGCTGCCATGGAACGATACAGGCAATTTCTCTGCTTGCTTCAAATTCCAACTTTTGTCGAAACTTTCCTTTTTTTCTCATCCTTTGAAATACTTTTGCAAGGGGATAATGCAGATAGATACTTTGTGACACGTCAGAACTCGGAATTAAGGCAGATGGTAAACAGAACATCAGATAGAAACTTCAGTGGCATATCAAGTGTCCATTACTGCTGGAAAGAGCATTGTATGTCAGTCTATTTCACTGTAAGCTTTGCAAAATCAGTTCAGAGAAAGTTTTAAGAATGGGGTAGGAAATCATACAGTTTATGCACCATGCACGTGTCAGAAAGATGCTGTAATACTTGTCTACATCAGAGTACAAAATTCTGCTGTAGTTGGTTCCAACTAGAAAACCCATCTGGGTATCAGCTATTAGCGTTATATTGAAGGAGATCCTTCTTTCAGTGTTTATTTAAGTCAGTAATGATGACCACCACTTACACAGCATCACAACTTAACTCTCCGTTACTTGGGAGATCAATTGCTACTTCTAGTATGAACTCAAGACACATCTTGCTGTGTGAACTTGGGCCCAGAATCCAAGTGCACACTTTGAGATAAATACAACTTTTAAATAACTAAATACCTGTGTGAATCTTAACACACATCTTGAACAAAATATCAAGAGAACATTATCTACATTAGTATTATCTTTTCTACAAAAATAATTGGACATTTACAGACTGCGAATGTAAACTGGGATAAATGTTTATTTGAATTTTCAGAATCAGTGGAATCTTTGTCATCCCTCTTAAAAAATGATATTCTTGCAATCAGTAAATGTTTGGGGAAAAACAGAGTGAAAAAGGAAGAGTGACAGTTTACCTAAGTCTAAAGAGTGTTCCACTCCATTGGCTCAGGCACATACCAGCCTTTAAATAAACAGCCTTTCTCTTTTGAAGGCCTCAACTCAATAGGAATCTTAGTAA
The DNA here is from genome assembly GCF_040182565.1 of Anser cygnoides. NCBI lineage: Eukaryota > Metazoa > Chordata > Aves > Anseriformes > Anatidae > Anser > Anser cygnoides. The sequence continues at coordinate 193,000,320 of NC_089873.1, forward strand.
AATAAGTTCAAGATGCCTATAGCTCCCTTCTCTATAAATACCATAGATCCTCTCAATGAAACAAAAGGATGAGAGCACCAGTTAAAGGTTGTGTTTGCATATACAGTGTAAACTGAAATGCCTCAGGTTTTAGATAAAATCCTACACTGACCCAATGAGGTATTACATTGATAAAACTATGTACCTAGTACATTCAGAACGTGTAGGTTAAAGACCTTTGCCTACCACACAGATAGAGGCCTGTAATCAAAATCAAACTCCCACATCTTGCTCTTAAAATCTGTGGGATAAGTGTAAGGTTTAATGCAGGTAATTTTTCAACAGTGGCAGTTATTTTTTCATAGAGTTGGAATGTGCCTCTTTATCACTGCATAGACACTCCATCTCAGTTGCAACATGACAGTGAAGTTTGTTTAACACACAGAAAGGTGAATAAAAGGATCAGTGTCTTTTTAACCTGTGTGAAGATATCACTTTTCACATGATTTTATTTGCAAGTAAATCAAGCACATCATTTCTGGGTTCCTATTGTTCAGAGAAAAAGTGATTTCTATCTGATGGCCTCTCATAACATTTTACCTTACGCGGGAAGCTATTGTTGGCTGTTTGATCAAAGTGCCACACTGTTTTTAGAAGAGATGACTGATGAGCTGTACAGACATAGATCATTGTCAAAAGCAGAAAATAATGATGGTAAATGCTTTTATCATTTTCCAAGTTCTTGCCTAGAAAGCTTTTCCATTGATCAGTGTAGTACCTAGTAGAAAGTAGGGGTGATTAGATTTGATTAGGACACACTAAAACTTGTCACATTAGTTAAATACACAGATATTGCAGTGCTGTAGAGTCACACAGGTTTGAAACTTGGGGGGAAAAAAAGGAAAAAAAAAAGCAGGAATGCTCTCTTTGTAAAATTTCACTGTACTTATACAGGAATTCAGAAAGCCGAGACTAGTGTTCTCACCTCATTACTTACATGTATATTCCTCATGCTCCCTATTCAGTTTGGCTGACTTTAAAAAAAAAAATCCTTTTGTAAGTGTGCAACCATCTGTATCTACACTTTCACCAGTGATGTCCAACCCTTTCAGCCCACAGTTCAAACATTTAAAAAATGTTGGACAGCGACAGTCAATATTTCAGGGTAGTTAATTTGCCTTGTTCTCATTTCTTTGTACTCAAATGGCACAAAGAAAATGAAAACTGCATCTTCAGGCAGTGTGGTGCTCAAGCAAGCCACCTCTTGTGCCTTCCATGCCACAGCCCCAAATACAGGAGGCACATTGACTGTAGAGGGGGAAAATGGTTAACAATGCCTTCTGCGTTTCTCTCCAGCTGGTACATGATTCTTTAGAAATCATAGTTAGGGGATACACACAAGGACAGTCCTCAAGCTGCTTTTTTACTGGACATAAAGAATGAGACCATGAAACAATATCAGATCATTTTCCAACTTTTCTTGGGCTGCTATGAGCGTGGATGTAAAAAAGTAACCTTTCCTTACATACTTTGTGATACCAGTCAAGCTCTTTTCTTGCTATTGTACAGAACAGTCATAGTGGGTTTTTGAGACACAAATTATTTTCAGTCTTTTCCTTCCAAAAATGTTTCACTTGTCCTTTAAATTCCTGCTATATTGTATGTATTGTTTTTTATTCTGAGAAGAAAATTACTTACTTTTTTTAGGTCTAGCAAGTATTTCTTCTTGACAGCCACCGTGGTTTTTTTTTCTGAAAAAGTCCCTTACTGATCTTATTTAAGTATGTCTAATCCCAAATAAAAGAGGAGACAGTAATTCACTCCCTAAATAGTTTATGACTGCTATGATTTTTTCCTGTAATCTGTCCCCAAGCAAGCTTAAATCTGTCACAGTCTCCTTTAAGGAAGAAAAGAAAAAGTGGAGAGAGTATGGAAAGATTATTCAAAATTGTTCTAATCAGGGTTTGGGTGTGGGGTGGGGTTTTTGTTTGTTTGTTTCTTTTTTGGAGGGTAGCTTACGAAAAACTGCTTTTCAGTACGGTTAAACAATTATCATCAAACAGTCATATAATGAAAATTAATGTTTTAAATCCACCTCATGTCATTTTCTTACCTGATTTGTTGCTTCCAAACCTCTCATCAAATAATAGAATTTTGCACTAGAAATGTTCTTTAATCATTGTTTCTTCTTTACTTTCTTCTTTAGCTCAAAAGTCACTGTTTGTACAGCCATACAGAGAACATGCCTTTCCCTCTCACCTGTCCTGTTTCTCTTTCTTTCAGTGCTTTGAAATTCCTTTGTACATTTCATTTGAAACCCTTCATTTAAGAAACCAGAATGATCTAGACTGAACCACGCTTCTAGGGCTGAAATTTATTTGTGCCAATGCATGGAGGCAGAATCTTACAAGTAGCATCATCAACCAGTGGTGCTTTTGCTGTGGTGATGGTTCGCACATTTCCAATGATTTTCATCTAGGGATTTGGAAATGCTTTAACAAAAATACAATTATCATTGTCTCTTTATTCGTCTCAGTACCTATGCTTGTATCTATGTGTGTATGTATGGCTATAGGCCCCTAATTCATGTAGAGATTACATGTCATGCAGCCAGAATCAGACAGTGAGAAAGGGGAAGGGATGAGAACAAAATCTAGCTTTCTGGTTTTATATTCCTGTCACAGCTGAATCTGAGTATTTCCCAAATATTTAGTAATAAAGCTGAGAAGAATCTGTTTCTTCCATTCCTATATACTTATCAAACAAATCACTTGATTAGGTTCTACAGAGTGCTTCTAAATGAAAATGAGTAGTTTTGTTATGTTTGATTTGGAAACACTGAGAACACTAAATCAAAGGGTGTTTTGCCCATAATTCTGAAAATGGTGAAATTGATTAACTGTCTTACCTCTTGCAAAGCTGAATTTATAAGTGTGTGTTTAAATGTTCTGTGAAGGTTAATGGTCAAGCCCTTATTAGATTTTCCATATTCTGTTCTGGAAAAGTCATATTTGCAAAAAAAAGGCAGCCTTGCAGCTCTTGTAGCAGTCCTTTATTGCAGAGAGGGTTATCAAGTCTCCAACATGACTTCAGCATCTGAAGAGGAGCCAAAATAAAGTACAAATGCTAGGGTGGTGTACTCACCTCTATCTTTGTTGTCAAGTTTTCTTCTTGCAAAACCGTGCCACAAGCACTGGTCAGTTCTATGTTAGAGTATTGAAGCTCTGTACAGACTTTGAATTCAGATCAAGAGGTATAGGAAGGAAAACTTACCCTAACCCTTCCTTTTGCTTTTCATTCTACTACTTTGTGTGCCATAAGGAAGCTAGCACTTCATTGCAACATCTCAGGTTGGAGAGAATAGCTGCATTCTTGAGGTCTCCCCACTTTTATTACATTTTCACTTCTATTAAGGCTGAGTTGCCAAAGTCTTGAGAGACTCCCTCTTTCTATAGATCTGTAAAGCACGTTACAGAATGTGGGCTAAATGCTGATAAGGTTTCTGGATGTTGTTGCAACATGATAACAAATTTGGCCATTGGCCTTCAACGTGGGTGTTTCAGAGAGTGTGGATAAAACAGCCTGTCATAAAGAAAGTACTGTCTGTTCCCTGCCTTTTCCCCATCTTACAAATTTATGATTTACCTTTTCTTTTCATTATTTAGAAACAGGACTTGCTTTTCTTTTCAAGCTACTGCAGTGTAAGAGTATTTCCAGTGTAGTTATTCTTGAATTGAAGAGCACATCTAAGATCAGAATCCTTTTCCGTCTTTCTTCAAAGTCCGCAGCCATTGACTTTAGGAAAGCAGGAATTCCATCAATATGCTTGTTCTTCCCAATATCTGAAGAAATTTTGAAGGAATTTTTAGCTGAAACTTGCCACACCGTGATCCAGAAGATAAAAAAGCAAGTATCCCTAGTGGTGTCTTGGCATATAAGCATCAGGTTTTACTTCCTAACCAGAAAGTTATTTTTAATAAATTTTAATAACTTTCTCTTTAAAAAACTCATTAGGATTTTTAACTCTCACATCTGGGAATAAGAGTGACCTAGAATACTGATGCGATGATTCATGGTATTTTAATTTTTGTAATATGGGAGACTATCACGTTTAAATTTTAAATTACACATTTCAGCTGCTGCTCCAAGTAGCATTTGGTACAGCAGGAAATCTTCCCACTCCAGCTTGCCAGGAGCAAGCCTACAAGTTGAAATGAAATACCCATTAATTTTTTTCATACCTAAAGAAGTAATTCCTGCTCCCCTCCCTAATCCAATTGGTGCAGGAAGGTACACAGCTGTTGTGCAACAGTTGGTGTGCAGTAACGTTGCCTGGAAGCAACCGGAGAGGGTAAGAACCCAGGCCTGAGAAAAGGTAATGGAAAACCCATAGTGAGACAGGAAGATACGGTGCCTCGTTCTCTGTCGGACTAGAAGAGGGTGCAGAAGCAAGCATATGGCAAAAATGCCTCAGCCAAACCCTTCACTCTCCTTGGCTTTGCTGCACCATTCAGCTGGGTGATGTGTGTGGCTACATAGGCCACCAGCTCCTTTTTTGGCGTGTAGGAACACTTGGTCTTTCAGCTGTCCTACCTTGACAGGGAATGGCCAGAGGGTGGGTCACCGAGAGTTTTGTCTTTAAGTAGAACCTGCAAATACAATATTCAGGAAAGATGGAAGAATGTATAGTTAGTCATCACTTGTGGCAACTGACCAGAACAGCTAGTGACCACGAGTTATCTCCCCAAGATAAATACCTTATACTTTTAAGAATAGACCTTATGCCTGTCACAAGGTGTGTCCACATTTCACAGAGTAAAAGACAAGAAAATAAAACACTGAAATGAACACTATCCTGTTTCCCTATATCCATATCTTTGCCATATTTCTGAAAGCGACCTCGTTTTCAGCAGCTGCTTCTTCCCCAGACTGGATGTTACATGGTTTGGAGACGACAGTCACAGCTGCAGGTATTGTTCTGCATGGCCTCTGCTGTGGCTTCCAGCCAAGCAGAAGCCACACGTCCCAGATACTATCCACTCTCACTTTTGGTGGACACTCCCAGGAGGCAGCAAAGTCAGTCTCTGTTGGACCGACTCCATGGCTGCTCTACAGCAGGTCCTGCCGGCGTGTCAGGGAGGCCCCTGTCCCACTTACCTGGTCACCGTGAGCAGATGCAGTGGGTTGAAAGAAGTGGTCTGAGGATCAGGGTCTTCAAAACAGAGAGCAGCCAGTTTCTGAAAGGCTGTTGAGGCAATGGTGCTCTGAGTTCCCCCAGCCAAAAAAAACCTTCTGCTGCTCACGCTGTCGCTCCTCCACCAGCCCATCCTGCACACTGAGGGCACGCACACAGCCCTACAAGCAGCCCTACAACCTTCCTCCAGGTGGTGGGACAGGACTGCTGCTGCCAGCCTGCGCTGGGCCATCTCAGGTTTGCGAGCTGCAAGTGAGCTCCTTCTGGTCCTTAAGACAACAGCGTGAATCTTAAATTCACTTCCAGTGTCAGGCTTTCACTTACCTGCATGTCCAGAGCAGTGAAGCACTTGTTTGCCCTTTATTTGCATGTGCAGCTCTAATTATCAGAGAAGAAAATACAAGAGAGAGATTATGCTGCAGGAGCAGTCTTCAGCTAAACCCTTATAGACTTCACAGAGCTTCAAGCTACTAATTGTCCGAGTGATCTCATTAAAGAACTAAAGATAGCTGTGCAGGCTAAAATGCCTTAGTTTCAGGGAAAAGAATTCAAATCCAGTGAGGCCATGCAAACTGATGAGCAAATGAGCCTCTACTGCTCTTTGCTACACAGACCCTTGGCTGTCCTCTTCTCCAACTAATTGCTTTGTCCCAATATAGAAGTATTTCATTCCCCCCGTCAGTAATTTTTGCAACTCAATAAAGCACTGTTCTTTTGATGTAATGAAAGGATTCTGGCAGGCATGGTTGTGTTTTTAACGTTTATGTTCACTAAAAAAAAAAGCATTTGAAAAAAAGCATTTGTTTATACATTGCCCCATCTTTAAATGGCTTGCACACTATTTTTTTTCCTTCTCAAAATTCACATCAGGCCAGAAGAAATGATAATGGCCACACAGAGCAAACTGGGGAAACTCGAAGTTATACAGTTCCAGCTTCTGTACCTGCATGTTGTTACTCGTTTCTTGTGTGGCTTTTCTTATTCTCCCTAGAAGAACGGGTGGTTCCTAAAACCCCTAATATTCACACCGTCCTTTCTCAGACAGCTCTCTTCCTACCTTCCCAAATACCTGCAACATCATTTTCTGTGCTCTTCCAAACCCTCTACATGCCATCTGTAATCCTCACTAATCCGTTCTCTCATGAGTGCAGAACTGAGTTGCCAAACCCCCTTTTGCAGTTTGAGGCTTTGCAGTCTGTAAGGCTTTTAGTCATCTTTTCCCATAGTGATGATTTCAGGTTTCCTTTTCGCTTTCACCTCTGTGATTACTGGGGCCTCTTTCTAGGTACTTTCCAACCTTGTCATTCCACTCTCATTAATATGAATTTTCATAAATCCCATGTCAGGCCTTTAGCTACCATGTCCTTTTTCACTCATTCGTTATGATACTGCCTCATCGATCATTTTATCTAATTATCTGCACATTTTCAAACATTTCTCTCTCGTGTCTAAACTGTTGTATCTGTACATTATCGTAGCAGCAGAAGTCTCTGTGCGCAGGCTTAGGGAGCACCCTGCTGGTGTCGTTACTGAAATGCAGCGGTGGGAGCAAATCTGCACCCACAGACAGGTGCAGTCAAACCAAAAGCATTTTAAACAACGATGTTGATAGTATCTGTGGTTAGGAGTTAGTCTACTCCTCCTCCCAGGAGTTAGTCTAATGCATTTAGTGTAGTAGTAGTGATACAATGGTGCTGGTATTAACTGCTGGGTAATATTTGTTCACGCTTAGGTTCATGGAAAATCTGCAAACAGAAGTGCAAGAAATGGAATTCATACAGTTTTCCAAGGGTTTGGACGTCATGAGAAAAGAGGACTTTGCGGAGTGGTTGCTGTATTTCACTGATGAGGAAAACAATGAAATTTACTGGCAGAATGTGAAGGACAGATTTGAGGCAGGAGAGGTTGGTACATATGCTATGCTTTGTTTTGCTTCCTCATTTGCATGTACAGGTTTTCATTTGAATACGAGTATCTGAAAATATAATTAGTTTCCAAATGAATTGTGACAGCTTCTGAATCTTATGCAAATAAGAACAATGACAATTTACCAACCGAGAAATGAGAATATTGGCAATGAGTAAGTAATCACAACTAAATAATAGGTCCCACCAAATTTAAGGAAATAGATTTACTGGGGTTTGAATGTATTATTCTATATATATCATCTGAATTCTTTGATTCTTTAGAATATCAGTTTGGAAGAATTCAAGACTTTTTGCAAGTTTACAAACAACCTGGAAGACTTTTCTATTGCCATGCACATGTTTACTGTAGCTAATCGTCCTGTTAAACGGGGTAAGTGCTACTCAGCTTCACCTTACCGTGCTTCATTTATTTCAGCCTACTGTCTGCCTTCTCCGTGTGCTTGTGTAGTGCTATGTAATCATGACAAGAAAAACAATGTAGTAAAGTGTTTTTTAAAACAAAGATTTGGGAAAGTTGCTTCCCCATATAATAGAAATAAGGAGCAATGCAACAAAAATTTCATTCAAATACATGCGCTATTTGTTACAATTCTGAGATTGTTACCTGCTTGTTGTACTTGAAAGGCAGCTCTCCTAAGCCATTTGAAAATAGTAACATAAAAACTTCCTGAGGAAAGTTGATGAGACATTAACATTCGTTGAAATAAATAATTGATTGGCTCATTTGAAAAAGGTGAGAGTGATGTGATAAGACAGGAAGAAAAATCAGTATTCTCGAGAGGGAAGCATGAAGATTGTTTAAACCAAAGAAGGCCAAAACTGGGGGGTTTGCAGCTGGTGACTTTCATCACTAGTTAATCCAGCCTTCAGGAAAGGTTTAGTTTCCACAGCCTCTCTAGGCAGCCTATTCAAGTGCTTAACTGTCATGAAGATGTCTTCCCTTGCTGGAGATTACAGTGACTGTGTCTTACCTCCATGCACCCTGGAGAAAAACACGGCTCTGACTTCTCCATAACCCCTTTTAGGTAGTTAAAGGCTGCAGCTAGATCCCCCTTTGCACTTCTGTTCTCCTCGGCTCCCTCAGCTCCTCTTCTTTCTTCAGATGCCCCAGTTCCCAACCATGTTCATGGCCCTTCTCTCTTTGGTTTGTCAGTTTAGTTTTGTCTCCTTCTTGTCTGGAAGGAGACAGATTTTATTTGCACAAGATATACAAAGAGTGGAGAAGAAAGAGGATGAATAGTGAGATAATTGTTGTAAGTTAGAGTTTAGCTCACTTCTCTATTACCACATCTTTAAGTGCCAAAGGATGATGAGGCCAATAGGTGATGTTCACTCTGGTGATGTTTCTTTGTAAAAGCTGATTCCTAACCTACAGGCAATTGTGAATTTCTTTATGCTCTGAACCATACTGTGATGGAAAACAGTGTCTGAAGTAACTCATGGATTTTACATGTATACATGTTTAATCCTTTCCTAAATCTCACTTACTAATTCTTATTTTGCATGTGTGTGCATGTCTTTATTCACACACATATGAATATTTATCTAAATATATCAGTCCTTTGGTCCTTCCATTTATTCTAGATTTTTTTTTCTTCCAAGTTCATAGCTCATCTTTTCTCTCTGATAAGATGACCTTTCTCGGTTTGAAGGTTATTATGCTCCAACGTTTCAGAAAATCCATCTCCTTTTCTTCATGTTCTATTCAAAAAACTGCAGTGCCACCTCTAATTTATATTTAGCATAAAGAGCTGAAATAGTTACGTTTTTAAAGACAAAATTAAGACTCTACTATAAGCATAACATATTTCATGTTCTTTTTAAATTGTGGTATATCCTTTTACAGACAGATTTTCAGCTTAATTATATTTAAGCCAAAGGTAAATGAATCAACTGCATTAACAGAGAAATTGTTCAGAGGTAAAGATGAGAGATGAGTCAGAAGTGATCTCTCCTCTAGTAAGCTTCAAAACTAATCGTATTTATGCCGTTATTTATAGACAACATTTATCTATGAAAGCAGAACCACAATATTACTATATTTATCATTTAGTGGGACAATTTGCTGCAATGATCTACAATACTACTATAACTGTAGTAACCTCCAGTTCCTCCTTGAAATTCACACATTTGTGATGCCTTCAAAAAATGCATCCAATTCATGAGGTGTGATTGTGTTTGCTGTAATAATCAATAACCCTTTCACTCTTGCTATCTTCTGTTTTATGGCAACCCCAACACATTTTCTTATTTTACGTGAGTCGAAATTCCAAATCTTTATACCACAAGACCAAAAGTGGGGATACTAAATGTTACTGTAATACACTTGGTGTAGTGTAAAGAGAGGCCAAAAAGCTGACGAGGAAAGCAGGTCTCTGGAGAGGTATGACAGCTTTTTCTGCCCTCAGTCCTCAAAAACTCTTCCATTATAATTCAAGTGAAGGTAGCCTATGTCTTAATAACTCTTATTACTCTTAATAAGTAATAGAGCTACAGGTATATAAAACCATGTGCTGTAAAGAATATGTTAAGTATTTGATGGTGGGTGTTTCTACAGAGTTCCTGAGGGGATTGTTGGAGTACGTTGTGAAATACTGTTCTTCAAGGAGAAGAGTTTTATTATAGAATTAATTCCTTTGAGATAAAGTGATAGTATTCTTTATGGGACTGTAGTGAGGAAAACACTTACCACCTATATACACAGGTGTTATCCAGAAGTATGTAAGTTTTCAGCATTGAGCTACTTCCAGAAAAAGAAAGAAAAGGAAAAAAAAAAAAAGAGGAAATAAAAAAAAAAGAAAAACCACTTGACCAGTACTGCATCTCAAAAGTCTATAATGCGGTTAATAAAGATTGGGAAAAGTTGAAATAAGCTCAAGAATGCATGAACTGAGATTTCCTAATATAGTCCACTAATTCACACGTCCCAAATTCTCCAGTTAAAATATCTACAAGATTTTGTAAATTGTACAGAATCCTGCAGTTTATGTGCTTTGCAATGTCTTTTCAAGTTCAGTCACCTGTGATGTAATATTATGTCCCTACTAGCTGAGTTCAAGAGAGCAGTGAAGGTGGCAACAGGACAGGAGCTCTCAGATAATGTTCTGGATACCATCTTCAAGATTTTTGACCTGGATGGAGATGACTGCCTCAGTCACAGCGAGTTTCTTGGAGTCCTGAAGAACCGAATTCATCGAGGTTTGAGGGTAAAAAGCCAATATCATCTATTATTCCCCATTACATACTTGTTTATAAATACCAAAGATTATTGTTACAACTTTCTCGTTAACGCTTTATAGAAACACAAGTAAAGATAGTGAATGGAAAGGAATTATATTTTAAACTTAAGACTCCTTATTGCTTATGAATCTGGGAGGACTGCTGCCATCAAGACTAGTTATTATATGTGTGAACTATGGGAGCAGCAGCATTGCTTTACATATTATATTTACACAGTCTGTGAATAAATGTATTTTTTGTGTAAATGCTAAACATGCTCTAACTTCGTCAACAGGTACCACAACAGCAAGGCATTCACGGTTACTGGAAGTGTGTGAAAAGAGAAAGCATTAAAGGAGCAAAGGAATTGTGGAAGCAAGCTGGGAAAAGTCCTTTTTAAGAGAGTCCATTGTTCTTTTGCTATAAATGTTGTTATTTAGTGGGGTTTTTTTTTGTCTGTCCTGTTTACATAATAGTTGAATCAAAAATACTCTTTTTTACTATAGCTAAATTTTAACCCAATTTCTAATGCAATAATTTTATATTGTTCTAGTGCAATCAGTTTGGTTTACAGAACTGTTATCACATTTGACCTCCATACGATAACACTCTTGCTCTAGGGAATAGTGTTGTTTACTCCCTTGTGGAGTCTGACCCTGCACTGTAGCATATGGGATGCATAGGATTTTAAATGGCCACTGGCAGGAACATCACAGCATTGTTGTCTCCTGCTGGAAGAGCGGTCACCATCTCAGTCAGCCACTAACACGGCAGTTCTTTCCCTGGCAAGGACAGAGGTCCAAAAGGCGAAACCACTTGTACAATCCATGCAAATCAAGTAATCCTAAATCAAAAAGGAAAACTTATATGGCTTGTGCCCTCATTACCGTGAACTGCTTGTGTGTTAGTTCCTGGTGGATGGTTCCACCAGGTCCTGTGTGGATGTCTACCTTCATGATGATACCATTAAACTGGAAATACAAGACTGCTGATACAGGCTTTAAAAGTTATACATTGATCTATGAATGTGCATTGAGTCTCTCAGACCTCTTCAACAAATAGTATAAATGAGAAGCAAAAATCCTGGTTCTGTCACAAACAGTGGTAGCTACAATTTGAGCCATAACTATTTTGCTTTAATTGTATTGCAGAAGGTAAATGTGTAATAAATATTTACTTTGTCTCAGTAAAGTTTGTGACAGGGAATGCTGCAGTATCTCAGGAACACAAGGGTGTAATAAGCAAGTGCTGGGGGAAAAATAAGTCGAAAAGGTAAATAAAAATGTTTATTACTCCAAATGCAAAGCTAGTCATAAGAACTTAAACAGTAAAACAAGGAATAGATCAAAATTAATGTTCACTAATTATAGATGAACATTTTTCAGCTGTAACATGGTGTGTGCATCTATGTATACACAGATGTGCATGATACGTGTGTTTTTCTTACAACCTCAGGAGCCTCTAGTCCCAGATCCAGATCAGTCTTCCTGTTTGGATGGTGTATGTAGGAGACGGACTTACTTACAAGGCTGTCAAGGTTCTTCCTCTTTGCCCCCCGCAGCTGTCTGACTTGCCTAGGCTGGGGTGAGAGGTTGACCTTTCAAGACAGGTTTGTGATAACAGGCTCAAAAGATGGCCTGAGTAAATGTCTCAAGAAAAACAACCATCTCACCACTCCACAAGGAAGTATCCATTCCTTTTAAGCATGACACTAGCTGTGTGATTCTCAAAGATGTATATAAGCTTGATAGGAGGTGTTTTGTTGTAGTTTGTTTGGGTTTTGGTGGGGGGAGCCTTGAGAAGAGGGGAACCTTCCATGACAGACAGATACCAGAACAGCCCTCACTTGGTTGGGGGGCAGGAGAGATTGCATTAGGAAGCCATAAAGATCCCACGTAAGGAGTACTGAGATTGCAAATAATGCTTTTGGTATGCCAGTAGCCATCAGGCAAGCTTGTGCTAAGGAGGAGTCCTCCCAAGCCTCAGCACAGTGGTCTTTCTAGAGAGGTTGACCAAGAAGTAAGCAAAGCAGCAACATGCGACTGCCCGCTGCTCTTCCCTGTGCAGCTTTAACTTGGAGCTTTAACTTAAACTGTGTCAAAGAAAAATGCTTCTGCTTGTGTGATCTCTGGACATGTACCCCGAGTCATCCACCAGAACAGGAGCATGCCTTTGTTAGTGTCTTGAGACCTGTCTAGAAAATCAGGTACCAGTGACTGCCAAGGATACCTTTGCTTCCCTCAGGAAACCGTCAGGATGAAATAAAATGCAATAAATGCCTCTGCCTCTCCCCCTTAGACCGAATTGATGGACCTGCTCTGTGGGCAACAAGAAGTGAGGCAGCTGTTTTCACTTTGTGCTGTTGGAAGCTGCTTGTTTCTTCTGGTGATGGGAGCTATGAGTAAGAGAGAGCAACTGGGGGCAAAGGTGGGGCTGTGGGGCTGTCATGGAAGTACCACAGCCAGTTTCACATCACCAAATAAATAATGAAATAAAAAAGACACAATCAAGCAAGATACTTATGTATCACAAAAGCTATGTGCTCATCCAAAGAGGGCTTTTTTCCAGCTCTGGCTTTAATGCAAAGCTGCCTTTTACTTGTTGCTGTTAATATTTTGGCAAATATTTTTTTTCTTTGGAATGGAGATTATTCTGTAGCATATTATTCTGTGAATTGTTAATAGGTTTTTGATGTTCTTTATTGCTTTTGTGGTTTCTTTTGTTTATCAGTGACATGCTTCCTACAAGCTGTTTGGTTTTCTGTTGGAAAAATCAATCCATCTAGCTTTAGTGTATCTAGAAGTGTAATGCCTCGTTGCTCATTTGTATCTGGGTTCATGCAATCAGCAATATCTGCTTTTGGCAGCAAGTTACTAAAAATGGATTTCAACTTTTATTTCTTAGCAAATGATCTGGTGTCAAGTTCAGAGGAAAAAGAAAACAGATCTGCTTATTTTAAAATGAACTTTGTGTCTATAGTAAATAAGAAATGGGATAATTGATTAGGAATTGAAATGCAGTTAAGAAACATTTTCTGCTCTGAAAGTACAGCCAGGAAGGAATTCCTCTGAAAGCCAGGGAAGACTTGTCCCTGGAAGAATCAGGCTTTGTGTTTAACTTGTAGTCGATTTTTGTTTGTCTTCACTAAAAAGATTTGCAAAACAGTCTTAAAATAATTTCTCAGATAAAATATCGTAGACTGAAAGAGCTGTTTACATAAGTGTTCAGATTGATCCTGTCTTTTAAGGAATCCATCACAGTTTTAACTTTTTTTTTAGTTCCTTGTAGTAACTGTATGGTATTTGCAAGCTGTCTGTCAACATTGCTCAACACCATTTCTTTAAATGTTTATGCCTACTGCCAATATATCAGTTAAATGTATCAATTATGACTTTTTTTAAGCCTTCCTCTGAACAGAAATATATAGAAGAATGAAATAAATTCAGATGTTAAAAAAAACCTCCATCGTTGCTTATGAGTGTCGTTTGCAATAAAAATGTATACATTACATATTGTGGAGGTCTCAAAAATTGATTCAACTTTTTATAAAAAGATACACAAGGGTGAGTACAAGTCATTTACAGAATTTTAGTTGTATTGCCATACCAACACTTTTTCCATTTCTTTCAGTTAGTTTAGTTTAAGATAATTTTTATTAAGAATATTAATTCTTCATTGTTTAAACAAGCAAAGGCAAAAATGCGGTGTGGTATAATAGAACTAAGAGAAACTCGCTGGCTGTCTCTAGAAATCAATTTTGGTTTCTTGATCTGATCTCCATTGTCATTGTTTTTCCCTGCCCACATGTCTGTTGAATCAGTTATTACTGAAAGTGTGAACAATATATTCTGTCCCAATATCGAGCTTTGTGTGGAGAATACATAAGCTTTTTTCAGTCGGTGCCAGTGCCTAGGAAGTACAACCATTCTGCCTCTAGACTCCAAAGTGTTTCAGAGCTCATGTGGAATTTTGGGTGTAGAAACCATGTCTTGGCTCTGAAGAGTTTACAGATTACACTCCTGTGTTATCTAGAAAACAGAGATGAGACAATAAGATAAACAAGCCAGGCCATGGATTACATTTTTGTGGCACTTAGATGTCCTGTGTGTTTAACAAAAAAAGGATCACTGCCAAATAAAGGGCTAGAATAGGAAAAAAAAAAAATCAGATAGTTAAAGGAAATTTTCAGACATATTGTCCATACTTGGACTTAGGCGTAGAGATGGCTCAATAAATATACATTGGGATTTTAAAACATAGTTTTCTTCTCGTGGAAGAGTGCATGCATGTCTTGTGTCTTCAGATTTAATCTTCCCTGTAACACAATCACAGCTGGATCAGGAAACTACTCCAGCGCAGGAAAAAATCTTTAGTCCTTCTGAAGAAACGAGATGTATCCCAACAAGCAGTGTTGTGGTCATTATTACGGAGATCCAAGCTGACTGAGCGGCAGCTCCTGCAATGCAGCTGGTCGCAAGGGAAGCATGAGGATGAAACTGGTGGTTGTAGACTCACACTGCTAGCACCCAGCCACCACAGAAAATCCTCCCAGAGAAACTGAAGATGTTGCCCAACAAGAGGTAGAAAGCCCTCTTGAGGAAAGGAAAGCTGGGAGACCTGAGCATGAACAAAATTAATTCACAAACAATCTGTACACTTCATTCTTCTGCTTTTCGAAGGTTTCCTGCTGTCTTTGTTGATTAAACAATCCCTAGTTGGTTCAATAACGTAAAAATTACGCAGCATGTGTGGAGGCAGATTTCCCATTAGGCTGGTATTGGCTTAGTTAATAAAGTTTTCGGTTCATTAACCAGAGAGCCCTGGTGCAGAGCTCTTCTCACTGTCCCCAGGAACCACGCTGCTGCTTTGTGTGCACTGGCCTCCCAAAGCTGCTCAACCCACCTGTGAGGTTTGAGAAAGAATGCCTCATTCCTTGGAGAGCAAAAAGCCAGGCTTTCTCACACCCATGAACTCAACGGGATGCTTGCGCTTTCCTTTTCAGCCCCTGGCTGAGCATGGTCTGCCTTTCCACACTGACCAAGGCATGGAAATAAAATGGAAGGTGACAGGCTCTGGGAGTACGTCCTCTGCACCTTGCAAAATGTAGGATTTGTCTTGGCCTCGTTTCAAAAACAAAGATTTGAAAATTTGGGAGGAGGGATATCCTGTAGTCAACGTAGAGAAATGTGTGGGATTTCAGACACCAGCGAGCTGCTCCAAACCACCCTCTGGAGGACTTCTCTTTCTCCATGAGCTACAAAGGGAGCACAGAAGATGAGCTTCGCTAGAATAAACTTGTACTTTAGGAATGCCTGCTTTAGTCATGAATTTTAATGGACTCTGAGTAAGCGTATTTGCATTTGGACACTTTTTTTATACATCAAAGTGGTATTTTATGTGAAGGGTGAAAACTCTTAGAAAGGAGCTGTTTTAAATCTTTTATGAATTGGGACCTTAAGGAAGTAGAGTATGAAATAAAAACCATCTTACAAGCAATTTCCTGGAGAAAGAAAGGAATGCAGGACTGTTGTACTCTATGCCTCACATCCACCACATTAGCAAAAATTTGTCAGTTTTAATATCATCAAATGGAATAACTAGTAGCTCTAAATCATCCCCCCTCCCAAAAAAAAAAGAAGAAGAAGAAGAAGAAGAAGAAGACTTGTCATTATGGTGGGTTTTATTTCTCTTTTTTTCAGAATACATATTTATTTTTTTAATTATGTGGCACCTTATCTACTTTGAAATTTACACCACTGGAAGAAGAAACATTATTAAAAACTTTCTGTGTCTCTCTTAAATAATGCACACGAGGTAATTCCTAGAGCAACAGGAGCTGAGTCACAGGATAAATTATTATATTCACTGCTGAAAAGGAATGATACCAAAATGCTCTGCCACTGGTCTTTAGGAAAGGTGGTTTCAAAAGAAAATGAGACAATTTAAATGATAGGTCCTAAAGGTAAAAGAAGAAAAACTCTTTAAATGCTACTCCAAAGAATTATAATTTAGGAGACATGAATATGGCTGAACAAAAAGATGCTAGGAAAGCAAGGAATAAATCAATGCAGCTGAAATTAAATGTTTCAAATGCTATTTGAGCAAAACAAGATCCAGTTCAAACAAGGGCAACTAATCACTCACAGTTAATGTATACAAGATTACACGAGCGGTACTGGAACATGAAGAGCAAGTATTTACACCATCTCATTTGGTTTTATGCATATATCAGAAACATGAAGCCTACAAAAAATGGATTTGTCTGTTATTACCAGGGGCAAATAAATAAGATTACCAATGAGCCACATGATTACTTTGCATCGGCCTCCACCTAAGAGGCTGCTGGGATGCTTCTGCCTGGGGATGGCTTGTTCCTGGAATTTGAGATGAGCTACTCTGAGAGGAAAAAATACAGAAGCAAAATGGAGATGAAGCTATTGTAGATGATGAGTGCTAGATAGCACAGTGAGAAAGTCTGAAAAAAAAAGGAGTGTTTGCAGTGTTCTGCTGTAAGGCACCTTTCAAAAGGATAGCAAATGTTGCTAGTTGTATTTAAAAAAAAATTGTAAGGGATGATACAGTAATTTACAGTGCAGTAAATTTTGCCACCTGGTCCTGCCAAGCTGTACAAACAGATCAACAAACCTCTGGAAGAGATGAGTGAGGTGAGCATTCTCAGTTGCTGCTCAGATTCCCAGAACCTGCTCCCAAGTGTCATCGCTTGTCCCTCACCATGCGTGTGACAGCTGACTTTGCACTAGCTGCAGTGCTGTGGTTTGAGGCCAAAGAGGCGTGCAGTGATTTCTAGCAGAGCTTGCTTCCACCCTGCTTGGCATCTATTCAAGGAATTGGTTTCTGCCTAGGAAGTCCTTGTAGATGCATCCCGGATGGCTCTGAGAAGTGGAAGATGTTACTTCCTGTCAGCTGTGCCACGGGGTTCCTTGTGCAATGCAATTCCTTGGGTGGGGGCAGGCCATCTGGGACAAGCAGTCCCTCACTGCTGCCTCACAACCTTGTTTGATTCAGTTCTACTTCACTTCCTCTCAGGATGGAAAAGCACTGCGCAGAAAGGTTATTGGACAATAGCTGGTCAAAAATCTTTCCTCTCCTAGGTTTATACAGCTGTCACTGGCTTTCCATCACAGCTAAAGCATTGGTCTGACGCAGAACAGATACAGCATCCAGGCACAGGAGCACTTCTGGTAAGACCATGTCACAGCTTCCAGCTTTGCCGGTGTCAGACTTCTTCAAAATCACATGCAGGATGTTTTTGCAGCTCTGTACTGAAACACACTGAAAGATGTTCCTTAAGCACACAAGTGACACCCATGGGTAATGGGTGAATGCAGAGTTACCACAAGCGGGGAAGAGTGCTTTAGAGAAGGTCATGTTGGATCACCTCATGTCGTTCCCAGCATGGTGAATTTTTTGCTTGTGAAGCCTGCTTGTATTAGCAGCTGTGCTTCTTAGTCTCCCTGTTAGGAAGTATGCTTATTGTGGGACAGGTTTTTGTGATTCGTGTTCACTTCTGCTTATCAAGGGTCACAATATTATGAAAGTTGTGGGAGTGGGCATGAGAGGAGTGTCAGTGGACAGTAACATCCAGCCACAGGCGTGGCAAGCTTAGTAAAAGGTATTTGTAGCTTTACCTCACAGGTCCACCTTCCCTCCCTTTAGACCGCAGGCTTGAGAGTACAGTGTTTATTCATTGAATGATACACTACTAAGAAACTGATAGAGCAATTAAATAGTTAAAAACACACGCAACAATAAAACTAATTATCATTCTTAAATCTTACAGATTACACCCAACCACTACTGCATTACAGTCCTATCCCTCTTCCCTCTCCACTACATCATGGTGATACCAGGGTTCAAGCCCACTCCGCCTCACTCCACCTTCCCACAGCAAGTCTTCTGGGCAGGGATCTGAAGGAGTCCAGCAGGATTGTCCAAGAGGCTTCCCTTTGGTGTCCTGAGTTTGGGTCTACAGGTCAGCATGCCTACAGCGTGGAGGCATCCACGCTCCTACTGTGATCTCCCTCTGTTGAAGACTGGGGCTCCCAGTCTGCCTTGTTCCCACCGATGTGGCAATACTGTGGACCACATGGCTTAGCAGAAAGCTCATGCTGTGAAATTGTTCATTTCTAACTGTGATTGATTAAACTTAAGGTCTTACTATATGTACCCGTTCCCCTTGTAAATCAGGTTCCCACAGCCATTCACCTGAGACATTCAGTAAGCTAATGCAAGGTTTTATATCCCACTGTCCATACTCCTCCTTTAATAAATCCACAAGCCACCATCCCATTGTCAAAGAACCATCCCGTTGCCAAGCTGAAAATTAGTACCACTCACCTGTTGACCCTCATAACATAGGATCTCTGCTGCATTGCCCATGAGAAAGGAATTAACTCTTCCCAAAAAAAAAAAAAAAGCATCTAACCACAGTTCCAGTTGCCAGCAGTCATGTTTGGTACAATAAACAGCCAGAGATGCTGCTCAATTTAATGCCTGAGAGGTATTTTCCATTAGATTGGCAGTCACTTTTGCCATCTGCCTCTCTTGGCTATCCCGACTGGTTATCATTGTCACTGCAACAGATAACCACCCAAAATTTGTTATTGAATTACTTTGTATGGGAATCAAAATTCCTCCCATTTTCCTTAGGATAGCTGTGAGCATTTCAGTATCAAACAAATTTAGGACCTTTAAATGTCAGATGTGCCCATGCTTTCTATACTGTTTCCACAATGTACACCAGGCAGTCAGGATGCCAGGCAGTCAGTATAGAAGAGGCAGACTGTGAACATATTCTAGAAAAATTCATTCTGACATTGCAGTTCCCGATTTCACCTCATATATTACAGGATTAATACTAGTATTTGTTGGGACATGCTCAGTGGCCCAAACTAACCTGCACCATATGTAGGCTGATATAACTGTGCCCCTATTTGGTTGTAATGCAGACAGAAATACAGAATCACAGAATGGCCAAGGTTGGAAGGGACCTCTGAAGATCATTCGGTCCAACCCCCTGCTGAGCAGGATCACCTAGAGCACGTTGCGCAGGATGGCATCCAGGCGGGGTTTGAATATCTCCGGAGAAGGAGACCACAGCCTCTCTGGGCAACCTGTCCCAGTGCTCTGTCACCCAAACCATAAAGAAGTTCTTCCTCACACGGTGATGAAACCTCCTGTGGTTCAATTTATAGCCATTACCCCTTGTCCTATCACTGGCCACCACTGAGGAGAGTTTGGCCCCATCTTCTTTGCATTGTCCCCTCAGGTATTTGTAGAGGTTGATAAGATCCCCCCTCAGTCTCCTATTCTCTAAACAGGCCAGGCTCGCTTACTCTTCCCTCACAGGACAGATGCTCCAATCCCTTCATCATCTTCGTGGCTCTACGCTGGACCCTCTCTAGAAGTTCTACGTCCCTCCTGTAGGGGGGAGCCCAGAACCGCACCCGGTATCCCTTCGGTCGGTTTAGGTCAGCCCTGGTGATGTCCAGGGGCCCGGGGCCCGCCGGTGCCCGCGGCCGCCACCAGGTGGTGCCGGTGCCCCGCGGGACGGCGATGTCGTGCGACAGCCCAGCGGCAGGGCGAGGGGCAAGGGCACAGGCTGAAGCACAGGGGGTTCTGGCTTAATACGAGGGGGCGCTTCTGTACCGTGAGGTGACAGAGCACTGGGACAGGCTGCCCAGAGAGGCTGTGGGGTCTCCTTCTCCGGAGATATCCAAACCCCGCCTGGATGCCATCCTGCGCTGCGTGCTCTGGGTGATCCTGCTCGGCAGGGGGTTGGACTGGATGATCTCCAGAGGTCCCTGCCAACCTCAACCATTCTGTGACTCTGTGATTCATAACGTGGCTGTGCAATGTCACGTTGGGACATTTCTCCAAAACGCCCAGCTGCCGGCCGCAGGTTGCGTTCAGCAGTTTTATCATCCGAAACCACGCGGAAGAGCACCCTCTTATTTTGGAGATAAATGGGGATTTTGCCATGTCACATGCCGATTCCTTTCAGTCTCAGGATTCTACCAATAGTGAGGCTGCAGTGAAGCTAAAAATTTTACACATTAAAAATGTCAACATTAAAGACAGTTGGCACTAAAGAAAGTTGATTCCTGCAAAGCAATGCAGCTGAAGAAATGAATTTCTGGAAGGTCATGGTAGGGCCCACATTTTAGAGGCATTAACTGAAGTTTGGCAAATAGTCTGGTAAGTTCTTTATAAAGAAACACCGTACTTTGCTGTACTCAGCAAGCCATTAGAGCCCCACGAGCACGCTGACTGTGTCAGCACAAGGTCTGGTGCAGCACTGGGTGTCACGGTCTGGATCCGTCCTTTTGCATGACTGCAGGGACAGACCCACACGCAGGGATGGGGCTGCCACCAGCCTGCAAAAAGCACAAAAGAGCTGCAATGAGATTTGAGGTTGGGGTTTCAGCCAGAGGAACATGCCACCAAGCAGCAGACTTGCTGATGCATGACTGCAGTGTCCATGAAACATCGCACATCGGTTACGGTTCAGACTGCTGTTCTGCAAGCCTGACATTTAATGAGCCCACTTTTACGAGACGCTGTCGGGCTGCTGTGAGGCATGAAACCTCCTTCAGCGACTCCTCCAGCCTACGAAGCCCTACAACCAAACCCACCATCCCCACTCAACACCTCCGGGTCCCGCAGCCGAGTGCCCCGAGCGCCTCTGCGACCCCTTTTCCCCGCAAGTTCTTTATTAACTGTTTAAAGGGGGCACACCTCGGGGCAGGAGGGGGGGGGATGTAGGCAGCTTTTGGGGGGCTCGCAGCCCGGTGCGGGAGGCGGCGGAGCTCCGGGGCCGCCCATCGCCCGCCCACTGCGGCCCGCCCAGGGCCTGCCCGCGCCGCCCGGGGCCGGCTCCGCAGCGGCGGCCGTTGCTGCAGCCGCCGCCGCCGCCCGTGCAGCGCCGCCGCCGCCGCCGATGCCTCCTCCTGCGGGGGCTCGGCGAGGAAAATGGCGCCGTCCCACGTCCTCAAGTGCTGCCAGAAGGTGCTGGCCTGGGTGCCCGTGGCCTTCATCGCCCTGGTCGTGGCCTGGTCCTACTACGCCTACGTGGTGGAGCTGTGTGTGTGTGAGTGCGGGGAGGGAGGGCAGGGAGGGCGAGGGGATGCCGGCCGCCCGCGGGGACCCCTCGCCTCCCGCCGCCCTCACGGGGCCTCTCCCAGGCGCTTCGGAGAGGGGGCAGTCCCGGAGGGGTTCCTTTCGCCCCGGAGGGGGGTTATTTTCCCTCCCGGAGGGGAAGCCCCCAGCCCCGGGGGTGGGGGGGGCGCAGCGGAGCCGGGTTTACCTGTTGCCTCTGTGGCGGAGGGCGGGAGGGGGCTCGGCGGGGCTCTACCCGCCCTCAGGCGCCTCATGGCGGCGGAGGCCCGGCGGGGGGACGGGGCACGGCATTTGGGGACAGGAGCCTCAGGTGGACGATGAGGGGCAAAGACCCCATCCCCGGGCTCTGGCAGCCCCCCTTAGGATCCCTACCGGGGCCGTGGGGGGGTCCATGCCCCTCACAACTCCTGCCGCCCGGGAGAAGTTTCCCCTTCTCGTTCCTATTTCGATTATTTGAAGCCGATCCGGAACTTCCTCATGTACCACATAACTACTTGAACACGTCTCGTTGTACTCCTTTCACCCCTTCTAATGAACAGTCCCGGACCCCGCTGTCATTGAGGTGTAAAGAGGCTGGAAACATCCTCCCTAAGCAGGATTTGGGGCTTAGGGGCTTGTCGGGCTGCGTCAAGGCTTGTGGTGGTAGGGTTCTGCGTTATGTAAAGCTTATTTGTAGTCGGTGTCAGTCAGGATGATATTTACCCCTTTCTGGCTTTAGGAGGAACTTAAAGTCTGGTTCAGGAGGATATTTACCTGTGCAGGAGAAATGCAAAAATACAGGGATACGCAACCAGACTTGTTGAACCAGGACTGTTTTAAACTGTGTGCATAGGTGTGCTAGTGGCTTTGGGTCCTTACACTTATCGCTGTTCATGTAAAATAGTTGCTTTGGTAGCCCTAAACTTGTAAAGATATCTGGCCTTTAGAAATAAGCAAGGTGTTGGGTGGGGTTTTTTTGGTCCGCAGTACTTAGTTTTTGGATAACTTTTGGATAATACTGTGGTTTGGAGGGCATGGGTGGTTGTTACAGTAGTCCTGAGGGGGGGGGCTATGTGGGTTATACACTTACATTTTACAGTTGTGTTTGAAGTCTGACTGTTCCAGCAAAAGGCAGGGGTATGTGTTTCTTCTCATAAATAAAGAACAGAAATTCAAGAGACAAAGTGGCTTGCGCAGGGTCTCGTTGGTGATCTCTGGCTGAATCAGGGAAAGGACCTCGATCCCCCAAGTCCCCGCTCTGTTTCTTGATCACAGAGTGGGTCAGGGCTGGTTGCTGGTGAATCATTTTCTTCAGAAAAATGTCTTTGACCCTGATGTTACGGAAGACCTTCGCAGGCATAGAGGGCTGCAGAAAGTCCTGCCAAATTCAGCACGGTTTCGTTTGTGTGAAAATTATTGAAAGGGCTGGTTCCTGTTTATGTGAGAACTTTCACATCCATAAATCTGGTTTCTAGACGTCTGGCACTTCTTGCTCACAAATCAGCTTTATTTTTAATGTCTGCAGATGCAGGCTATTAAGAGAAAGTGGTCATTTAGTAAGAAAATTACCTATTGATTTTTATTGCTGTCACTGACAGCAGTTGTTAAATGTCAAAATGGTGCTTGGTGACCAAGATTTGTTTTTCTGAGTTTTTTTTTTTCTGATTGATTTTTTATTATTTTTAACCTTCTGTTGAATTTTCTTTATACTTTTGATGAAAGGTCAACTCCTCAAGGAAGAGGAAAGGGATTTTTTCTGAGCTTGTTTGTGGTTGAGTCTCTCCCTTGCCCCCCCCCCCCCCCCCCCCCCCAGCTCTTTCCTTCCCCTTTTTTGGCTTTGCTATTACGCTGCATTTGAGTTCAAACAAGCACAGAGAGGTTTTATAGCAAAACACAGGATTTTCTGTTTCTTTTGGCAGGTATGTTTACTTTCTCCCCGTGCTCCATATGTTTTATTTTGGCTTGAAAACTACTGCAGTGTGTACTGTGAAGAAGAGCTAGGATGCAATTAATGCACTGCTAATGAATGAAGTGACATTGGTCTCTGCAGATGTGCCTATACAGCAGGCGCAGAAGCAGGGCTTTATGTCTTGTTGCACTTCTGTGGCTGTCTTTAGCAAAGGGCACAATATGCAGCTGATGTGTGCCTGGGTAAAGGAAAGACAGACGGAAGAAGGAAAGTTTTAGAAAAGAGGAAACAAAATAGAAAAAAATGTGTAAAGACTGAGTAATACAGAAATTGTAACCACACAGACACCAGTGGTTTTTTTTTTTTTTTTTCTCCAAGGTTATTCGTAAAGGTTGGGTAATTATTAAGATGTGAAGCTTACAAGGAAACAGGAAGAAAGAAGGCCTTTGTTCCCTCCAACTATTTCTTCCATCCTGTTTGTTTTCCTCCTTTGAGTCCCTGCTCATGAATTAAAAGTTAAACATATGTATTCAGTTAGTAGGTGTAGTAGGAAGGCAAGTGTAATGTAGTATCAGAAAATATTCTTAATAATCAAAGTAGAAGATGGTGTAGTAAATCAGGGTTGCTTCTTCTATCCCATCTCTCTCTTTTCCTTTCAGTTTTGCTTCCCAGCACTGCTTGCCCCACGCTCCTCCACTAGGACATTCCCCTACTGCTCAGTGTCCTGTGATTGGTGTCTGAAGGACTCAGGCTTACTCTGTAATTCACCACCAGTGTGCATTTAATTGGTTATGCCTCTTCTACAACTGTTAATTATGTTACTGACGTACGGCCTGGGAACAGCAAGGAGGAATGGTATGGGTGAGATGAAAGGAGGCTCTCAGTATGAGCTATTCTGTTGTTTTCCTGCCCTAGAAACATTGTATTTCTCCGAAGCGTTGCAGCAGTATCTGGGTGAAGGCTGGCCGTTTTAGAGCCCTGTTGCTGTGTAGTTGCGATCCAGCTGGTAAGCTAGCTATTAAGCTAACGGAAGGGTGAAAATGCCCTTTTCTCACCAAATGGGTAGAAGCGAGGGAATGTCAGCAGAGTGGGAAGAACTGTGAACACATAACTGAAGGAAGTGCAAAAGGCTTGTGGCCACATCTCATTCAGGTTTTCTTTAAACGCGTTAAAGGAGAAAAACATGAATGAACGCTTTCTTACTCGATTCTCTTTTCTTTCTGCATGTAACTTGCAGGGAAACTTAGAAAACACACCTAGAAATACGCATGGGCGGTTGTAAAATAGCTTTTCATTAGTCTAAAACCACTTCTTCTGTTCTTTCTTGTTATCAAAACATGTTTTGCTTTTAACCTCGCTTTTGCAAACAATGGCGTTATTATGTTGTTAGTGAATTGAACCGATTGTTTCTGGTTGCCACATCCCCTCAGAAGCTCAGCGTGAGCAGAGCTCTTCTCTTGGGGCTCGTTTTCACTTTGGGCTGCCTTGCGTCTCATTACCTCTCCCTCCATCCTCAAAACCTTTTTATGGGTGAGCAGCTGTAACAGACTGGCCAGACCACGGTCAGAAGTCGCTGTTTTGACGTTTGTAGTAAAAGTTAGTGGGTAAAACCAGCCTGTTTCATACAGACAACCCTTTTACTGAAGCACTGGCAGAATTCGGTAGTGCGGTCTGCACTGAGAAAGATGTTAACTTTGGCTGAGTTTTCTGCAGATTGTAACTAAGGTTATTGGCTGGTTTTACATATAAAAACAAAAATCTCGTTAAGGGTAGCATTTTACTTCTGTAGCTAAAACTGTATGTTCTGAGAACTCAGCCCAGAAGAGCCAGGACTAGTTACAAGGAGAATGGCTTGTTTTAGGAACCTACTGGTCTTTTATTAAATGTTTCTGTGCCTTAAATTCCTCAAAGCCTGGAAAATTGTGATTTTTGAAAGCTGTGGCAGTAATTAGCTTTGTGTACTTTCATAGCATCTACTTGCCGAGCAGTTTGCTTTTTTTAATGCAGTGTAATGTCTAATGTGTCTAAAATCTTGGCAAACAAAGCAGTCTGTAATTTGGGATTCATAACTTGGTGCTAATGGTACAAACTTAACTGGTTATTCTGAAGGCTGCAGTGGCCCTTTTAAGAAGGGAGATGGCTCTGATTTCCCCAAAGCACTGTCAATATGAGAAGCCCTCGGTGATCTGTTGTAACGCTCCCATTTGAAGAGTCCGTAGCACACAGAGGGAAGGTAATTCCATCTGCCTCCTCAGGAAGAAACCAAGAAGAAATCTCTGCCTAAAATGTGACTGCAGTAGTTAGCAAGCAGTGGCAACGTGGTGTAAGCAGCAGCAGCTCAGTAACTTCTGGTTTCTGCCCACAGGAAAAGCGAAAGTATCAGCACTACACTACAGCGTTGGCATGTTAGGCGTGCAAATCCATTCCCGGAGGAACAGGGGGTTCCTCTTCAGGAGAATGAACAGCTAATTAAACACATCGGATCATTAGTAACAGTTAACTGTGCTTACATGCCTCTCTTGCGAATTTCAGAATAAGGAAATTAAAATGCTGTGGACACGCTTGGTTCTGTTGTGGTGTCTTGGCTCAGGCACATGGATTGTCGTCTGAAACGAGAACCTCTTCTGTTGTTAGGAATAAGTCGGATTCCTGCCGAGGTGCTCAGGCTGGATACAGATGTGTTGGAAAACTGGATGCTTAGCTTGGGCAGCAAGATTATCAAGCTGCTTATTTGGTGCTTTGCACTGCATTGGTCATATTAGTTTATAGGGCTGGGTGGGCACGTGCCCTTTATATGGTATGAAATCTGCTCTCTGGGCAGTCCTCTAATGAAAAAACCCTTCCACGAGCAGCGGCGCTAGCTCAGCCTGGTTTCTTGGGACATTGTCTTTGCTCTCTGCTTTCCCAAGTGCTGCCCGCGGAAGGGCTCCACCCTCCTCGCTGCCTGCCCCGTGCGGTGCCTGGCCCCAGCCCTGCATTGTCACTTGTGTCACCGAGCCGTGCCCCTGGGTTTGGTCCAGGCGTGCAGGGAGCGGCCAGAGGCTGGGCACGAAATGAGGATCTGAGCTCAGAGCTGCCACGTCCTGACAGGGAGCACCAACTTCTCTCCTCCACCTTTCCGGCCATTCTGGTGAAATTTGCTGCTGTCCACTTAGAGTTCTCCTAGCAAATTTAAAAACTCACCTCTGTTTTTAATTAGGGGTTTCGCTTCGTCACTTACTGCTGTGCCAGTCTTCCTACAAGATGCTTTGAGATAAAAGCGCCAGAATATCAAGCGCGTGCTTTCAGCAGACAGTAATTAATTTGAGGTCGCTGACTCTGTGTACCGTGAACTTCAGGTTCTGCGTGAAATTTAAATAATTAAAACGTTGTTCTCTAGCAGCTCGTATTCTTATGACTTAATGGAGACGTGCTTTCTGTAATCAAAGGATTTACAGCGTTACAAAGATGGGTATCGGAGCTGAGCTCTTCATACACCTGTCGCAGGTGCAGCACTCAGGTGGCAACGTACCTGCCTTCACGTCTGGAGCTTGAGACTGCCCGTGACGGAGAGCAGGGACAGGAGGCATCCCAGCTGCCTGTCGAAACTGGTGCCTGTAAATGCTGAGGGTTTGTTGGGTTCCTGTTTAACCCAATCGATACATCCGTGTTCGTCCAGCTCTTTTCATTCAGCACTCCTCTTGCAGCTGGTAAGAATTCCTGCTGGTTTAAGATGTATTTTCATTCCCAGTGTTACAAACACCTTTCCTGAAACATTTTTTATGGAGTTTTCAACTCAGCTCAGTTGTTAAACATCTCCCCATTGTGTGCGTGTGATGTTTAATAGAAACATTTGACAAGTAAAGACAGGCCTCTTTCCTGCATCAGCTGCATCTCCACCAAGATGAATCAGGTGTGAGAGGAGCAATGAAACCATAACAAAAACATCTGCTCTTTTAGCCAGTTCCCCAACATCATTCCTTTCTGCTGTCAATAAATTGTTTTCTGTAGGGTATGTTTAGCCCCTCCTGTCCTGTGCCAAGCAAAAAAAAATGGGCCTTCCCCCCTCTTCCTTGGTGGAATGCCTCCTCTTGTAACTTTTGACTCTCTCTTCTTATCTGTGCTAAAAATCGAGTTCCTCCTCTGCAGCATATCAAGCACCTGCTTTTCCTTTCTTTCTAAAGACCACATGGCTCATCAGTTCCTTGTTCGTGTTCCCTTTTGGCTATTAAAAGTGTCTTACGGGTACAGGATTGTCAGAAAGGATCTGCTCACAAGATCGTTAGATCACGAGAGCAGCATGCCTTGCCTCTGCAGTTTCTGTAACGCTCTCTCTGCTGCTATATATGGTGCAGCATTGCCTTAAATCTGAGCCACGAAACCATTTTAATCATATGATTAACAGAGAGATCAAGTGAGGTTTCTATGCCAGTTTTTTTGTTTGTGGTCTTCGGGTTGTGCATCCTGATGTCTGTTTGTCCCCAGAGTGGGGAATTCTTGTGAAGCAGTACGCAGTGATACTTTTTCCATCTTTTTTAGCTTCTTTGGTACAAAAAAAAAAAGAGAGATGTAAGTCATAACTCATCTGGAATTAGGCAAGCTAATACTGCAGAGAGGAAGAAACAATTCAGATTAAATGGGAAGTTGAGAGGAACAGATTTGTTTGAAGTGAACTAAACCAAGTTATAAGCTGGCTTGCAGTTGTCTGTGGTAGGCTCAAAACTGGCATGAAATGCCTCAGCTATTGTCTCTAGTTAACGCGCATGCAGAGAATTTGTTATAGTACCATTCTTCTTGGCAAGCAGTCAGTGCCTTTGCATTTGTCAAATCTGGATTAAAAGAGCAGAGAAGCAAAACCTATTTCCACAATGCTGGGATAGGTGGTACCGGAGGGCTTTCACAGCTCTGGGGTTGTGGCATGGGATTTTCCTGGGCATTGC
Organism: Anser cygnoides; assembly: GCF_040182565.1. Lineage (NCBI taxonomy): Eukaryota > Metazoa > Chordata > Aves > Anseriformes > Anatidae > Anser > Anser cygnoides. The sequence goes on from NC_089873.1 coordinate 193,028,586, forward strand.
AGAGGAGCCCAAAACAACAGAATTTGGTTTCTCTTCTGGAAAATCCTGTGTGACTAACATGCAAGTTTGGTTGGTTGTTCTGGCTCGGTTTTGTTTAATAATGTCTGGAAAAGGATGCAAATTGCACATAGGAGTTTTTGTGGAGGTATTTTCTGTGTGCATATTTTTCAGTTTAACATATTACTCCTTAAGTTTCACCTTTTTATTTAAAAAAAAAAGCTTTAGTTCAGCCAAATAATTACACACAAAGCTAATACTTGCTGTGTTGCAGGGTAGATTCCTGCTGGACTACCTACTGCAGAGGATAGGCTTGAACTTTTTAAATAATTCATAATTTAGACATATTTAAGAAAGGAAAGCGTGAAGACAGTTGAGCACTAGATTATCTTCTCTCTTTTGTGTGGCTATTTTCTACTGAGGTTCTCAAACTTGTAACAAAAAAAAGGCAAAAAGAGGTGATGCTGCTTTATTTTCTGCATCCAACCCCCAAGACAATAAAAAAAAAAAAGTGTTTTAGGAATGTTTAAAGCGAAACAGGTATTAATTTCAGTGGAGGCTGACAGCAATATCTGACTACTTAGAAGCAGCAGAGGAGGCAGCCAAAAGCTGAGAGCTGAGCTTGTAACTGAAACTGCAGGCCAGGGATTGTGGGATGCAGTGGTAATGTCTTGTTCTGTGTTTATTTCCTGAACTGGAGTTCAAAAGCTGGAATCGATTTCTTGCTGGTGTAAAGCTGCTTGTTACATTGCCAGCCTAGCAAATACTCACAGGTCTGTTCTATGGAAAGATTAAATGTTAACTTATTTAAAGGAAGGCTTCCCTTCATCACGTAAAGATCCTGTGAAACTGTTGACTTCCGTGTGCTAAGTGACTTTGGACAAGTACTAGGATTGCCCTTCGTTTAATCTGCCTGAGAGCGGGAATAACAGCAGTGCGAGGAATAAAAGCAGAATCCCAAAATTTACATGAATTTGAGGTAAAAAAGAACTAGCTATGTTTTATTTTTGTTTCAGTTAAGGATGATAAGACAGAATGAAAAATCACAAGTGTTTCAGTGTTCTCTTTCACCTCAGACTGCAGGAGCTTGCCAAATTAAAATTGTTCTGCACGGTCTCATAACTGCTTTCTGATCCAGGAGACCTGGGTAAGAATAAGGAAATTATCTTCCTGCTTCTGTAAGGCTTTAATTCATTTCTATGAAGCATATTTACTTATTTATTTTGAAAAAGTCTCACAGGTGATAAGATCTTTAAGCTTTTCTCTGGATGTAAAGACTGTTCATTATTTTGAGTCTTCAAGCATCAAATTTGGCTCAGTTTAGTTTTGTACTTAGTTTTTTGTTTGGATTATGTCCCTGTTCTGGACAGAAACACAGGAGGAGGCTGTGCAAATATGCACATCTAATACGCACTAACTAATGTGAAATTTGCTTTTCTTTAGGATTAACCTCCTTTAGCTTGAAGCTAGAGGCTTCTGTGGACAGACAGACAGGGTGCTGAATGTGTATTTTAAGGAGAGAAGAAAAAATCAAAATCTGAACAAAAAGGGTTCGTCTGTACATCAAGGTATCACCTCATTACGTCTCTGCGTGCTATAAAGAGGCACGGTTGTGTAATAGGGTTGCAGACCCCTTTGCTATAGATATCTACAGCTAAGTGAGGCGCATGCTACCTCTGTGACCAAAGTAGCTCTGTGGAACGAAGCCTGTAACGCGTACTGAAGCCCTGCGGATTTAGTTCTCTAGTGTGCATCGGGGAAAAGCTCCTTTGAGCTGACATGCAGACCGGTGACTGGACAAACGTCAGTGCTGAGAGAGAGGAGACGATGCGGAGTGAGGTGAATGGCAGTAAGCAGGGCACGCTCTGTTGACCTTTTGCTCATGTTGATGGCCAGAAACTTAAATTTGCTGTATCGGGTGAAGAGCCAGGAAAAGATCCTTTCGTCACTGACTTTCAGGAATTCAGTGTCTAGGGAAGAGACCCGGCAAGGAGAGTGGTATGAACAAAGTGACCCAGCAAGTACAGCTGCTCTCTGGTCAGTGTCTTGCCTAACTGATGAATGAACTCCAAAGGTTTCAGAGAAGCCTGAGAGCAAGAGGATGTACCAGTCAGAGAGCATGCAAGATAGATTTGAGCAGAAGAATTTGGTGTTGGGATAAAAAGAAATGAAGGTGCAGAAGAGGAGGAAGTGGGGAGATTTCAACTGTCTCAAGAATTTGGGTTGGGGGGCAGGGGGGGGGAATACAACAGGTTGGCCTGGATGTTGATGTGCTACAGAAAATGTGCTGGGTGCATATCTGAAGGGCAACATGTATAAATTATGATCTAACTAATGGCTGTGGAAAGGAGTGTGCTCCTCCTCTGCTGGTTAGAGCAGAGAACTGGATCTCTTCAGCCTTCCGCTGACCCACCAAGCCTCAGTGGCTGACAGGAGGAATACTAAGTCCTGTTTTACCCTGAGTTGGGCAGGGAGGCTTTATTAACACCTGATACATGATTTGGAACAAGTCATCTATCTCGTGTCTCACTTTTAACCACATTTTTGATTTAGTACAGATTTACTTCAAACTTTTTTTTCTCTTCCAGTTACTATATCTTCTACTGCGGAAAAAGTAACAATTATTATTTATTAATATAAATAGTTTTGTTGCATTCAAGTATTAAGGGACATAGAATTTAAATGTATTTCTTTATATGTAAGCTCTCTGTAGTAAGTAGATCATTGCTAAGAAACAAGTTAAATATTGTGAGGTTGAGTATGCTGAGCTCATAGTACCGCTTGGGATGAAGACAAGACCCGTGAGTAAAGTAACTATGATTTAGGTTTGCAAATATTTTTAAATGGGTACCTTCTGAGAACAGAAGAGAGAAGGAACTGCAGCAGTCCGTTTTCTGTTTCATCCTGAAGGAACGATGAATATTCATCTTACTATCTTCCTTGCAACCTCTGCCCAGCAAGATTTTTGGAAGAGGAGGGATTGTTGTACTCTTTGCTGTTTTCCAAACAGCTTACCAGATTCCTCAGAGCCCCATTCCTCAGGACTGCTTAGAACTGTGCAAAAAACACAGCCATTTCAAAGGTGACTGCACACTGTAATTTTAAATTTCCAGGTTAAGCAGTTAAGGCCTTGTTTTTACAAACTTTCCTTACACCTTATTATTGTCTTTGGCAAGTATACGTCACAGTGGGTAGTATTTATAGAGCTTCAAACTCACTAAAGAAATTCCAGCATGCTTGCTGCTTTTAATTGTGAACAAAAACTAGGCTAGAGGATCATTCAATTTCAGAAGTTCAAAATGCTGTTTTTTTATAATAGAACCACAAACTCTAGATATTTGGAAGTTCATTTCAGCTGTGTGATCATGACATGGACTGCTGAAGTAAGAGCTGCTTTCATCTCTTAAATATCTTTGCAAAAGAGCACAGAACTTGGAGGTAACCCACCGGTTTATTTCCTGGTGGGGAGCATCCAGGAGAAAACTGTAAAAAGAAGGAAACTTGATAGTCTGTCCTCTTTCATCTTTTAAAGAGGTGAAAGAGTGGGAAAACCTCCAAAGTAAACGGTAAGCTGTTCAAGACAGAAGCTGTGTCTTAGCCTGGGCTTTCACATCGCAATGCACAGCTGGGCTTCATGAAGACATCCCAAAATTCTGCAGGTTGCTGCTGTGCTTTTACTGTCTGGTTTTACTAGAAGTAAAGTTTTGCTTTCTAGTTCCTTTCAGAAAGGCAAGATTCATGTCTGTGTTAAAGAAGGCTGGCAGAGCAGTGATGGTGGTGTAGTGTAGCCGTATCTTTGGCTTTAATTCAAATGCAGTGCCTGCCGGATCGAAGGAGGCTCTCTTAAATCTACCAGAGAAGACAAATGCTTGATTAATTAATGAGAACAGTATCTTTGAAAGCTGCCTGTTAGGCTTTTTTCACTTGCACACCTTTTGCACTTGAAGTTCTATGACATGTCACAGGCACCCTGCGTGCATGTATTTCTTTACAGTGGAGGTTGACCTTAAAATGAAATGTGAAGTTGTTTTTTCATTTAAAAGTTCCAAGTTTCATTAAGTTCTTACAAACTAACTTCCAATAGCCAGGAAATACCACCTAGAGAGTCAAATGGCCAAAGCACTGGTAAATGTTGCAATGTAAATAAATAATATGTATACTAGCAAATATATTTTGCACCATTTTTCATTGTGCTCTGTTCAAATTCTTTTACTGCAGGTTTTTAATTACAACCTGTAATTCAATTGCTGATGATTCCTTCATCCCATTAAGGCTAACTGTTTCCATGTCTTTGTATTTTCATATTCTTGCGTAGATTTTTATCCATTAGGATAGTAGAATAGTCAGCTCTCAATCTCTCCACAGTATAATTTGGTTTTGTTGAGTATTATTAGCTCTGTAATCCTACTCTGTCCTTAAAGTGGTGTTAAGAATGATGCAGGAAAAATTGTGAGGGGTAAATCTGAGGAAGGCTTAGCATGCTTCAGGAGGATGCTAAGAGCGTATCTTATGACATCGTCCTCCCGAGGGCATAACTTAGGGTCTAATGTGCATCAGTGCCTTTAAAGTGAAGTCGCTTCGCTTGGTCACAGCACGGCACCAGGAATCTTGGACGCCCTAGCTTAGCTGGGACTTCCTCACGACTCAAGAACAGCAGATATTGGGGTTTGAGGTATTTGATGTTTTTTTCATGTCTTCAAATTACAAGAAAATAACTGAATAGGAATGAAGCCGGCTTATATTTATATTTGAAACTGCTGTGAGATGCTGTAGGGAGTACTGTCCAGAGTGGTACTGGTACCCAAAAGGGATTGGATTCTGGGGGTGAGTTTTATGGACAGAATTTAACTGTTTACTGTGCAACTGAGTTTTGCCATGCCCTTCCCTCCACTATATCTTGTTTTCTCTTTCCTCCTATGCTACTCCTCCTGTGCTTTGTATAATGGCATTTCCTTATATTAAATGTGTTTAATTCATCTCAAGCTTGACAGTCACGTGTATGTGCAAAAGCAGTAAGACAAAAAAGTAAATTTGGGGATACAGTGCTTTGCTAGGATGTAGTTTGTTTGACTTCTGACATTTTTAAAATCAATACCTCCAATGACTGCATTTTTGTATTTTTTAGATAGTTTTGACCTTCAAGTAGGAAAACGTAGTAATAAGGCTGAAATGAATTACCTTGCTTTCTACTTTCCCTCAGGCATGTATATGTAGGGATGACATGGTGGCACCAAAGCTAATACTTGTTGTGTTGCAGGGTAGATTCCTGCTGGACTACCTACTGCAGAAGACAGGCTTGAACTTTTTAAATAATTCATAATTTAGACATATTTAAGAAATGAAAGCGTGAAGACAGTTGAGCACTAGATTATCTTCTCTCTTTTGAGTGGCTATTTTCTGTTGAAGTTCTCAAACTTGTAACAATCCTGTTTCTCCCTTCTTCCCACACGTGCCCCGCTCTCCAGTACTTTACCTGCCAAATAAGATATTCTTGCAGCTATATCACAATACGTGATATCCTGGAAAGAAGTTAACGGCAGAAGTTAATTCACTTTGCAGGTGTCATGCGTACATCAAATTCTTCACTTGTTCCTTGCTAGGCAGCTTGCCAGTCGTGCTGCGTTACATCCAGTGCCTTGTCACGGGAGCCCTAATGCATCTTGGAGGTGTAACAGGCAGTGCTGTTTCTTCCCTTGGCACGTTGTGTTAGGATCTGTAGTTCAGCTGACCTTTTACTGAGCTCTGAGTTAATGCTTTCCAGGAACATGTGCTGAACAGTCAGCAGGCAGGTAAGCTCTGAGGACTTGCTTTGCTGGTTGTTTTTTTGTTTTTGTTTTTTTGGAGGCAGGGAAGTTGGGAGGATTGTTTTTTTGGAAGTGTTGTTTTAGGGTTTTTGTTTGGTTTTGTCTGTTTCAAGCAATATTTACTGAGTGAGAGCTATGCAGCTTATTCTGAATTACTTTCTAACCTGCAGTATCAGTGTTCTGGAGTATCCAAAATTCCCTTTGTAGTGGCTTGTGCAGCCTTTGTGCTGTCGCTTGTTCATTTTCCTGGCTGGTCGAGCAGTAAAATAAGATCTCCTGGTGGAGCGGGTGGAAATCTTGTCCTCAAGCCAAAACTTTCTGTCCTGTTATCCTGGATGTTTTTTGCCCTCTACAGCACCTGCTTCTTTTGTTATATTCCTGGGGCCATTGGTGGTTTTTTTTTTTTTTTCTTCCTTTTTGCAAGGAAACTAGAGGAAGTATATTTAGCTACAGTCAAGGTTTGTCCCAAGATATTTCAAACTAAGGAAGGTTTAATGAGTGACATTTTGTTCTGCCAGAAGAATGAGCAGCAAAGGCTCCAGCATCACAAGATGGCAGGATTTGTTGTCGGCCAACATGATGAACCATACACGGACAGAATCTCAAAATCACTGTGTAAAATCTCTGAACCTCTATCTAGTCCATAAATACTTTAATAATAAAAATGATACGGTATTAAATATTTAACACCCAGGACTTGTAAATATTAATAAAGACACAAATTCCCCACCATTAAGCTTGCACACAGCTGATAGACACGGTTCTAAATGACATGTTTTTCAAAACAAAGCTTCTTTAAAGGACTTGATTAAGCTTGTAAGCTTGGCTTACTAATATCTTGACAGGAGGTTTGTGGAAGTTACATTACTGGCTGCTGTGTTGCTCATGTGTTGCTGGCAGAAAATGACCTCTCCTCATCATAGGCAAGCCCATATTTAATCTCAGGTGGCAAAGACCAGCCAAACCTGACCAACAGTACAAAAAAATTGAATTTAAAATTTAATTTGAGGAATTCAGTGACATAATGTATCAAACGAGGTCTGCTTGCAGGGTGGTTTGATTTCTCCCATTATTTTATAACCTTGGCAGCAGCACGATCTTTGTCTCAGAAACAAAGTACCTAATACTCCGCGTTGAGATTTACAAGGAGATTTTTCCCAGAGTTCTGCAAGGAGATTTTTAATATTTAAGAAAATCTTGCTGCAGGCAGGGCCAATAGCTAAGTAAGGAGACATTTGATTTTGGAAGAATCTGAAGATAAATGCAGAGACAGGTTTCTTACCAAGGAAGTGGAGACCTCCAGTCTTGTGGTTCTCTTGCCACTTCACAATAGTTTGTCTGAAGGTCACGGTAGCCCAGTCTGGAGTTCGTGTCACCAAATGATACATCTGCACACCTTCAGAATTTGTTTGGAGCAGTTAAATAAGGATGGTTTCTCTGTTTTCATTCACCTGGAAAAATCTGTTAAGAGATTGAATTGTGTCGTGGTGTTTTTTTTTTTGTTTGTTTGTTTGTTTTACTTTAGATGTATTGGTGGTTTCTAGTATCACCTGCAGAATACTTAATCTTGTGGAGAGTGCGGAAGGCAACCCTGTACAACACCTGATACTGGCTCTCTGTCGGCACTAGCTGATGCTCTTATTTGTGTCTCAGATCTCTTGCAAGCATCCTCATTACGCCTTAACTACAGAACCAACCGGAGTTGCTCCTGAGACAAAAAGCCCTTTGACAAGTACAGATGCTTGAGCACGGAGTTACAGTGAGCTTGAGTTTGCCAACCTGAGTATAAATACCCCTCCTTCAACTGTAAGGGGAATTAACTTGTTGTGTGGACATAGGTTCCTCTCAGGTGCATCTGACTTTGTGCTTTTTCTGCCATTTCTGTTTTTTTTTTCCCATTTTCCCTGTGGTCCAGAAGGGGCACAGCTGACTGACGTGTGGAACTAATGGCTCTCTGTCTTCCAAGAAGAAACCAAGCTTTCTTTTGGCTTTATACAATAGCTTAAAGACAATGTTGAAAACAGCTTCTGTGCAGCACTACCAAACTACTGGGCAATAAAGCTGTTATTGCTATGATAAAGTAGACTGGGGGGGAGAGGTCTGAAAGAAGAAATCCAATTATTCTCCTAAGCGGCTAAGAAAAGCATGTAGAAGTAATGCTAGGGTTTAAAATCTATCAAAATGCAAATAGAATGAGCAGTGACACCAGTGATTAAGTAGCTGAAGAAAATCAAGTTACATTAGGTTTCTTTGGGCAATTATGGTAAATTAAAAGTGAGTAGTGCTTTTCAGGGAATAGGGCTTTTCGGGGACAGCAAACCTGGTGAGTTGCTGCAGCTGAATGCTAACGTCAGATGCTGCTTCCAGAAAAAGCCTTTAGTTGTTTGTGCTGATGCATCTTGTAATGCCTAATGTGGACGCGAGTGTGGGACTGAGATTAAGTCCTACTGATGCTTCTTGCTTGCTAACCAAGTGTAACTCTTGGTTCTGAAATCACTTACAATGTGCAGACCATTAGGAGGCCCTTGGTATAAATTTTAAGAATATTTTGTAGAGGCGGAGGTAAAGGAGTCGTTGATAGGATTTTGTGGATTCCCAGAAGTCAGCTGCCTTTGTAGCTGTGCTTTCGAACTGTGAAAGTGGTAGCACAGAATATACTATTCCAGGAATGTGCAGAATAATTTTTTTTTTCAGTTCTCAGAGCTTAATTCATTGCTAAATGTAACTCAGTACCCAAGGACTGTCTTGCATTGATTATGTTAATTTCTGCTGTAGCCCTGCTTGTACTTTTACAACTTCAGTGCAGAGAATATGTGAGTAAGACCTTCCATAAATAAAAAACCTTATTTGTTATTGTGATAAGAGAATGTTTGCTGGGCAGCAAGCCTCTGGCCTCTCTAAGTTACTTGCTGTAGTTGAAGAACTATGTTGCTGTAGTTAAAGAATTATGTTAATATTGTTTTAACCATACAACAAATTGTAACCATGGCTGGTAACAAACAGTAAGAGGCTGCAGTGTATCTTTGACTTCCTTATTTGAAATATTAATGCATCTTACCTATCCCTATGAGTATTCTTCTTTGAATCCTATAGCAATGAACGCGGTGGTCACAAACAGAAAACTTGGTGACATTTATGCTGGCAACAACAGAGCAACCCACTTGCAGCAAGGTGTCTCTTCCCTGGCTGTGTTTTCCTCCTCTCCTCCCCCTGCGATGCCTTTAAAGGCATCATCTTGTGATCACTCGAAGGAAAGGCATCGTCTTGTGATCTCTCCAAGAAGCCAAGTAGCTAGCTCCAGCAGAGCTGCTGTGCACAGCATGGGAGGAGTTCGGGATCTGGCACATGTGCTTGCAGAAATGGCCACACAAATGTAAGACCTCGGTCACCTAAAGCAGGGTTTCTTTCCCCTCTCATTGCTGTTTGTGACCCAGGGCAGCCAGAGGCCGCTTGCTGCAGTTCACCCTTTGTCACTGCTGTTTGTGTTCTCTCAAACTCGCCTTCAGGGGTGGCTTAAACCCGAAGTGCTGGAAGGAGCTGAAGTGTCTGAAAGGCAAGTCTTTGCTTTTGCTGCCTTGGTCTTGCACAGGGGAGTGGGCAGATAGTTGAGAGCTGACTTCTTGCACCCTGCAGCAGATGTCGCCACGTGCTGTGCCTCTGAGCTGAGTGTTGCCTGGCGGTGGGGCCACCTCTCTTGCATCACTGGTTTGAAAAACGTTACTTCTGGAACAACTTGGGAGGGCAACATGGGGAAAGCTGTGCCCCAGAGCTGGAGATTCTGCCTAACAACATATGGAGATAAAACCACTCTAGGTTCCTGTGGCCCCAGCGTTTGCAGAGGGTGTTTGTTCCAGCTGGTGGCAAGACATATGCAATCCTGGGCCCCCGTAGCCTTTCAGCAGGGAGCTGGCAGCCTCTTATTGTGCTGGCTTTTGGCCACGTGATGCTGTCAACTCAGTTGTCTTGAGTCATTTGTCTAAAAACAACTCCCTGCTGCTTAGGGAAGAAAGCACTAGTGGGTGACTGCCAGTCAGGAAATAAGAAATAGCTCAGTGTGGAAAGGTCACAGAGCCACAGGGTAGAGAGAACAGCGGAGAGGTGCTAAGGACTTCCTTCTGTGACACTGCCCCAGGTCTGTAACAGAAGTAGAGTAAGTGTTTCTCCAAGGCAATTCATTCCCGGTCTGCCCCAGTTGTTTCAGTAAGTGATACTTCTACCAGCTTCCTTGTGAGTAACTGATTATGCTCTGCATTGCACAGGGGAATTACTTTACCAGAAATCCAAGTTACAGTTTCGATTTCACTTAACAAGTGAAAAACTTGAGATAATACAAGTGGTGCTTGCCTGTTTGCAGGCAGGGTAATGCCCATGGGAAGTTTCTACTGAGTTTCAGTACTGGTAACTTTTGGAAATATGTACCTATGTGTATGCAAGTGCATTTGTGTATATATGTGTGTTTATAGATATTTAACCATTTTCCTTAGAAACTGAGAAAAGTTGAAGCTGTACATCTAGTTTAGGAATGCAATTGCACATTTATCATTCTTTCTTCTCTCCATGAGCAATGTCAGCCAAAATCTAAAGTTTACTCTTGAGAGCCTTGGATAGGCTGTGATGCCCAAAGCCTGCCTTTGGTCAGGAGCCACTGTGGGGGGAGAAGGGGGAACACACATACGCAGCACATCAGTAACAAGACCAATCCTTTTCCTTTTCTGTACTGCACTAGTTGCAGTTGGATTTCTTGTTCTGCAAAGAATGTATCTGGCTCTCAAAGGGTGGCTTTGACCAGAATATGCCTCTTAGGGAGTAAGTATATGTGGTGTGTGGGTTTGGTGGAGGGTTGTTTGCTTCTTTTTCCTTCAAGGCTGAGGGTGAATGTCTTCTTTTAGCATACCTCTCACGAGGGCTTGGCAAATCATTCCACCTCTTTGCCACAGAATAGAGAGATTTGTTTTGTGGTGGTGGTGGTGGTGTTTTGTTTTTTTTCCTTATTATGCAGTGATTTGGAAGGTGCTGGGACACTTCATAGCAATCCCAAAACTAAGCCTGAAACTGAAAGCAGCTCAGCTCCCTCAACGTATTTGTTTTTCTGAGATGTCCTGGAAGGTTTCCTTAAAATATTCTCCAAAGCTTTCTGAGTTTTACATCTTTCAGTTTGTGCTCCAAGAAAAATGCTTCTGAGAAACGACATTTTTCCCCCGTGTCATTTATTATACAACTAATGATGTCCCTGTGTCTGCAGGACTGTTTCCTGTGATAATCTGCAGGCTTCCACTCCTTTGATTCATGTGACATAGGTGAGATGAAAGATAACAGACAACAATATAAGGAAGATTAGCTACAAGGAGGTGTAAGGAACAACGGGGGTCACGAAGGATAAGATATCTTCACAGCGAAGGGTGATGCTCAGTGTCTAAATCAAAACTAAGACAACTTTTTCCTATGTTAAAGTCAAACCTGGAATTTTTGTCCTCCGAGTTGACCGAGTTAAAAAATCCATTTTAACACAGCCTATTAAAAGGCTGGGTTGTGTATTTTGGAGGCTGTGTTCTGTAGGAAGCAAAACCATGTACTAAGTTTGTCGTGCTTCATGTTACAGTGACCCCGAAATGCCAGGAGATGCGATGTGTGAGCTGCTGGTGGCACAGGACCGGCTGCTCAAGCCTGTTAGGCCCGCGTGTCCCTGGACAAGCAGCAGCAGCACGAAGTTCAGTGTAGGCCGGCACACCTCTCTCCACAGGCAGGCTCTGTTGAGCCATAGGCTGATTTTGGAAAAACTGAGGTAACCAAGGAACAGCTCTGCGCTGCAGACTAACAGATCCTACTCAGTCGCTTTATTCGCAGACCTGCACAGAGCTGTAACACAGATGTTGAATCCTTTGCAATTATGAGGCCAGCATGGAAACTCACTGAGTGCATACTTCTCAGCTCTCTGCGAGGAAGTAAACTGCAACTTATGCTGTCTAGTCATATTTTTATCTTTCCCTAGCAATATCTTTCTAGAAGTCTTCAAGGCTTCTCTAGAAACCAGAAACTTAAGAAGCCAATCCTAAGAATATTTTTGCTCTCGATCTTATTTTTCCTTTTGTAGCTAAGCAATAGACTGATATGGGGATATATTTTGAAATACTCAAAAGAAAAGTTTATTTGCAGTGCTTACTTTTCTGAAATATGGACAGGTTTGTCTTGACTGTGGTGCTGAAGGCCCTAACAGGTTCTGATGTATCTAATCTAATGTATAGTGCTGTTGCATCCTGCGGTTAAAATATAAATCATATGCAATGCTTATTTTGTTCAAAAAAAAAAGAAGAAAGAAGTGGTGCTGCTTTATTTTCTGCATCCCACCCCCAAGACAATAAAAAAAAAAAAGTGTTTTAGGAATGTTTAAAGCGAAACAGGTATTAATTTCAGTGGAGGCTGACAGCAAGATCTAACTACTTAGAAGCAGTAGAGGAGACAGCCAAAACCTGAGAGCTGAGCTTGTAACTGAAACTGCAGGCCAGGGATTGTGGGATGCAGTGGTAATGTCTTGTTCTGTGTTTATTTCCTGAACTGGAGTTCAAAAGCTGGAATCGATTTCTTGCTGGTGTAAAGCTGCTTGTTACATTGCCAGCCTAGCAAATGCTTACAGATCTGTTCTATGGAAAGATTAAATGTTAACTTATTTAAAGGAAGGCTTCCCTTCATCACGTAAAGATCCTGTGAAACTGTTGACTTCCGTGTGCGAAGTGACTTTGGACAAGTACTAGGATTGCCCTTCGTTTAATCTGCCTGAGAGAGGGAATAACAGCAGTACGAGGAATAAAAGCAGAATCCCAAAATTTACATGAATTTGAGGTAAAAAAAACTAGCTATCTTTTATTTTTATTTCAGTTAAGGATGATAAGACAGAATGAAAAATCACAAGTGTTTCAGTGTTCTCTTTCACCTCAGACTGCAGGAGCTTGCCAAATTAAAATTGTTCTGCACGGTCTCATAACTGCTTTCTGATCCAGGGGACCTGGGTAAGAATAAGGAAATTATCTTCCTACTTCTGTAAGGCTTTAATTCATTTCTATGAAGCTAGTTGATTTATTTATTTTGAAAAAGTCTCACAGGTGATAAGATCTTAAGCTTTTCTCTGGATGTAAAGACTGTTCATTATTTTGAGTCTTTAAACATCAAATCAAAGCCCCCTCTCCCCCGAGCAGGCAGGAGCTGTGCTTGTGCTGCATCGCGGGCAGAGCCAGGGGTGCCGGCAGCTCACCCACCCCCTGGCGCTATGAGAGCAGTCCCTAGGGAACGCCGCTAACAGGACCAGCTTGGCAGTTAGCGCAGGCAGTTCAGGCAGGGCAGTTCAAGCGGGGCAGGGAGGAGTACGAGGAGGACCCTCTCCCCCATTTCCCACCTCCCTTTCTCTTCCCCTCCTCTCCTCGGGCAATGCTTCCTCGTTGCACCTAGACCTAGATGGGTGGGCACCCGTCGCAGCGGCCGGTCCGAGGCGGCAACCCAAAGGGAGGAGATGCTGCCTCTCCGGACTCATGTGGGCACTCAGGTGGATCCCCTGAGGGGGGAAGTGGCAGTCCAGACAGGTGACTGTGGGGAGCTCCAGTATCTGGAGACCCTCTGGGTCCTGAGGGAGGAAAGGGCTGTCATGGGTACAGGTGTGCCCTGCTGAAGGAACTCCTTGAGCAGGTGGCTGGGCTGCAGCAAGAAATCGGCAGCCTGAGGGGCTCCTGGGAGTCTCTGAGGGTAACAGACAGGAGGTGTCAACCTGCCCCTGCTGATACCCTGCAGCCCCCTCCTATGTCCCTGCCAGCAGTAGAAGCTGACCCAGCAGATCACATGCAGGACAGAGGGCTTGACCACCTACGAGAGAAAAGGGGCTGGACCCTCATCACAGCTTGCAGCAGAAGACGACGTTTGCCCCCGACACCCACAATGCCACCAACCCCCATGGTGTCCTTGGGAAATAGATTTGAGGCTCTTAGGCAGAAAAAGGAAGAGGTTGAGGGTCTGGACAGTAGTCCGAACCCGGAAAGCAACCCGGAGAAACGTGTCAACATTGGGGGAAGTACTCAGCGTAGGGATCGGGACCGGACGGGGCGCTGCATCACAACCAGTGCCACAGAAAAAAGAACGGAGAGTCTTAGTGATAGGAGACTCCTTGCTCAGGGGCACTGAGGCTCCCATTTGTCGACCAGACAATCTATCCAGAGAGGTGTGCTGTCTTCCTGGGGCACATGTCAGAGACGTTAGGAAGGCTTTGGCAGAACTTATTAAACCAGAGGACTACTATCCTCTTGTTGTCATTCAGATTGGATCCAGGGAAGCTGCAACTAGAAAAATGAGGTATATTAAAAAGGACTTTGCATCCCTGGGAAGGATGTTGAAGGGATCAGGGGTGCAGGTAGTGTTCTCCTGTCCTTCCGCTGAGTGGCTGGGACCCAGAAAGAAGGAGGAGAACGGGACAGGTAAATGACTGGTTGAGGGGGTGGTGTCTGGACCAGGGATTTGGGTATTTCAATCTTGGTCAGTCCTTTCAGAAGCCAGGTATGTGGGCTGATGACCGCCTCCAACTCAGCAAGTGGGGCACAAGTGTGTTGGGGAGCGAGCTCTCTGGACTGGTTACCAGGGCTTTAAACTAGGTTTGACGGGGGAAGGGAGGGGAGCTACAAGTGACAGAGAAGGGCTGGGGGAAGTTGTCACTGCTGTCACTGTTGAAGGCAGAAGGGAAGCACCTCTGAGTTGTCCCATATGATTGTCGGAGGGCTCCTCAGAGATGGTAATGATCCCGATACCCCCTCCGGAATCATCTTCTTGCATCCCTCCAGAGGTAATTGTGTCTGCTGCTTCCCTAAAGTGCCTGTACACCAATGTGTGGAGCATGGGAAATAAAAAGGATGAGCTCGAGATCTGCGTTCGGTCGCAGGGCCACGATCTCGTTGCGATCACAGAGACGTGGTGGGACAGCTCGCATGACTGGAACGCTGTCATGGAGGGCTAGGTCCTTTTTAGGAAAGACAGGCTGGGGAAGCGAGGGGGTGGGGTTGCCCTTTATGTGAGGGAGCAATTAGAGCGTACCCAGCTCCACCTGGGAGAGGGTGAAGGACAAGTGGAGAGCTTGTGGGTGAGAATTAAGGGGCGGGCTGGTATGGGAGACACTGTTGTGGGGGTGTACTACAGGTCACCAGATCAGGAGGATGTGGTCGATGAGGCCTTCTACAAACAGCTGGTAGTAGCCTCACAATAACGGGCGCTGGTTCTCATGGGGGACTTCAATTGTCCAGACATCTGTTGGGTATGCAACTCGGCCAGGCATGAGCAGTCCAAACGGTTCCTACAATGCACTGAAGACAATTTTCTGATGCAGGTGGTGGAAGAGCCGACGAGGCGGGGGGTGCTTCTGGACCTTGTCCTTACCAGCAGGGATGGGCTTGTTAGGGTTGTGAAGGTTGGGGGCAGCTTGGGATGCAGCGACCATGAGATGGTGGAGTTTGAGATGGAACTTGGTGGAAGAAGTAAGGCTAGTAGCAGGATTGCTACCCTGGACTTTCGAAGAGCCAACTTTGACCTCTTCCGGGACCTGCTTGGAATTATCTCCTAGGCTAGGTTGCTAGAAGGCAAGAGTGCTTGTGAGAGCTGGGCTGCATTTAAGCAGCACTTCTTCCAAGCTCAGGATCGGTGCATCCCTAAGAGTAGGAAATCGGGGAAGGGGGGCAGGAAACCTCCATGGATGAGCAAGGAGCTAATCGATAAGATCAAAAGGAAGAGGAAGGTCTATGAAATGTGGAAAAAGGGCCTGTCCTCTTGGGAAGAGTATAGAAGTGTTGTCAGGGCCTGCAGGGACACGACGAGGAAGGCTAAAGCCCACCTAGAGATGAGGCTTGCAAAAGAGATAAAAGTTAATAAGAAGGGTTTTTTTAAGTATGTAAACAGTAAAAGGAAGACTAGGGATAATGTAAGTCCCTTGCTGAACGAGGGGGGTGTCCTGGTAATGGGAGATGCCGAGAAGGCTGAGATACTGAATGCTTTCTTTGCTTCAGTCTTTGCTTCAAGGACTCCTCCCCAGGACTCCTCGACCTTGGTGGGGGGAGAAAGGGACTGGGAAATGGAGGGCTCCTCCGTGGTTGACCCGAGGGTAGTTGGGGAGCGCCTGAGTGGGCTCAGCGCACACAAATCTATGGGTCCCGATGGGATGCATCCACGTGTGCTAAGGGAGTTGGCAGAGGTGATCGCCAAACCGCTCTCTATCATCTTTGAAAGGTCCTGGAGAACAGGAGAGGTGCATGAAGACTGGAGGATAGCCAATGTCACTCCGGTCTTCAAGAAGGGCAAGAAGGAGGATCTGGGAAATTACAGGCCAGTCAGTCTCACCTCTGTCCCTGGAAAGGTGTTGGAACAGCTTGTTCTGGATGTCATCTCCAAGCAATTGGAAGAGAAGAATGTTATGAGGAGTAGTCAGCATGGATTTACCAAGGGGAAGTCGTGCTCGACCAACCTCGTTGCCTTCTGTGATGACATCACCAGCTGGGTAGATGGGGGCAGATCAGTGGATGTCATCTACCTTGACTTTAGCAAGGCTTTCAATACTGTCTCCCATGACATCCTGATAGCAACGCTGAGAAAGTGTGGGATAGAGGAGTGGACAGTTAGGTGGGTTGAGAACTGGCTGACTGGCCGAGCTCAGAGGGTGGTGATCGGTGGCGCAGAGTCCGGCTGGAGACCTGTGACTAGCAGCGTTCTCCAGGGGTCGGTGCTGGGTCCGGTTTTGTTCAACATCTTCATTGACGACCTTGATGAGGGAATAGTGTCTGCCCTCAGCAAGTACGCTGATGACACGAAGCTGGGAGGAGTGGCTGACACGCCAGAAGGTTGTGCCGCCATTCAGCGAGACCTGGACCAGCTGGAGAGATGGGCAGGAAGAAACCAAATGAGGTTTAATAAGAGCAAGAGTAGAGTCCTGCACCTGGGAAGGAACAACCGGAAGTATCAGTACAGGCTGGGGGACGACCTGCTGGAGAGGAGCTCAGGGGAGAAGGATCTGGGGGTCCTGGTGGATGACAGGTTGACCGTGAGCCAGCAGTGTGCCCTTGTGGCCAAGAGGGCCAATGGGATCCTGGCGTGCATAAAAAGGAGCATGGCCAGCAGGTCAAGGGAGGTGATCCTCCCCCTCTTCTCCGCCCTGGTCAGGCCTCACCTGGAGTACTGTGTCCAGTTCTGGGCTCCCCAGTACAAAAAAGACAGGAAACTCCTGGAAAGAGTCCAGCAGAGGGCCACAAAGATGATACGGGGCCTGGAGCATCTTCCCTATGAGGAAAGGCTGAGAGACCTGGGTCTGTTCAGCCTGGAGAAGAGAAGACTGAGAGGGGATCTTGTCAATGTGTATAAATACCTGAGGTGTGGGAGACAGAGGGATTTGGCCAACCTCTTCTCAGTGGTTTGTGGGGATAGGACAAGGGGCAATGGCCACAAAATAGAGCACAGGAAGTTCAGCACCAACATGCGAAAGAACTTCTTCATGGTGAGGGTGACAGCACTGGAACGGGCTGCCTAGGGAGGTTGTGGAGTCTCCCTCTCTGGAGATATTCAAGGCCTGTCTGGACGCCTACCTGGGCAGCCTGCTCTAAGGAGCCTGCTTTGGCAGGGGGGTTGAACCCAATGATCTTTCGAGGTCCCTTCCAAACACTTCAATTCTGTGAAATTTGGCTCAGTTTAGTTTTGTACTTAGTTTTTTGTTTGGATTATGTCCCTGTTCTAGACAGAAACACAGGAGGAGGCTGTGCAAGTATGCACATCTAATATGCACTAACTAATGTGAAATTTGCTTTTCTTTAGGGTTAACCTCCTTTAGCTTGAAGCTAGAGGCTTCTGTGGACAGACAGGGTGCTGAACGTGTATTTTAAGGAGAGAGGAAAAAAATCAAAATCTGAACAAAAAGGGTTCGTCTGTACATCAAGGTATCACCTCATTACGTCTCTGCGTGCTATAAAGAGGCACGGTTGTGTAATAGGGTTGCAGACCCCTTTGCTATAGATATCTACAGCTAAGTGAGGCACATGCTACCTCTGTGACCAAAGTAGCTCTGTGGAACGAAGCCTGTAACGCGTACTGAAGCCCTGCGGATTTAGTTCTCTACTGCGCATCGGGGAAAAGCTCCTTTGAGCTGACATGCAGACCGGTGACTGGACAAACGTCAGTGCTGAGAGAGAGGAGACGATGCGGAGTGAGGTGAATGGCAGTAAGCAGGGCACACTCTGTTGACCTTTTGCTCATGTTGATGGCCAGAAACTTAAATTTGCTGTATCGGGTGAAGAGCCAGGAAAAGATCCTTTCCTCCCTGACTTTCAGGAATTCAGTGTCTAGGGAAGAGACCCGGCAAGGAGAGTGGTATGAACAAAGTGACCCAGCAAGTACAGCTGCTCTCTGGTCAGTGTCTTGCCTAAGTGATGAATGAACTCGAAAGGTTTCAGAGAAGCCTGAGAGCAAGAGGATGTACCAGTCAGAGAGCATGCAAGATAGATTTGAGCAGAAGAATTTGGTGTTGGGATAAAACGAGATGAAGGTGCAGAAGAGGAGGAAGTGGGGAGATTTCAACTGTCTCAAGAATCTGGGTTGGGGGGGGGGGGGGAATACCACAGGTTGACCTGGATGTTGATGTGCTCCAGAAAATGTGCTGGGTGCATATCTGAAGGGCAACATGTATAAATTATGATCTAACTAATGGCTGTGGAAAGGAGTGTGCTCCTCCTCTGCTGGTTAGAGCAGAGAACTGGATCTCTTCAGCCCTTCCGCTGACTCACCAAGTCTCAGTGGCTGACAGGAGGAATACTAAGTCCTGTTTTACCCTGAGTTGGGCAGGGAGGCTTTATTAACACCTGATACATGATTTGGAACAAGTCAGCTATCTCGTGTCTCACTTTTAACCACATTTTTGATTCAATACAGATTTACTTACCATATATCTTTTTTTTTCTCTTCCAGTTACTATTTCTTCAACTGCAGAAAAAGGTAACAATTATTATTTATTAATATAAATAGTTTTGTTGCACTCAAGTCTTAAGGGACATAGAATTTAAATGTATTTCTTTATATGTAAGCTCTCTGTAGTAAGTAGATCATTGCTAAGAAACAAGTTAAATATTGTGAGGTTGAGTATGCTGAGCTCATAGTACCGCTTGGGATGAAGACAAGACCCGTGAGTAAAGTAACTATGATATAGGTTTGCAAATATTTTTTAAATGGGTACCTTCTGAGAACAGAAGAGAGAAGGAACTGCAGCAGTCCGTTTTCTGTTTCATCCTGAAGGAACGATGAATATTCATCTTACTATCCTCCTTGCAACTTCTGCCCAGCAAGATTTTTGGAAGAGGAGGGATTGTTGTACTCTTTGCTGTTTTCCAAACAGCTTACCAGATTCCTCAGAGCCCCATTCCTCAGGACTGCTTAGAACTGTGCAAAAACCACAGCCATTTCAAAGGTGACTGCACATTGTAATTTTAAATTTCCAGGTTAAGCAGTTAAGGCCTTGTTTTTACAAACTTTCCTTAAGCCTTATTACTGTCTTTGGCAAGTATACGTCACAGTGGGTAGTATTTATAGAGCTTCAAACTCACCAAAGAAATTCCAGCATGCTTGCTGCTTTTAATTGTGAACAAAAACTAGGCTAGAGGATCATTCAATTTCAGAAGTTCAAAATGCTGTTTTTTTATAAGACTTTAGGCTTTTTTCCCCGTAGAACCACAAACTCTAGGGATATTTGGAAGTTCATTTCAGCTTAAGCGGGAACGTGAGAGTGGTTATCATGATTTTAAGGTAAGCATGGACTGGCAGTTTCATCATCCACTGAAGGCTGTCTTCAGGGTGTGAGACCGCTGGTAAGAGGCTTTCATCTCTTAAATATCTTTGCAAAAGAGCACAGAACTTGGAGGTAACCCACCGGTTTACTTCCTGGTGGGGAGCATCCAGGAGAAAACTGTAAAAAGAAGGAAACTTGATAGAGTCTGTCCTCTTTCATCTTTTAAAGAGGTGAAAGAGTGGGAAAACCTCCAAAGTAAACGGTAAGCTGTTCAAGACGGAAGCTGTGTCTTAGCCTGGGCTTTCACATCGCAATGCACAGCTGGGCTTCATGAAGACATCCCAAAATTCTGCAGGTTGCTGCTGTGCTTTTACTGTCTGGTTTTACTAGAAGTAAAGTTTTGCTTTCTAGTTCCTTTCAGAAAGGCAAGATTCATGTCTGTGTTAAAGAAGGCTGGCAGAGCAGTGATGGTGGTGTAGTGTAGCCGTATCTTTGGCTTTAATTCAAATGCAGTGCCTGCCGGATCGAAGCAGGCTCTCTTAAATCTACCAGAGAAGACAAATGCTTGATTAATTAATGAGTACAGTAACTTTGAAAGCTGCCTGTTAGGCTTTTTTCACTTGCACACCTTTTGCACTTGAAGTTCTATGACATGTCACAGGCACCCTGCATGCATGTATTTCTTCACAGTGGAGGCTGATCTTAAAATGAAAGGTGAAGTTGTTTTTTCATTTAAAAGTTCCAAGTTTCATAAAGTTCTTACAAACTAACTTCCAATAGCCAGGAAATACCACCTGGAGAGTCAAATGGCCAAAGCACTGGTAAATGTTGCAATGTAAATAAATAATATGTATACTAGCAAATATATTTTGCACCATTTTTCATTGTGCTCTGTTCAAATTCTTTTACTGCAGGTTTTTAATTACAACCTGTAATTCAATTGCTGATGATTTCTTCATCCCATTAAGGCTAACTGTTTCCGTGTCTTTGTATTTTCATATTCTTGCATAGATTTTTATCCATTAGGATAGTAGAATAGTCAGCTCTCAACCTCTCCACAGTATAATTTGGTTTTGTTGAGTATTATTAGCTCTGTAATCCTACTCTGTCCTTAAAGCGGTGTTAAGAATGATGCAGGAAAAATTGTGAGGCGTAAATCTGAGGAAGGCTTAGCATGCTTCAGGAGGATGCTAAGAGCATATCTTATGACATCATCCTCCCGAGGGCATAACT
Organism: Anser cygnoides; assembly: GCF_040182565.1. Taxonomy (NCBI): domain Eukaryota; kingdom Metazoa; phylum Chordata; class Aves; order Anseriformes; family Anatidae; genus Anser; species Anser cygnoides. Next base: position 193,049,397 of record NC_089873.1, read on the forward strand.
TAGGGTCTAATGTGCATCAGTGCCTTTAAAGTGAAGTCACTTCGCTTGGTCACAGCATGGCACCAGGAATCCTGGACGCCCTAGCTTAGCTGGGACTTCCTCACGACTCAAGAACAGCAGATGTTGGGGTTTGAGGTATTTGATGTTTTTTTCATGTCTTCAAATTACAAGAACATAACTGAATAGGAATGAAGCCAGCTTATATTTATATTTGAAACTGCTGTGAGATGCTGTAGGGAGTACTGTCCAGAGTGGTACTGGTACCCAAAAGGGATTGGATTCTGGGGGTGAGTTTTATGGACAGAATTTAACTGATTACTGTGTAACTGAGTTTTGCCATGCCCTTCCCTCCACTATATCTTGTTTTCTCTTTCCTCCTATTCTACCCCTCTCACCATTTTTGCCCCCAAAGCTTTGATTTATGCAGCTGTTTCCACGAAGATTTTAGGTCTTTCTCCTCTTTTGCAGATTTCTCACTTTTTAATTGCTTAACCGTGTTATGTTTGAATGTGTGTAGTATGTTTTTAATAGAACACAGTTTCTAATTATGTAGCGCCTAGCATAGTGAAACATAGGTTCTTTCCTATCAGAAATAGGATTCAAGTGACAATTTTAGGATGGTTTTAGAAAAAGGCTTTGCTTCTTGCTTCCACAGTTGAAAATTTGCCAGATCTATGAAGCTGAAGGAGTCAGAGGCAAAGAGAAAAAGCAGAATTCTTTGAAGGAAGCTCAAGTTTGATTTGTTTGTGTGGTTGGTTGGTTTTGTTCTTTTCACTGTAGTGAATAGTAAAAATCCTGAAAGATGATAAATTAAGACTATGCCTGCTGTGACTGGGTACCTGTTGTTTGTTGTTTTTTTTTTTGAACTGCTGAAAGGTCCTTAAGTGTAGGGTCTGTTCTGCAATCTATGAAGTATGTAATATGGCTTCTTAAAGAACTCTGTATCTGCATAGGACAGTAGGTCAGGTTTCCTTCTTATTGCAACTAAAGAAATGAAGATAATGTAAATATTTGGCATGACATTTTCTAAGACTTGCTGATCTGGCGTTACTGATCCTTTTCCTCTTTACAAGTGGTAAAAGAAACCGTTAGAGGAAACAAGATTGGAAGAAGCTTCCTTGGTCATAAGGTCTGAGCCTTTGGTATTTAAGGCAACTATATCACATACACCCATTCATAGATTGATGGGACTCCATAGTACTTGTTATTGCCATGGTGGCTGTAGTAGCAGGACTCTTCCAAGTTATGTTCCTCTGAAGATTTGATATAAGATTTCCAAACAGTTTTAACTCGTAGCAAAGTCTCATCTTGGAGTTTAGTCCTCTCTCTTCTTGGTTTGGGGTTTTCACTCCTATTGAAAACCAGTACATTCTACAATGGCACAGTACTATGCTGTTTCTATTAGAAGTACATCTCTTGATGCATACTAAAAAATTAAATTGATCTCTGTAGGCCAGTTATCACATAATCTAGAGTAGAATTGTAGCATCTTTATCTAAACAGGTTAATCACTTACATGCCTTAGGGGAAACTGTATTCACTTCTGGTTTTTTGTGTTTTGTTTTTTTCCCTTCAAAATCTGCTGTAGAATCTTACATAAAAACATATTATTTCCTTGATGAATAGCAACTATGACATTTAGTGATTTGTTGGTGGTGTTATGGAGGCTTTTTGTGTTCTTTTTTTTTTTTTTTCAAGTGGGCACTGCCAGAGTGCTAAATTTACCCAGGCAAAAGGTTTAATATAACTTATCAGCTGATTCATAATGTCATAGTCTAGCCCTCATCAAAAATCAGGGGTTTTATCTCTTGCTCTCTTCAGCTATATTCACCAAATTTTTATTTGTATTTTATTGCAGTTGTGTACCTTGTGGTTTTTCATCTGTCATTTGTCATGTTTGTATGGTCGTATTGGAAGACAATTTTCACATCTCCTGCATCCCCCTCCAATGAGGTAAATCTGACGTTAGAAAAATGTCAATGCTTTTTTATAAATAGATGAACTGTTTTCAGTGATGAAACTTGTTTGCAGTAATGCATGATTCACCTTTCCCTTCTCATTATCTAAAATAGAACAGCTTGACAGCATATCATGAATGCAAATCATCAGATTACTCCTAAAATACTGCATGCTTTGTATAATGGCATTTCCTTATATTAAATGTGTTTAATTCATCTCAAGCTTGACAGTCACATATATGTGCAAAAGTAGTAAGACAAAAAAGTAAATTTGGGGATACAGTGCTTTGCTAGAATGTAGTTTGTTTGACTTCTGACATTTTTAAAATCAATACCTCCAATGACTGCATTTTTGTATTTTTTATAGTTTTGACCTTCAAGTAGGAAAACGTAGTAATAAGGCTGAAATGAATTACCTTGCTTTCTACTTTCCCTCAGGCATGTATATGTAGGGATGAGATGGTGGCACCAAATTTGAAATACTTCCCTTGGTTTTAAAAAGCTTTTAAACTGGATAAACTGTTTGAGACTTTGTTTGCACTGTGGGAGTTGCATTTTTATTCTATTTTTGGCAAGACTGACTTTCATTGCTTATGTCAGTTTTAAACATTTTTGTAAAGAGTTAAAACTATGCTTCTATGGAAAAGCAAACACTGCTCTGTAGTGCATAATTGTCTTAGATATTCTGCAGCTTTCTAAGATACAAAGTGAAAAAAGCTAAAGACTATTCTGCATTTTAGTTAAGTGAAAAGAGTAGTACTGAATAGTTAAGCCTACAAATGCAAAGGAGAAAAAAGTCAAGGACATTTCATCCTGAAATGTCTTCAGGGTGGTATGATTTGTCTTTGTTTAGGATGGTTCCGTAGGCAAATGATAATGTTAAGCAGGTTAGCTGGTTACGATGTGGTTGCAACTGTAGTTTTTGTAAGATATGTGAACTTGGGCTGCTCCTAAAGCAGTCTAATAACTTTCACTGTCTGCTTGGGTTCTTCAGTAGTAGAAAACAATTTCTGACAGTACTTACCCTGTAGTTGCAGTAATGTTGTAGCAAGCTTTTGATATTTGTTGACTGAAAGGGATGGTTTCAGCATATGGCACGTAAGGAATGTTTCCTATATTAAGTGTGGGTATAGATTCAATACAATTCTTTCATAGGGGAAAAAAAAGCTACTCAGGGAACATTCTCTCTCTCTCTCTGTGGGGAAGTCCCTTCTGTTCATGTATCAGTGAGTAATTTTTGCAGTTTTTTTTTAATTTAAAACCAGACTTCAGAATCTCCTCATTGTATGAAAGTGTAAATGTATATATTTTTAGTCATTGAAGTTAGGCATTCTTGTGAAACAAATAGCATCCTGTGATCACACTATTGAACTAAAAAAAGATCCTGCAGCTGCTGTTGTTCTAGTGTAATCCCTGTACGTTTGTCATAAGAAAGAACAATCAACATTATTAGATCCAGAAGGAGGAAGGAAACAAAGGGACTCATTCTGTTTTCGGTAAGAACTAGTGGAACCTCATTGGAAATTCTGTTAGCTGTGTGGTAATAGACAACTTTTGATGTCTTTCAACATACATATCCTGCCATTGTCTAGCAAATCTGTGGTTTCATGTCCCTTTTAATTTCTGAAATTAGAACAGAAATAATTACTTCAGAAAACCAAAATCCTTATTCAGTTTTTTTTTGAGAGTTTATTATTATGCTACTTGGAAAAAATCAAAAAGTTTTAAATTTTGTATTTTAGTTCCCTTCCTGTACATCAATGACTTACCATAGAAGTGTCATCTAGAAGTAGCGTTTTGTATATGCAACCTCTGCTTGATTGCAGGTCATGGAGACAGCCATTCGCTACCCTAGCAGACTCTTAAAGAAAAGGGCAATAGGGAGTAAGGCATGATGCTTCAGATCTGTCTTAAGTTTTTGATGTGAGCATCTCCAGTTTTTGTATTTCAGTAAATACCTAGGCTTTTAGCTTAGAGACAGATTTTAAAAAAAAAAAAAAAAGAGGTCAAACTCTTGATGATGACTAAGTATTAAACTTCATTTTCATTCTTTGCAAAGATTGATACTAATTTCTGATTATTTAAAAGGAAACAATGCTTCATGTTTCACCCTTTAATGATGGGTAGACTCAATAACTGGAATGCTACCATATGTAACAGGTGACAATTAGATTCTGTGGGATATGGGGCAATTTATTTGCATTCTAGATTGGGAAATAACACTGAGAAATTACAGCAACGTCTTACTGCTTCCTCCTTTTCTGTAAGTCGAGTCTTCACTGTTGCTTGCCAACCGACTCAAATCCAAAAGAGGAAAAAGAACATGATGAGATGAAAATCCATGTGAACTAGTCATATACATATTCTTGGTAGGAAAATATGTTCATGTTAAGCCACACTAAGCCAATTTTTGTTCCAGCTGCACACACAGCATTTTCCACTCACTGCTATGAATACTTTGTCTATGTGTGCTCATAAAAAGGGTTCTTGTAGTCCTTGTGGGAAGCTCAGAGTTTAAAAGTGCTTCAGAATAGAAAATACCAGAGGAAATTGTGAGTTCAGCCCCCACTCCACAGGGACTCGTCAGCACACTGGGTTTTGTGGGGCTTAATGGTAAAGCTGTAATTTCGGTGGATACCAAAGTGTTTTGCAAGTGAGTAGAAGCTCTCCAGGTTATACTGGTAAAGCCTTACATTTTAGTAAGGCTTCAACAGGAATGGTCCTCATACTACACCAAGGTTTCTAACTCTGAAGCTGTACAAGCTTTGTTGAAGTTGCTTCCAATGCAGGTTAGGGATTTTGAAACCAGTGCTGACTACTCCCAAGTAAAAATTCCATTTAAACTCTCTCAAATTCTCTGAGGAAGCAATGAAAAGTTCCTTGTCGCCACCCCGAACTCCACACACACCCTCTTCACTATTTTCTCTGGCTTATGCCCCTCTCTAAGTCAGAAAGTGGGATGAAAGAACTTTACTCTCATCAAGAGTTAAGTTCCACCTTCTTAAAACTCCCCTGAGCTTATGGCTTCCTTTGTGTCGAAGGGAAAATGAAGCAGATAATGGAACGGAGACAAAGGTGATTCTCTTTAAAATATGCTCAGGACCATCATGTAGTTTTGAGGGTCTCCTGTAGCATTCAGCAGGAAGGAGGAGGTCAGGGGTCACCCAGAGACAGGATTAAGATAAGTAAGGTTCTCCTTGGAACTTGAGTAGGACACAAAGTAGTAATTGTTCTTATCCCTTCATTCTGTCTTTTTCCTTCCCAGTTCTGCTTGTCAAAAGCTGATAAAGAACAATATGAGAAGGAAGAGAGACCAGAATCCCAGCAGGAGATTTTGAGAAGAGCTGCTAAAGACTTGCCTATCTATACGACAACAGCATCACGAGGTGAGATACAAAGATAATTTTGTGATCCCGAAGCTGCTTAGTTTAATTTGGTGAGATTCATTTGATGTTAATGAATAATCTGTTAAGCATGTACTGCAAAGGCCATGACCTTGTGGTGGTTTTTTTTTTTTTTTTTCTTTTGTGTGTGTGTGTTTTTTTTTCCCACCATGAGAAACTCGAGTCCTTTGTCTGGGGATCTCTACATACAGCCAGTACATGGAATAACTTTTTCAAAAAAAAAAAAAAAATTCCTCTTCTTGTGAGCAAACAAATGACAACATTTATCTCTACTTCTGGCTACAAAAAGTAACCACTGAAAAGAACTACATCTGGAAATAGATGAAAATTAAACTTTACACTTAATTTTACAATCATTTATATCCCCCTTTAAACTACTTTTTCTGAGCTATATCAATTCTGTGGGAGGAGAAACTTCATAGTTAAAGCTAGAATTTAAGAAGGATCAAATGTTATTTCACTCCCATCTATAATTCAGTACAGAGCTTTAATATGTATAAACATTTTTATTTCAAGTTATATATGAATGATCTGTGAAACTGTTGTCTTATGCATATGTATATATTTTTTAAATATACCTGTTTCTCTTTCTTGAAACTAGGAATGTTGTATTTTTCTCCAAAAATATAAAATATTTAGGATAGTAGTCACCAAAGTCGACTGTGTCTTTTCAAACAAAGTCTATGGATACCTGGCTTTTTTTGAATACAAACCTCCCTCTGAGGGAATCCCAGTCCCTGGAGTGGTCTGGGAAGCTCTTGCCAGCTCTTAGCAGTTCTGCTCAGCTGTAGGTGTTGGCTTTCCTCCTCCTTTCAAACTGACTGTACTGGTGTCTTGTTTCCATTGAGAAGAGCTTGAAGACTTATTTAAAAATAACTTGGAAAAATGAGGAAGAGCTAATTTGCTGAACAGTCTGCTAGATCTCTGTTTGCTGAAGAGGATAGAGAAGGCTAATGTTGAAAGTTGGCTTACTGAAAAATTGTAGTTTCACAATGGGATGCCTAGGTACTCTCTCCAGAGGTGAAAGAAAACAAAAGATAGGTCATTGCCAGAGGGTGAAGGACAGGAAAACTGAGCGGGTAACGAGTAAATGGAAATGGACTCCATATAGCAGTAATTGACAAGAGTTTTAAATACTTCTATATGTTTCTTTAAAAAACTCAAACATATATATTGTATGAGTAGGTCTGTGAAAACAGGTGTGATTGGGAGGGAGCTCTCTAAGATTCAGTTTGTATTAAGAGGGAAAGTCTTTGTAAAATTCACCGAGTTCTTACAACTTGACCCTTGCCACTTGAATGCAGCCATCAGATACTGTGATCGATGCCAGCTAATCAAACCTGACCGCTGCCACCACTGTTCTGCGTGTGACATGTAAGTTACTGCATCTGAAATGATGGAGTTTCTCTTTCCTTCTACTATCACTTCAGTGTGTTCATTTCATCGGTGTGTCAACCCCTGCATAACAGCAGATTTTACAATTTGTTCCCTTCTCAGACCCTTCATACCATGATTTCAAGAAAGCAAAGTTCCTCCCATTAGTGCATTATTATTGTTGCAGCCCTGTAGACCAAAATGGCAGAACTTTCTAGGAAACCTGCAATCTGCTTATAGCTTTATAAAGCAGTGCTTATGTAAAAATAAATAAATTCGCATTGAAAGCAAAGAAAGGCAAGTCTGAGATACCAGCATGTGGTTATTATAGAGCTCTTCTATTTTATCTTGCTTCTGCAGCTTTGAAACAGATGTGTGCTACTAATACTGCTTTATCTCAAAGAGTGACAGTGGAATTGCATGTCTTTGCTGTTTAAAAGACACCACTGTTGTTCCCTAACCTCGTTCTGAGTCATCAGAGAAGTCTGTAAGGGCGCTGAAGCTGTGAGTGAGACTTTGTATGTCTGAGCTTGAGGAAATCTACTTAACTAAAGAACCTAATGCACATCTTTTGGCTAAAATCAAATTCATTAGCAAATGAATGTCTGTCTGAAATGTCTAGCATCCGACTTTTTACAAAAACTGGATGAAAATGGCCTATGAACTATTCAATTTACCCCTGTGCTGTTTTTTCCCCTCAATTACCATAAACAAACGAGCAAGGAACAGACAAAAAGGTAGCAAAAATATCCCTAAGGTAGACTTAGTTGAAATGAATGACCCACTGACATACCTTATCCACACAGCTGTGAAGGGTCCTTTGGATTTGTTTTCTTTCATTGCACACGTAAGACTAGTGTGGCTTAATGAACTATAAATAACATGGTTTGAGTGTTGCTCAGTAATGCTCCCCATGTTAATTTAAGAGGCTCTCTTCATAACTCTCTTGTATCTCACTTAGTCCTTTCGGTTGAAAGGATGGCTGCTGTAATGTGGAGACATAGCATGAATGAGAAGACCTGTAAAAAGTTTCAGTGAGGAAATTACAAATAAAAAAAAAAATTATAGAAGGTAAAAGCATACGTCTTAGAAAGCAAATACACTTTTTGCTTTAACTTGCTGGAAATATCCTCTGCTCTTTTTTCAGATGTGTACTAAAAATGGACCACCATTGTCCATGGTAAGTTCATTTTAAAAAAAAAAAAAGGCAGTATTATAATGATTAATTAGCTCCTTCATGCTGCTTCAGGAAATGAAACTTTGAAGTAAAATTTGATTTTCACAGAATTTCTTGAGTCTTTATTACATGAAAATAAATTTTGTTCATGTGTGTTGCAAGTTAGCATTGCAGGCCCAGCAGCCCAAACCATACAGTTTTTCCTCATACAGAGAAACCATGGAGTTAACAAGACCTATGAGAAATGGCATTTCATTTAGTTCGGTGGTGTTATCAACAGAAGAGGCGATAACCACTACATTGTGAAAATCAGTTCTTGGTTCTAGATGATGCATAACATCCCCTCAAATGGTTGCTCTTCTGCAGTTTGTGTTCACTGGTAGTCAGTAAAAATATTATCTGCTGTTGTTACAAAGATACTGCTATCAGTAGTTGACTTGAAAGTGTTTTTATAACAAAAGCGACATCCACTGAAATTGATGGAGAGATTTGTGTTATCTTCTGCAATCGCTGTCATTAGTTCCTAGTATGCGAGATGCTTCCTACAGAGACTGTTTGCATCTAATGCTTTGACAGCTCATGCCTTGTCCTGTAGAAATTCCTGGGAGGGAGCAAAATTTGTGGGAGGGGCCCAGCTAACTTGGCCTTCATTCAAAATGATGGCTTAAAATGCTTCTGAAACACTAGTGCCAAACTGTTTTGGACATACCACTGACATCATACACATTATGCTCTGCAAAAACAGCTGAGTGTACTGGGTTTTTTTTAATTATTATTATTTTGGTATATCATAGTAACCTCTTTCTCTTTCCCCTCCTTCTAGGGTGAATAATTGTGTGGGATTTTCTAACTACAAATTCTTCCTCCTGTTTTTAATGTATTCCTTACTGTACTGTTTGTTTGTTGCTGCTACAGTCTTGCAGTACTTCATAAAGTTCTGGACAGTAAGTTCTAAGGCTTTTTTGTGTTTGTTTGTTTAATCTTGCATGTGTTTATTGAAGGCTGCCTCAGCATGTTGTCACTCACCATTTACTCTGTTCCATAGTTCATTACCATTAACAGCATCGATCGAAGTGACTGAATCAGGAGAACCTTCCGAATATTAATTAAATTTATTGCACTGCCTAGGATGAATAATTGGGGGAAGAAGTTCCGATGAGGACACTGCGGTTTCTCTGCTCCATCAAAATCAAATGTCACAGCTCAGGTTTCTTTGAGAGTATTGGTTATAGATACGTAGATATAGAAAGACCTGGTTTTATCAAACAATTACGCGTGTGTATGCATGAGTGTATGTTTATATGTATACACACACACATACATCAAAATACCAACAGATGTGAAATACAAAATAATCTTGTGCCTTTGTGGTTACTCTGCTATTGGATAAGGCAGGTGAATTTTTTGGGAACTCACCAGTCTCTGTTTTGGAGTCCTTATGTAGGCATGTCTGAACTTCATACTAGTGGGTTTTATTGATCTGATATGGGTAGATATGGTGCTAAAGATATCCGTGTTCCTTGTAACCATTGTCAGTAATAATAGATAAAATAATAGATACATATACGTGTACCTTACTAGATTTAGTAGAATATATGTGAAAGGTAAACATCCTTGCATGTCAGCGTTATTGCTCCTATCACTTTTGTTGCAGTTATGTTCCAGGCTGAACAGAGCATCTTCTGATGTCATTTTCTTTCATCTCCGAAACCTTGTACTGTGCCTTCCAGTCTCTTGAGACGGAAGAGCTAGCATCAGAATTCTCTTAATCAGATTCCATTAACTAACATGGGAAAGAAAATCACTGTTAAGTGGAAAGCTTTCCATCACATGTTTATAAATAAACGACAGCACGTGTTTCTTAGACGCTACTTGCTGTAGCTGTGAAGAGCAGTAATTATCTATAGCAAAAGAAAGACTCTTTACTGGAGAAAAGTGCCATGTCAGGGTAACGGAAGCTTGATCATGTATTCAGAACAGCTGTACTTTGAGACAGATGTCATTAGACAGGTAAGATAAATGGTGCAAACACATTTGTTTGTGTTCATCTGAGCCTATGGGTCTGATCTGCCAAAGTACTATGTTTCTCTTAGTCTCTGAGCTCTGTGTAGCAACCCATCACTGGAGAGCAGTGTGTGGGAATTGAGCTTTTGGTATTGTGTGAGATGAAAGTCACAGGTGTATTTATCACTCAGAGCTGTGGCTTAACAGGTGTTGCAAATGAAATGATCTGATTCTGCTGTTCAGTCTTGCTTGACTGTAAATAGTTAAATTATTAATTTGTGAATGTGTCACTTCCAAACATCTGCCTGGCTGCTTTCCAGTGTTTTGTATGCAATTTCCAATGAAACTGTAGATGTGCTCTTACATATTTACCAGTCAGTGCGCTCTTACATATTTACCAGTCAGTGCTTGAGCAAGTAAAATGAATTTGCTTTGTCACCTCACTTCATAACTGTTACTGCAATGAAAGTCAGTAGGACATCTGACCACAATGAACATTTAATACCAACATTTGCAGCAAGCCTATTCCAAAGCCCATTGGACATGATACTGAAGTGGACTCTTCAGCAGAGGAAGTGAACTTAAGAGGGATATATTTTTAATGCTTTAGATGCTTAAAATGTTTTATGCAAGAATGGGCTACTTCTGAAATGTGACAACAGGAAATGTAGTTGTGTGCTTGCATTTGTTGCTTTCATTTCCCTGTTACTTCCAAGACAAAATTTGATGATACCATGATCTTATAATTAGAATAGATCTCTGACTGATTTTATTCACACTAAAACACTCGTTCCACAAAGCTAATATTCCTATGATTTTATAATAACTTGATTAAAGTGGAATTCCAGAAAGAGTTGGTGGCACCATCATCATGTGGACTTGCAAAATTTAATACGGCTCTAGTATGTAAGCGTTTAGATGGGTGCTGATGACTACAGAATAGTCCTGGGAACTTCTCTCTACATCTGTAGATCAGGGTGGCCTATGGATACGTCCTGCGTGTAGATTGCTTCACTATGTTGCTAATGCTCAGCAGTGTTTGCTACAGCATCAGACAGATAACTGTTAGGGCTCTCAAGATTTGTTTTGTTTTTTCCTTTATAGCTTGACTGTGAGAAATGTTATAGTTTGGTTTTCAGAAGGTAGCATTTCTTTTTTGCTTCCTTATAAATGTTTTCAGAGAAAGCGTATATAGCCATTGCCAGGTAGAAGATGAAATACTTGGAATGTAACCTTCAGAAGTTGGAGTAATGAGATTTTAAAGGTGTGCATGCTACCTACACAAATTTTAGCAGTCCATTGTTTTGAACTGTTGATGGAATTTGTTTACAGATGCAACATGCACATGCAGATTCTAGCAAATATTGTGAGACATGCACTTCTTCTGATTGAAAAAAAAATAATCTGTCACACCAAAAATCTGTCACACCTGCAAGACTTGCATAGCATCTTTCATGCTCTGTGCAGAAGTACTGACAAAAGGTTTTAATACTGTTCATGCTGTGATGGAACAGCCGTGCTGGCTCTAAGTGTTTACCACAGGCTTACACTCTGCTGTGGGAGTTTAAATCTGGTTTGTATAGATCAAGGAAGTATGAGTGACACGTTGTTGTTGTTGTTATACTCGTAACTCCTTTTCCTATACTCATAAAATTCTTATTCTAATACCTAGGAAGTTGTTAAAGATAAGCAGATAAATCCACCGCTTAACAAAATGCATTTGACACAGGCACCAGTCCTGGCTGAACGCCCAGTTCTTGATGCCTTGTTTACATAGTACATGGTAGCACTTCCCAGTGTATGTTTGTATCCACTCTCTTTGTTCTGCTCCCTCCCACCTTGAAACCTGTTTTTTTTCCAGCTGTTTCCAATGTCTTTCAGTGTCCTCCAAATTATTTTGGCAATCCTGAGCATAGTTAATTTAAGGATACAGTATGTGTTCCGGGACAGATGGTACATACTTCTGAAAAACTCCACTTCTATTTAAAATAAAATTAAAGAAAAGTAATTCCAGGTCCTCTGTTAGAACTGAGTCCTCCTGTCTGTACACATAGGGATGTATACTAGATGTTTGAGTTTCTTCTAGATTTAAGATGAGTAACAAGCTGAGCTCTGATACTATTTTTTCTTATTATTTTTTAAGTGACCTGATACGTGCTCAAATGACTCAGTGCTTGTCGTGTTCAGGAGGTTGTGAAGGACCCTTCAGAATAGTGACTGCCGTCAGGCTATTATGTGTGCTAAGTAGACCAAATTTTATTGGGCATATCATTTCCCTTTGTAAGCTCTGAAGTTCTCCCACCTACAAGTCTCTTCTGTGCTGCTGCTAAATGTACAGATTTTAAATAACTAATGACTGAAGTTTCACTCTTTTCACATGCTGTGGCATGTGGATTGCTGCTAGAACACAGCTGTGATTAAGTCTGTGATAAGTGCTCAAAGCCTGCACCCTTCTTTCCGGGAAAGAATTAGCCTTTTTTGAAAGATGCTTGAGTTCTGCAACTGTCATTCAAGAACTTAGAGCCAGTGGCTCCAGCTGTGTAATCAGAAGAGGAAAATGTTCCCAGGGGATCAGGCAAATTAATGATGTATGATTTAAAAAAAAAAAAAAATCCTTCTCCAGGTTATAGACCTACTGTTCTAGGGAGATGCAACTGAAAGAAAGTTTTATTTTCTGGCCCAAACACAAAGACTAAGCTGTCACTGCTCTTCTGAGCTCCAAAATCAACTGGCCTGAGAATTGTCCATAGAGAACTACTTCATTTAAGTAAGCAGTTCCAGAAGAGTCCTATAAGTAATACTTTGTATTCTTAGTAGTATTTAAGGATCTAGTTGCATATAGTCTCTCTCTCTCTCTATGATTGTGTAGTGAAATGCCTGAACCTGGAAGCTCTGGTTATCTTTTTGTTTTTGTGTAAATTGCAAACTGACAGTGAAGTATTGGCAAGCATGACTGCTTGGGTGTATGTATGCCATCAAGAAGTTACAAAAATTAATCTGGTAACCATGTTTTCCAGGAAACCACAATGTGCTCAGAGGTAGGAAGAGGCATCACAGTTTTAACACAAAGCTTAGAAGCAAGCAGCAGTTAGAGTATGTCTTTTGCTAGCCTTCATTTCAGGGGATCGCAAAATATTTCACATCCCCATTCACAGCAGTGAGGAGAGGGGCTGTAGCACAAATTGTCTAAGCAAAACTAGAGCCAATAAACAAGTAAATAAAGGCAATAGATAAAGAAACTGGATGTAGATGGCAGTTCAAACAGCTGGACTCTATCATTTGCTTACTCTCGCATGATCAGAAGGTAGCCAGCATTTTTGAAATTGCTGTTAATATATGCCAGACTCCAGGGTAAAAGCTTGGGCTCTCCCTAGGCTTACTGAAAAGCCATACGTCTTATGTAGGACAGATTTGTGAAGTGCTAGCATCTTAGCTAAGGTGGTTAATAACATTCTTTAAAATTTGAAATTTGAAGTCTAACTTGAACTAAGCTTTCTTGTTTCTTTCTTTCTTTTCTTAAGTACTGGTTGAATTTCAGGCGTTAGACTGAAAATATCTCTCACACAATTCTCAGTATTGCAGGACATTGGGAAGAAAAAAGACAGTACTGATGTGTTACGTTTTGTTGTTGATGGTTTTTGGTGTTGTTTTTTTTTTTTTAAACAAAGTCGTGGAAGGAATGGTATCTTATTTTTTGTGCTTTTGACTGAACCTACATCTAATGGTAATAGTTATGTTCTGAAGTCAGATTATTTTGTTTATTTATAAACCATTGCTTTATGGTTTATTCTTATTCTCTGGAGTATTGTTAGCTTTACAGAGTTGTATGAATGGTGTCGTCATAGACAGTGTCACCATAAACCTTACTCGTGGAGGAAACTAGTAAAGAACGCACCCAGTGCAGTCACGCTGCTCAGGACAAGGAAACCACTTGAAAGTGATCCAACCCCAATCTCAACAGCAGTACTTCAGAAGAAAATCACACGCCTTGGGAGTTAGTCATGTGCTCTTGTGTACTCTGTCCTCCATTCTCTTGGAGAACAGGGGCTAAGGCTGCTGATGGGCGTTGGAACTTGGCACGTCCGAGAGCACGTGTGCACACCAACCATTTCTTTCTTAACAAAGCTCATGCTGTTTTCAAACATTTGGTCTTAACATAATATTAGTGTTTAATAAATTCTTTGTTTGTGCAAAGCTTTGCCGCAGGAAAGCTGCAGAGAATTGTCCAAAGGTAAAATTCAATATTGATGTAATTACTTAAAAAATGTTCCTACTATAGTTTTTCTAATCCAATCCTTCGTAGTAGCTATTTACACCAAACTATGGTGTAAATAGTTTGAAAGGGAGAAAATTTGTAATCTCTTTTGCTTATGAATATAGGCAGTGTATGTGGATGTAGATATACCTGTATGCACTTGATCTTAATCGAAATGTCTTCTAGATAATCTAAAAAAAAATAAGCCTCAGATAAGTGTGTATGCTGAATGAGCTAATGGAAAAAGTAATGGCAATAATGCTAACTAAACTGCTGAATAAAAATAGCATCTCTGCTTTCATAGTGCTGCTAAAGGTCAGCTGCTTAAAAGTACTGCAATTTTGAGGATATAGAACTAGAATAGTATTGTTACAAATCCTACTGGCCTCTTGAAAGCGCAAGCCTAAATATGGTTGGGGCTGGGGGTGGAATTGACTATCGCTTGTGGGTGGGAGGTTATTTTTTGGTGGTTGGACTGAAATTGTTGGTTTTTATGTAGATATTCTGGTGAGTAACTTCTGGCTTGTCAGAGATGGCAAATTTGTTCTGCTAGGTACATGCTGGTTGTTCCTTAAACCTGAGAGATTATCAAAAATTGAAGATCAGTCCCAGGAAACTGATCTTGTCTGGGAGTTGTTCAGCCTTGGAAACACGATGTAACTAAGCCACTTCCCATTCATGTTCCTTATGCCTATTCAGAAGTATTATTTCAGTATTTCAGTATTATTAAGTTGCCAGGAGAGGGTTTGGAAGTTTTCATTGTATCTTCTTCTCTTGAAGAAAAGCAATTTTGGATGTGTTTTCAGTGTTTCTTTGGCTGCGGCTGCACAGTGAATGTTTTTTAGTACATTTTTGTTTTTTTTTTTTTTTACTTGCCCCTTGCTGTGCATTTAAAAACTAACCTGGTTATATACAGTGCTAGCAGACAGATGAACACGTGCAGTGATGTAACTAAAGTCAGGTGGAGGGGGTACCCATCAGCCTTCGAATGCTGTTATATAGACACTGGTTTAACATGACATGGAAGGAAGGCCCTGCTTGTGCTGCTTTTCATTGTGAAAAATGGGGTGAAATATCTATATCAGAATGGGCGTAGCAGAAAATGTTTGGTGATAATACTGCATTAACTGCTAAAGAAGTGTTAACATGTTAATCTCGTTCTTTCTTTCTTTCTCCCCAGAATGAATTGCGAGACACCCATGCAAAATTCCACGTACTATTCCTTTTCTTTGTGGCAGCCATGTTCTTCATCAGCATACTGTCGCTCTTCAGCTACCACTGCTGGCTAGTTGGCAAAAACAGATCAACAATAGGTCAGTTAGTTGGAGTACAGAATTGTTCCTTGTCCCAAAAAACAAGTTGCTGATGATGGAAGGATAAACTTTCACGTTTAATGGGATTTTAAAATTCTGTGCAGCAAGAAGAACTTTTGGTGAAAGCAAAAAAGGTCAAACCTTGTCTTGCGTTTCCTAGTGTAGTGGATACTCTGGTGGAGTCAAGTGTGGAGATTCATGATGAATGTCAATTTTTTGGTTTTATTTGTATTTTGAGACTAATGAGGCACATTTTTGTTGTGGTTTTTATATAGTGTTAAGTAATGTAACAGAATTGCTACTTACCAGTTACCCTGTTGTTACAATACTTTGAGTAGCTGGGTGGCCCCACCTGAGGTGAGGGCTGTCCTGTGTACGAATATAATACATTTTGCTCCAGATCTGAAAGAGTATTCTTAAATCCTGCGAGATAAAGTGGACTTTGGTATTAGGAAGTGACTTGTAAAAGCACTGCAAGAAAAATGGAAACACTGATGCACGTGTCCTAAGTAATAAAAGAATATGGCTTGCAGGTAACTTCTGTGCCTAAACATTCTAAATGTCATTGATGAGTGTAAGGAAGTTACTTGCATTAGTTAAAGTATCTAAGTTCCTGCTAAAGCATTTTTAAAGTGTTTTTTTTTTTTTCAGGGGTGTGGTGGATAGTGCCACAACTAAAGTCAAAATCTTCTACCTTTTGTTGGAAGTTCAATTTCTGTTCCCAAAAACAAATGAGTTAATTGAAAGAGATACTACTTTCTGCTTGTTAGAATTTTTCAAGAGAAGAAAAAGAGGTTTTTTTGGTTGCTTGACAGGATGGTTAAGTCATTTTTCCTCTGTGTATCTACAAGCTAAGGAATTTTCACGGGATCTCTTTTAGCTTTGAAAGAAATGTTAACATGTTCCTTGCCCAAAAGTCATTGTAGGTCATTGACAGCACAATCAATATTTACTTTCTGGTTCATGATTGTGAAAAGACAAGGTGTTGGTATGGAGAGAGGAAAGAGTCCTCTTGGTTCTTGGCCAAGTGTGTAACCTGTCTGACTAGGTAAATAGTAGGTCGGTCAAGTTTAGGTGGTTTGCTGTATCTCATGGTGCGTCTGTTTCTCTAATGTAATAGATCTCATCTTTCTCTGATACTGTGGTATGCTCTTAGTTTGACTTCAGCCCTGGACAGGGTGGAAAAAACCTGTCCTGTATGAGTTTAGGTACAGTAATGCTCAATGGTAAATTGCTTATTTATGCAGAAGTTGTCATCTGCTCAAAGATGTGCACAGGCCAAAGAGAGCATGCGGTATCTTCAGCATGCTGATGGTACTTTGCTTTGCTTCAGACCTTAAGTTAAATGTAAAGAGAGAAAGATGACTGTTCTTATGTGAACTTTAACACTTAGATTTTTTTAATGTTTTTTATTACTTCAGGTGGCAATCATTTTTTTCCCTCATAATACACATCAAGATGGTCTTAGCTTGCCTGAGACTGTGTTCACAGTAGAGAAGTTTGAGACTGTCTATTTTCCCTGACTGCTTGTTGCTTTAAAGTAAGTTGCGTGTTTTTCTTTTACAGAAACATTCCGTGCACCCACATTTCGAAATGGCCCTGATAAAAATGGCTTTTCTCTTGGATGTGGCAAAAATCTAAGGGAGGTTTTTGGAGATGAAAAGAAGTATTGGCTGCTCCCTGTTTTTACCAGGTATTTGATCTGACTTGAAATGAATTGGGGAATAAATTGATGACTTAATTTTCACCTTGCTTCCTCTTTTCTGAGAAAAATGAAGCACAATTGAAAAGCCAATTTGGAAATCTTGTGTGATTGGTGTGAAGAAAATCTGGAGGAGAAAACTGAGAAGACTCTGCACAGGGTTTTCATTCAGAGATGAGAGCCTCATTTACAAGGGCCTTCTAAATACAGAAGTTTGGAAAGTTTTGAGAATTGTATTTCAAAAATTCTACACCTTTTGATCGGTAGTATTAGTGCCTGGTTATAAAGCAGAAATCAACAGCACAGGGGAGACACAAATGCTCTTTGAATTTCAGCTACACTGAAACAACATCAGTTTAAAAACACCCCCTCTTATCCCCAACAAACTTGACAGCTTTTCTTGTGCTGTACATGACATATTCATTATTAAAAGCCTTCTGAGAAAGTGAATGTAAATAAGCAGCAGTGGAAAAAAATGTTGATATGTTGGAAAACAGCAGTTTTAAAATTTCATCTGAACCAGTGTTAGGAAGTTGCAGATGAATGTCTGAGAAGCTCGATAAAGTAAGACTGACCTGTTGCTCACTCCCACCACTCCAGAAAATCAGCAGAACAAAGTAGGTGCCATGTTTCAGCACTGCTTTTGGAGGCTTGTGTATCAGCTTAAAATGTGGGTGAAGCTTTTTGCCAAACTGAGGTCTGGTAGCAAACAGCAGGGGTAATAACAAGATCTAAAGTTGCCTCAGCCAGTTGCTCAACTGATATGACTTTTCACATGATTATAAAAAGGTGGAAGGTATATTACAGGTGGGTGTTTTCCCAACACATTCTGTCTTGACTGAATTTGCTTTAAAAGAATGCTTAGTTAATCTTACAGTGATGGGAGGAAGAAAAAAGTATGACCACCAGAATATTGTTTGTGCTTCTGGGATTATGAATACTGGATAGTCTGACTACCTGTGCCCAGTGCTTTGGGAGAAGACCAGGGCTACATTGTACAGAAACACAATGTTGTTTCTGAAATACGTAGGCAAGTGCTGTGCTCAGCAGCCCACACTGAGTGGTAGGGTGGGAATTGTTTGAGCTCCAAAGCTTAATTAACTGGTCATGGGGTTTAGTGGTAGGAACGCCTTGCTCAAGTCTGCAGTTCAACACTGCACTCAGTAATTGATTCCAGCCTGTCAACTGCAAACAGTGATTTGAATCTTTGTTTCTGGTTTAGTTTGGGCGATGGGTGTAGTTTTCCAACTCGTTTGGTGATTATGGATCCAGAGCAACTAACTGTCTCAAGCCAAAATGAACCTGCCAAAAGGTAACTATTGCACTTAAGCTGTACTGTGCCATAATTCATCTGTTAAAAAAAAAAAAAAAGTTTCAAAATTATTTTTTGTTTTAATTGTTTAAACTTGTTGTTGGGTTCAAAGTGAATTCGTAAGTCTTCAAAGAAGGATAGAATGAATCAAAACTAATAAACGTGATGCTGCTTGATACAGAAGGGCTATTTCTTGTTTTAGACTTCTAAAAGGACGTGGCTCTAAGGAAACAGAACAGTAGTGAAAGTAAAAGACCTTACAGGCTCTTTTAACAAGAAGAAAAAAAGTCCTAGGGAAGAATGAATAATGGTCCATGGAAAAAATACTTAAGATATTTTTTCAAATGAAAGAAAGAGTAAATATTACTTGCATTTCACTTCCTCCAGCATGCCTAAGCAAGGGATGCTGAGTCATAGTTTGCATGAGGTAAATAATGTGGCTATTGCTGGGTTTGAGCAGTGGAGTTCTTCTAGGTTGTTACATTTTAAACCTCCAAATTTGCATCGTTTGTATTTTCAAGAAGCTTGCTTCAGATTCAAAGACACATGAGTACGTGAAACTTCTGAGGACGTTTACGTGATTTTGGAAGGCTTCTGTGTTTGGTGAATGGCTGAAGGTTGTTGTCAACAGCAGCTACGTGAGTTATCAGGCATTTGGGCCAAAGGCAAGACTGAGAAGTCACTTCCAGTACCACACAACCTGTGGAATTTACACAAGCAGTACCCTTGTGCCAACAGCAGAGTAGCCTTTTGCATTAAGATGTTCAGCAGCACACCCTAGCTTTTAGTGGTGGAATACAACATTAGGTTGTTCTTCCAGATAGTACTGGTTAGGTTTTCTTTGTAACTGTGTGGCAGTAACATTGTTGTCAGTATACCATTTCTTGTCTATCAATCTAGAAATGTCTGAATTAAGCAACTCTTGCAATTACAGAATTTCTGTTGACTTTGCTTGCTTTTCAGCTCTGGAGCCAGTCAGCCCTTTCCTCCTCGACCACTCAGTGAATCACAAAATCGATTGCTAGCCAGTGATGGTCAATGGGTAGAAAGTGGCCCTGAAGAGGAAAATGTTAAATCAGGTAGACTGCACCATAACATTTCTGATTACTCTGTCATTTTGTTCATGGTGGGTGGGGTGTGTTTGGGTTTTTTTTGTTGTTGTTGTTGTTGTTTTTTTAAGCCTAAAAAGTCCTTAGGAATTGGTTGGAGTCCGGTAGAGGAAACCTTGTTACATAGAATCCAGTCAGCATGTTTATAAGCTAAGGCTAACTTGTGTCTCGTGCTCTGCTCCAAACTGAGTTTTAAGGCTAAGGTAATGGGTAGATACATCTGGCTTTCTCACTCCCTCTTCTGAGACATTTTGGATTTATTTTATATTTGATTAGGGGGAGGAAAATATTTCTCTGAAATAGGTATAACACAATAAGCATGGTTTCTGGTTTGAAGTCTTTGGTATTTGCTGTGCAGATCTGAAAAAAAAAAACACATAATTGAGATTCTCTCATATTTTAGGTACAAAAAAGCATATTATAGTTTCATTGGAAAGTTGATCTCAGCTTATTACTAACCAACCATCTCAATGAGAAACAGGTAAGACTAACGTAATTGATTGCTATTTCTTTATATATATGAGTAAACTAAAACAGACATCTTGAGGTCAAAAGTCACTAGTCATGGAGTGCAGAGAAGTCCTCTGATGTTGGATGAGTCGTAGAAAATCACAGAATCACAGAATTGCAGGGGTTGGGAGGGACCTCGAAAGATCATCGGGTCCAACCCCCCTGCCAAAGCAGGTTCCTTAGAGCAGGCTGCCCAGGTAGGCGTCCAGACGGGCTTTGAATTTCTCCAGAGAGGGAGACTCCACAACCTCCCTGGGCAACCTGTTCCAGTGCTCTGTCACCCACACTGTGAAGAAGTTCTTTCACATGTTGGTGCGGAACTTCCTGTGCTCTATCTTGTGGCCATAAAAAAAAAAGTCTACATAAAGCTCAGAATGGCTCACCAGGAGATGAGAGTGGGAGTAATGTACTGTAGGAAACATTGGTTGGCTAGATCTAGGATGAGTCGGCCTAATCCTGTAATTTAGATTGAAGTGTGTAATGTTGTATTTTTACCTGACCAGGGAAAAGAATCTCATCTGCTAAACAGGCAATTTCAAGATGAAAGTCTTGATACTCTCTCAAGGAACAACCCCTCAACTATATTGTTATTGTATATTGGTTTACCGTGCTCTGCTCTTATACTTCAAGAAAGTGTGTGCACAAGGAATGAAGGTGTCGGTAAATATAGGTGTCTACATCTGGACTGCTTTGTGTCACTTGTGACACATCGACACATTAACAATGATCTTCTTTTGTGTAAGAGCTTCTGCGCACACTGCACACTTTGCACTAGGGAAATGTAGCAAATGCTGCTGCTTGCCCTGGTGTATTTCCAGTGACTGAATTAAATTTCTCTTTTATGTTGACTTCATGCTGCAGTGAGTTTATAAACTCCTGTTAAATTTTTATTTCTAGAAGAGGAACGGATCTGATTTGGACAACTAGCAACCATAGATGCTGAGGGCTGAGTCATTACCCCCCACCTCCCTTTGTTTCTTTTAAAGAGTTGTAGAAGGCCTGCATGAAGGAATTTATATTGCCTCTCTGTGATCCCTGACACAGAAGTACAGCAAAAGCTGGAAACAGGGACCTTACAAGGAAGTGCCATTTTGTTTGAAGAGAGAACAATCTTCAAGATCTTAAAGCTCAGTAATTTTAGGATCATCTTTTTTTATTATTTATTTACTAAGAAATAGTCTATCTAAAAGGTCTCTGCAAGGGATAGCCAAAATTACAGTAGTTAGTAGTACTTTTCTTGACACTCTGTATAAATGTTCAAACAAGTACCCTAGTAAGGGATTCCTTTCAGCCTCTAGTTTTATAATATCTGATTTGATCTAAACAGGTTATTCAGTCATTTCCTTTCTATGAAAAGTAGAATAGATACTTTCTGAGATCAGTTCATGCCAGCAGTCTTTGACAGGGTATTATAGAATGTACTTAATCCTTCTTCCCACTGACCTAGAGAGAGAGCACGACTGACAGCTTAGACCAGACTATTATCTGGTAATAGTTTGGTGTGACTTTCCTTTCCAAGCTCCCTCCCTTCCTAAAGTCAGACAAATTTAACGAAGGAAGATGGTGTGCCGTGTACCCCACTTCCCCAAGCTGCATAGTTTTAGAAGTTGTATAATTAAATGAGTCAGAGTCACACCCATCACAAAGCATTTTGGTACGTGTTATCTCAAATAATACTTAACTCAGTACCACAGTGTTTCAGCTGTTCTGAGTCTAGTTGGATCTGATCGGTTTCTGATCGCCTAGCTTGTTAATTCCAGTCCCCTACAACTGGAAGCAGCCATGCAATAGCTGTGAGATCCAAAATATCCATTCCATGCACTTTGCTATGCCTTGTAATAGACTGATAGCTGTATTTTTCATTTTTTCATTTTTATACCTGTAGCATGCAGTAGAAGCAATCAAAGTTATGGCTTAAGTAAAATTCCCATGTCATTGTACAGAAAAGACAAAAATCTCCCAGCCAGCAGTCCCCCAGACTCACCTAGACAAATATCATTTGTGTCTCCAAATGTGTCAATTTAATTAAAAATGAATGAGCAATTCTTGCCAACCAGACATCCAAGAGACTTTAGCCACAGGTCAATGGTGATGGACTTGACATTCTTAGTGGAGATAATCTTATAAAACATGAGGTTTAAAAGGAGAAGAAAAGGGAAGAAAAAAAAAAAAAACACCTCCCAGAAGGCTAATTATAAGTTGAATTTAGCTTAGCTGCAGTCCCAATCGGGAGGCAGTAAAATACCTGTTATCTAGATATTCCTGTAATGCAGTATGATTTGTTTCGTGTTGTGTTTCTTTTTTCAAAGCTAACGGTGCAATTCCACTAATGAGGTTTTGTTTTGTTTTGTTAGGTTTCTGCAACACATTTTGTGCTTGAATATTACTTAATTTTGTTTGGAAAAAGTTGATCAGTAAAAAATGGAACATGAGCATTTTAGGAAGAGACAAGAAATTCAAGTTTCTGCACAGTCCAATGGATTCTTGTAAGCACTATTGCAGAGCAGGGAAGTTAAGACAGATGCCTTAAGATTCTTAACGTGCATTTATGCAGCACTGAATTATATATATACTGCTACCAAAGGGCCAAATCCTGAAGTGCCCTGCTTGGATGCACAAGGTCCAGAGTGGGAACTATGCATTTCTGTTATGCTGCGGTGATGGGGGTAGATCTGCAAGGACTCCTACCTCCTCACAGGCGATCGTCACACCTTAGGCACTGCAGAAGTCACTTCCATAGCAGGTTCTGCAGAGAACAGAAAGAAAGAAGAAAAAAATAAAAAAGAGGGGGAGGGGTTGGATTGTGGGGGATTGACAGAGTGTGGCTGATGAGTCTGAAATGCAACTGTCCATAGCACAAACACCGGGTTTTGTTGAAAGGAAGGGACTGGGTGACGTGTTCATGGTTGTAGCTCTCCCAAGTATTTCAGGACTGAGGATTCCTTCTACTGGCTGTGCTATGGAACAAGGCAATGCCAACAAAGCAAAAGCCTTTTACTTGGTGTTGCTTTTTTGCTATAGAATTGAGCCCCCTCATCCTTTTAACTTGATTTATTTAACCATATCAAGAGCATAGCTCAAAGAAGTGAACTGTCTTTTAGCTGCAAGTACATGGATTATTACTTTTCAACAATTGCCTCTCAGCATACAAAGAAAAGCCAACCCAAGAAGAAATTAACAAACTGTTACATTTTCTGTTAATGTCGGCAGCGTTCTGTATGAAGCAGTAACAAAATGGCAAAGTACCCCTGAGAAAAAGGTTAGTGCAGTTGCGTGTTGTTAGCAAATGGAACTGGAAGAGTACTGCTTTTTATATGGGACTCTTGATGGTTTATAAATACTGTTTTATACTTTTGTTTTATCTTTTTAATAAAGGCACAAGTTTTTATTGGTTCTAAAGTACCATTTAAACAAATTTCAAGTAATTATGAGAAAATTAGCATTGGATCATGCACTCGTGTTATCACACCAAAAATTTGTATGCTTTAGTCTGCCACTTTCAAGTCTATTTTAAGTGATACTGAACTGCTAAAGATGAGTGCTTTGTGTAATAATGTACCTTGTTCACAAAAGGCAAAATGTGTTTCCTGTGTGAGGAATAAAGTCCATCGTAAGCTCAAGTCCAACAGCAAAGGACATGATTTTGTTCATTTTCTCTTGCTCCTCTATAGAGAAGACTGCTACTTCATCTTTGTGTGTTATTGACGTTTTGCACCTGGCAAACGTGAAAAATAGTTGTACTGTCTGAAGCTTTTCTGATGTTCAGCTGATGCTGATTACAAATAGATGTAAACTGTTTTGATACAAACTGAAGGGGGTAGCTGAAGTGATGATGTGGACGAAAGGAACCTGTTTGGTTTCTCTACCAGACTGGTTGCTACTTAAGTCCAGTATGTTTATGATGGAAATACAAGGGTATCAATTATACTGTAAGGCTTAAACAAATGTTTTCTTTGTCTTTGGAAATAATACATTTTCTTAAATGTTAATCTTCTGCAACAAGAACACTTCAAGAATCTATGGGCATGTTTTGGTCACTGTGGAGTATTGTTGACACAGAAGTAATAGTCCAAACTTGGCATGTTATGTTTAGAAGTTGCAAAATGTGTCTTCAAACTTTGTATGATAAATTTTGCATTTGCTAATTTTCAAACTTAAAACATTTGCTATGCATTAATCTGAAAGATTTAGCTATTTTTTTCCTCAAATGTCAAGTGCAAAGTGCTCATCTGAATATCAGCTTTCAGCAATACTGACATGTTGAGCTCACAAAGAGAGAATGCATCAGCAAAATTTCTTGGGAAGAGAACAGAGACGAAAGACAGTGCGCTCAAATTGCTCACTCTAAATACCAAAATGTGCAGCCCCAAACACTGGTGGAATTGTAATTGAGGGCCCTGGATATAATCTCTTTTACTGGATCAGTGTATTACAGCGGAGATAAATACATGCATAGTCATTCCCTAGCAGAATTAGAAGCAAAATCTCTGTAATGTGGTAAACCTCACAGATCCAGCAGTATAGCCTCTGTCCTCTCCCAGCCCCTCAAATTGCTCAGTATATATTCATATGAATGCATGTATACTGTAGGCTAACATCAATATAACTTGTTTGATTTTTTCAGCCAGGGTAGTTAATCTACAGGAAAAAAAAAATGCAGGTAAGCAGGCTGGGCTAAATCCATGTGTATTCTGTAGCAAATTGGTTCATGTTTTGTTGGCGTTTCTTCAAGAGCTGATGGTTCTGACATCTTTATGCAAATCACCGATACATTTTGTCCCAGATTTCTCTCACGTTTCCAATGACAAAAGTCAGAGAGCATTGTGCTTGGGGTACTCTGGAGGCCAGAGTTACTGTTGGTAGAAAAGCAGATGTTACTGAAAAATCACTTGAAAAATATAAAATGTAGTAAAATGGTTCAAATGTGATCCTTTCAAATGCACACCCCTCTGGTTTTTTTGTTTTGTTTTGTTTTCTTCAGAAAACTGAGTACTAAGAGTAACCCTAGGCTCATAGAAAGGAATTAAGTTCTCTAAGTGAATTGTATTGGTGAACTGTTTTAGGGTTGCCCAGTGAGTGGGATGGTGAGTGCCAGGTTTTTCTTGCAGGCACTGGCCAGGGAGGAGGCATTGCTAAGGCAGGTCAGCGGCTATACTTGTCTTTGAGTTCCTGTCCTGCCAGCTCCCTAGCCACAAGCAAGGGCATTCTGTGCTGTATCTGAGCAGCGTGACAGGCAAAAAGAGGGAGCAAGCCAGGAACTAAAACCAACTTTGGTTTAAAGGACAAAAAGCTGCTGGGCTGTTGAGTTGCCAGCAGACTTACATATCGCTGCTAGCAGAGGCAGGCCGTCTGTCGGAGCTCACCACGAAATGGGGCCTTTTGGCTCACATCCATGCGCTGAGCTGCTGCACACTTCCAGGGGAGGCAGTGAGCAGCAGACCTGCCTGTTCAGGAGGCAGGAAGGGAAGATGGATCCTAAGAAAACAACAGTTGTAGGGTGCTGGGTTGTGTTGTACATGCTGGTTCTATGCTACATATCAGCAAGTCTTGGAAATAACTTATGTTCATCACTAAAAATAACAGCGCTTAAGCTTTTAGATCCCTCAAAATAATTACTAGCCATGAGTAGCATTGTAGTTACTGTAGGATAGTAAATATTAACTGCAGTCAGAAACTGTGCTATAGTATTTTTTTTACTGTTTTTTTTCTTTAAAAAAAAGTCCATATACACACAACGGCAATGCACACACAAAATGACTTGAACTCCCAGTGTTTAAGGCTGAAGCCTGACACAAGACAAGATTCCAATGTTTTCTCTTCAAGATTTCTGAAATGGAAGTTGATAAAGCTCTCCCTGTGAAGATGATGCAAGGAAATATGTGAATAGGAAAAAAAAAAAATAACTATCTTAGAAACCTCAACTAATATATATTTTATTTTCCCCAGACAATTGGTTTATTTACAGACTGTAAAGATACACCTACCTGCTGTTCCTATCAAGGGCATATTATGGGAAGAGGGCAGGACAATGTATAGGTTTCTCTAATAACTGACAAGTTAGATGTACCATAAATGATTGAAAAATTCCACTTCCAAACTTCAAATATTCATAGGTTTATTTTAGAAGGACTTCTGACATTTCTGTTTTTAGTGATTTGAGTGGGAATCATGGTAACATTTTTGTTAAACCTACCCTTTGAACGGGGAATGCACAGGTACCAAGCTACTTTTGGTATGCTATCTAGAAACTGGGCATGTTTTCTAGTGTTATAAATGCCTACATTTTTCAGGTAGTTTCTTCCCTCGTTTGATCTTGTGTTGCTTCTCTATCTTTCTAAATA
The DNA here is from genome assembly GCF_040182565.1 of Anser cygnoides. Taxonomy (NCBI): domain Eukaryota; kingdom Metazoa; phylum Chordata; class Aves; order Anseriformes; family Anatidae; genus Anser; species Anser cygnoides. The sequence continues at coordinate 193,075,856 of NC_089873.1, forward strand.
CTTTTAGGGGGTTTTGGAAGTTTTCATTAAGTTCAACGCTATTCAGTATCCGCTCAAAGTACTTCATGCTGTAGTTTGAAGTCCGTCCAGTTGTAGCTCACCAGAGCCCCAAGAGGAGGAAAAAAAAAAAAAAAAAAGGCAGGATTTGTAGTAGGATTAATGTCTGGCAGATGTACCAAGAGAAGCATCGACTCTGACACAGACGGACCAGATCTGCCTAGATCTGGAGCACTGACTGATCATATTTATTTAAAAATAAACACATAAATCCTTTGAGCTTCACGGTATATGTTCTTTGAGGACGCTGGCTAAAATTATACATAATTGAGGGATTCAGGTATACATTTAAAGAGGTTCCAAGGAGCTACTTTAACTGTAAATGCAGATCAAGAATACATTTTTCATAGTACATCAAACAAATTAAATTAAATAGCTGGGTATGCAACATAAGAGGATCTTCTCTCCCTAAATGGCACCAAAGAGAGCAGCTGCATATAAAGTTGTTATAATACTGAACACATTTACTACACTCATTTCTATCAATTTATTTTGTATATATAGACAGTTTTTATATGCATTTTTCTTAATTACATAACTGTCACAAAATGTAATGAAACTGCAAGTTGTAGTTAGTGCTAATGCTGATTTCAACTGGTGTTTGGCTGTTTTGTTTTGCAGCAATTACTTGAATCTTGTTTCCATTATATTGCTAAGTCTGATGATGTTTACAAAACTGCTTTCATTGTTTTTGGGAGTATCCCCACCTTTCCTTCCCCTCGCCCTGCCACAAGAAATAGAGAGCACATGCTTAGCAGTCAAGCACATGTGTTGGGGATGAAGTATCCATTATTATTGGCACCAAAGCATTAATGGTGATATGTGATGTGGATTCCCTTCTGTTTACATTATTTAGCTGACAACTTAAATGCTTAGCATGTTCCTCTCTAATTTCTCCTGTCCCTTAACCTGTTGCTGTCAGCTTTGTTGTGAGAAACTTAAATCTTTCTGAACTGCAAGTGTTTAAGACCATAAAAGACATCACAGAAAGAAGCAGTAGTCCTGTTGTTGTTAAAGCGTTCAACCTGCCCCTCTGTCCCCTCACCCTCTTTTTAAACTTACCTGAACACCCCTGGGTTCTCACTGCAGTTCCTTTTGTATTTGCCAGCAAGGGTTATCAACAGTTGCACTAATCACAATGTCCTCGCTGTTCTACTTCCACAGGTATTTTTAATTGTGCTGCCTAAACTTGTAATGAATTGTATTTAGGTTTCAGGTTAAATGTAAGATACATGTAATGACACATTTATTATATTTTTTTGTATGCTGCAGATAGGACTAGTCCTATGCACAGAAAAAAAAAACATGTTGCCATTTATAGTTTAATACTTGAAGTAACTTTTTAAAATGGGCTTTTATAAATGAATTACGTACAAAATCACATTACTTTGCCTGGAAGTTCCTTCGTGTTTTAATCGCATTGTGCAATTTGCCCATATGTATACTTTTCCATATGTTATCTCAAGCCATTTATAGCCATTAGAAAGCGCATTTGAGATTTTGAACATCAGTGTTAAACCTGTTCATCCTCCTCTGAAATGTAAGTCATGTTTAAATACAAAGTTGTACTATTTTAGGCCTATATTTCAAAAGTGATAAAATATTAATGTATTTGACACAACTTCATCAGTGAATGCAACATTGACTTAATAAAAGTATGTGAAATAAGCTGAAAATGGTATGTGTGTATTAGATCAGCAAGAACTGCCACGTACCTGGGAACGTATCTGTAACTAGTGATGGAAATAATTTTCACACTCTAGCTGCAACGACCAAAGATTACACTCACTCCTGAAACATGTTCCAGGTTGCTTGGTTTTTACAGGAAAAATAAAAAACTTAGCTTGTGGCTGATGATGTTCCTTCAGGACATGAAACAACATGTAGAAATCACGCTGCTCAAACAGGAATCAGTAATGTTTCTTTTTGATCAGAATTAAGTTCTGTAAGTAAGGGCAATTAAGACTCAGTGGGACACTGCCATAATGATAACACTGGCATTGAAATTCAACAATTGAATCACGGAATTATAGAGGTCTTTTCCCGCCTAAATGATTCGAAGATCACCAAGCCCAACTAAATTCTTTCCAGAAAGTTTTGAAAATGGAACATTTTATCTTCTATTAGCTGCAGCTTCATATACCTGTGACTTTGTAATTCTGGTTCATCTTAATATATATTAATATATATATATAATTAATAAAAAACTAAATACTGTTCTGTAGGATTACTTTTAATGTAAGATTTTTGTGTACCACAGCAAAGTGTCACTTATCTGCCCATATTACACTGTATTACAAAGCTACCATAACAGGTACAACAACATATTTTGTGGCAGTGCACAACAGCTGCCAAATACAAGTACACCCTGTTATTCAAGATGTCCATTTCTTTGAGACATTTAAGTGGTTCAAGTGATCGCTCATGTATCTATGCTCAGGAAACTTAGATGTCATCGTGCTTTTGAGAGTTTCCCATTTTGCACGTCTCCCTTCTCTGTTATGATTGTATTCTTGTTCCCGTGTCAGGTAAGGTCGACTCAGCCAGTACTCATTCTCTGCTTCAATTTCTAACCTTCGGATCATTGCCTGCTTCATTGAGAGGGTAACCACCCTTGGTCGCCTGTATTTTCCAATCCATTGTTTTCCAGGAATTCTCTTCCGGAGCAATACTGTTGTTAAAAACATGGTACCTTAAAATATAAACAAAAAATATGAAACACCCATTACCTTAGGGACAAAAATAAAATTAACAAGAAAAATGAAAAACATGCACGTATTTATTACGCTGCCTTTTAGCTAGCTGTTATAAGGTTCAGACCCTGATACTAGCAAACAACCACTCTGTACAAGACAGTACAATGGCAGATATGCTGGAAACATAAGACCAGAAAAGGAAAATTGAAGTTTTTTATTTAACTGGAGAGTTTACTCAGTTATCCTTAAGGAACAGAGGTATTATTAAGACGTTAATCCTTGAGATTTAACATTTTAAAGCATGTCCTCTGTAAATAAATCCCGAAAAAAACAGCCAAATACTGTTAAAGAAAGGATTTACTCCATTCCTTAATGCTACAAACAGATATCAGCACTGTTAAAATAGCGTATTTCCAGGTCCATCTTCTGGATCTCTTTTTTATCATGTAATATGTTCACTATGCCAGTATTAAGTTATCACCTGGTCTCTCCGTAAACTTACTAATATGACAATATCCACTCTTGGTTTTGAACTAGGGGAAAACCAGGCTTGTGGAGAAAGACAAAACCCTGCGTTAGACCAACCAGCAGCAACACAAAGCCCAAATACTGCTTCAGACATAACCCCCGGCTAGGACAGAGGCAGAAAAGCCCAAGCCAAGCCCAGACGTGACACGCACGCTCCTCATTAACCCGTCCGTTAGCCCTGACCGTGCCTAACCCCGCCGTGTCGTTCCGCAGCGCTCCCCAAGCCGCTCGAGCCCGGCGCCTCCCCGCCGTACCGCTGAGGAGAGCCCCGCTCCCGCTCCGCGCTCACCCCTCGGGCACTGCCCCGGCCCCGGCCCGGCGACAAGATGGCGGCGGGAGGGGTTGGGCCTCGCGCGGCTCGCGAGAGCTGGCGGCGGCCGGGCGGGGCCTGGCGGCGCCAATGGCGCGCGCGGGCGGCGGTTTGAAGGCAACGGCCGGTGGCGGCTGTAACGAGCGGCGGCCATGGCTCCCCCCGGCTCCTCTCAGCGGGCCGCGGGCGTGTCCAGGGAGTTCTTCGGGAAGCTGCGCGCCCTGGCCCTCACGCTGGAGAGGGAGGCGAAGCAGCTGGAGCGGGCCCTGCGCCGGGAGGATGAGGGTGAGTCTGTGAGGCAGGCTTCCAGCAGTGAGAGCTGGAACAGACTAACGCCTCCCCCCAGTGGTGCAGGGGAACGGGGGCTGCGGTCAGTCCCTGACGCTTCGTCTCCGCTGCTCCCTCACGGTCCCTCCCTGCCCCTGCTCCCCGTGGGGTCCCTCCCACGGGATGCCGTCCTTCCCGAACTGAGCCTGGGGGGCTGCCCACAGGCCGCAGCTCTTCCAGAACTGCTCCCACACGGCTCCGTACCACGGGGTCCATCCCCCAGGAGCAAACTGCTCCAGCACGGGTCCCCCACGGGCGGCAGCTCCCCCCAGACCCCCTGCTCCTGCGTGGGCTCCTCTCCACGGGCTGCAGCTCCGGCCCGGGGCCTGCTCCTGCGGGGGCTCTCCATGGGCCGCAGCCTCCTCCAGGCCACATCCACCTGCTCCACCGGGGGCTCCTCCACGGGCTGCAGCGTGGAGATCTGCTCCGTGTGGGACCCGTGGGCTGCAGGGGGACAGCCTGCTCCACCAGGGGCCTCTCCACGGGCCGCAGGGGAACTTGTGCTGCGTGCCTGGAGCACCTCCTGCCTCCTGCTGCACTCACCTTGGGGGCTGCAGGGCTGCTTCTCTCTCAGCTCTCACCCCTCTCTCCCAGCTGCTGTAGCACAGCAGACTTTCCCTTCTTTCAGTCACCTCACCCAGAGGTGCAACAACATCACTTATTGGCTTAGCTCTGGCCAGCACTGGGTCCTTTTTGAGGCAGCTGAAACTGGCCCTTATCTAGCATGGGGCAGCTGCTGGGCTCTGCTCACAGAGGCCACCCCTGCTACCAAAACCTTGCTGCGTAAACCCAATACATAAGTGCAGGTCTGGCCTCACCTCCTTCCTGGGGCAGCTGAGGTCCCAGAGGTGGGCTGGGGGCCCTGCATCCCTCAGGTCCCAGCCCTGTTCCAGCCACAGGTGCAGGCCATCACACACAGGGCTGTCTGGCATTGCCCAGGCACTGATGGCTGACCCACTTCTGCCCACTAGGGACCCCCTCACCCCTCTGCTGACTTCAGCCCCTCACCGGCTGGTCCAGCCCAAGCTTCATCACAAGCACTCACCCCAGTAGCTGCACCATGGACGTTCCGGCACTCCCACCTGTGGACTCAGCCCAACTACTGCACTCACGCCCATGTACACACACAGCATGGAGAGCCCTGACCCAGGAAAGACATTAGGAAGGAACTTAATAAGAGCACAGGATAGACTTTGCAGCCAGGGACAGGGCACAACTAGATGAGAGTAACAACCACTTAACCATTTACAAGTAACAGGCCCTTTTTATCCTCTCGCCCCCCTGTTTTCCCATTCTTATTCCTCCCCACATCACCACTCCCTTCTCACTCCTCTCTCCCAGCTGCTGTTGCACAGTGTTTTTGTTTTTCTCATTCTTAAATCTGCTCTCCCAGAGGCACAAACAACATCATTTATTGGCTCAGCTCTGGGCGCCCCCTTCCCTACCATCATCTCTGAGCACTTTTGAGGGTGTGCAGATGAGCTTTTATCACACAACATACATAAATAAATTTGAGTCTGTATGATAAAGCAGGACTCACGTTCTTGCTTTTACCCTTTTAATAGATCAAGACAGGAAAACACATTTTCAGGGTTTGTTCTCTGTCTGAACAAATAGTTCAAGGCTCTAATTAAATTTATCGCTCTGCTATGTCGTGTCACACAGCAGGTGTCCTCTTCTATGCTATTTATTCGCATTAATCTTAATTTCCAGTGAAAGAAGTAATGTCAGCTTTTGACTGCTGCCTGTATAAGTGAATAATACTAAGACCTGTCTGCATATAAATAAGGCAGAAGAACTCAGCTTTTTGTGAAGTCTGTTTGTCAGTGGTATCCAGATCATTTTATAATTATTATTTCAAAATCAAGCTCTGTAAGGATGAAAATTTAGCAAAATAATGCTTTGCTCTCCACGCACCTACCTACTGCAGTGATGTCTGCTGTAGGTTATTTTTTACAATATTAGCTGCAACTCTAAAATAGAAGCCTGGGCAGTTTCTCTGTGTAGTTCAACACACTGTGCAAACTGCAGTCTCATGCAGTGCAAGGTACCCAGTTATAGGTACATGGTATGAACTAGTTAATCTTAATTTTCTGTCTCGATTCTTTCTCTAAGATGTGTCTACATTCTGATGTACAATGTACTCATGCTAAAAAATACTAAACCCCCTTTTTTTCATTTCAAAACCATTTTATGTGAATGTGTATATCAAAGACTATGAAGAAGAATCTCCAATAAGAGTCTTACAGGACCTGCACAGTGAAATCAGGACTCTGAAGGTAAAGTCTTAACTTGCTTCCTTCTTGAAAAACTGGGGGGGAGGTGTCCATAAACTGATGGCTGTATTTTGATCCTTAAGCCACAATGCAACTCTTATTCAGCAATTCTGACCCTTATTTTTATTCATTTACCTCAAAGTCCTCATAATGGCTGTGGAAATACAAGGCAGAATCCAAAAATTTTGGGTGACTTAGAGCTGCGTTTATAAGTTTGCACTTGATGTTGTCAGTCGGGTCCACGGGGGACAATGGGAACGGGGAAGCTGTAGCCATGCCAGGGCATAGCTGTAGGGGAGCAGGATGCAGGAGCTCCCTTGGGAAGAGGCATACCTGTCTTTGTTCAATGGCTAGCGTTTAGAATAAAGGAAGCCTTCACAGGAGAGCCTGCGCTTTCAGCCGTTCAGTTAAACTTGTAGATAAAGTTCTCCATTTCTTTAACAAGCAGAAAAATAGGCTTTAGAAATGGGCATGAAGTAACTGAGGGGTAAGTTAAGCTGTAAACTTGAAGTTTACCAGCTGTTTTGCCCTACATTCTTTGTATGTGGAAGTTAAAGTCCAAAACCAATTGTTATGTAATTTTACTCCTATTTTTAATGGAGCAAAAGCACATTTTTGTTTGATGGGTTACCGGGAAGTAGTTATACTGTGAACTGTCGCCTTAATTTAATATTTGTACATTTTTTTTACACTTAATGCCCTGTATATTCCTGATGTTTTATAACCTATTTTTTGGGTATAAAGAAGACCTAAATGTGCTGCTTATCCTCATCTGAATTGAAGTTCACTAATTCTTCCCAAAATGCTTAATGTGTAAACAATTACCAGGTGGTGATTTGAAAACCAATATTGTTACATTTCTCCTTTCCTCCTCCACCAAAGGAAGATGTTAATGCCAGTCTTGGTAAGAGTTGTTCTGAAAGGCAAGAAATTAATGATTTTATAAAGGCAAGTGAAATATTGATACGAAGAAATGCAGCGGATCTGGGAAAAATAAGAGAGCTGTTCCAGAAATATGGCTACAAACCACGTGTCAAAGTCTCTGCAGGTAATATTTTTTGCAGTAGAATGTGTGAACATAAATGAACTTTCTAAAAAGGTTTCTCTTTTGCTATGGGTATGTTTTTGTTAATTAAGAAGTCAAGTATATCTGTTATTTGCTTTATAATAACCTGAAGGTAAAGGTTCTGTTGTGATTGGTGCCCACAGAATAAATTAAACACCAAAAGCTTACAGTCCGATCTCCTGACATGCTTTTAAGTTTGTGTGTGTTTCTCTTCACTAATAGCTATCCTGAGAAAACGTGTTAGCAAATGTACTCTCATAACCTAGAGAGCTACGCTGCTTCAGCTTCTCGTGCACGAGAAATTATTGTAGATACATCTACAATAGTTTATATTCATACGTGGTTACATTAGCTTAAATCACCACAGAGAAAATCTTAAATTAATGCACTGCGTAGCACAAGTGGGACAAGAGAAGCACATACAGAGTTTAGGTGACACATAATAGTCTATGAAGTGGTAGTAGCTAGATCACTGAGTTGAAGATGCTTAATCCAGTCAGAAACTGCATGCACACCTGTGTGGAAAAATCCAGCTGAGCGAAATGAGTTTAAAATAATACCGTGGTGTGTACCACACACATTCCTTTCTGTATCAAGGGCCCAATTGGTCTTCCAGATGCCTTTGGCAGGGTGTGCCTGAACCTTCTCCTGAGTGTTATCCAGTAATTACACAAAACACCATTGTGGTCGTGGGCCATGTTCACCCAGAGCTAAACTACTGAGTGTTTTACAAAGCTACCGCAGAAGGCTCTAATTTTATACTGCCTTACTTCCCTTTCTCTATACACCTTTAATGAGGGCTTCAGATACAGCTACAAGGTTAATTTCTTTTAAGATGCATCTTTTAACTAAGTGTATTTGCACATGTAACCCCAGTACACATGCAAAGGTAATACCTCTGCCATATTATTTTAAATATTTTCCCCTGCTGCTTATGTCATGCAGAAATTCACAAATGCTTCGGGGTGTTTCAGTTTATATAGCTACAGAAATGTACAAGTTACTCCTGTGTTTATTTCTGCAGTGGACTATTGTTATCTAAAAAATAATCTTTTGTGAGTTTTTAGTTACTGCTTTGTAACCTTTCTTCCATGCAATTTTTCTGAATAATGAGCACGCTAGTACTGCATGCAACTTTTGTTTTTTTCCCCAAAAACATTTTCAGTTCTATACAAAATCTGTTTTCATTACCATTTGTTGTACATTTTTAATGAATGTCTACTCTTGCAATAAATAACAAAAAACAAGTAATATAAATAGCGTGAAGCAAAACCAAATTAATGTATTCAAGATCAATACTTTGTGTCTGTTCCATGCAGAGGTAAATTCTGTTAAAAATATGTTTGTGTAAGAAGCTTTCAGTATCATTTACTCCTGGAAATAATATTTAACAATAGATAATTCAATAAGTGTGTGACCTGTGTTATAAATATAGCTTAGCCTGACGTGATACCTGTTTTAGCTTCAGGTTTCAGCATTTTAAAATGAAAGAAGGAATCTATTTTTTTAGAATAATGATTTTTTTTTTAAAGACTGTTGGGGGAGGGGTGAGGATTCCTAACTTCATAAATTCTTCAAAGAGAAACTTCTGACATAATTTTATTTTATTATTTTAAAGTTTGTTTGTTTGTTTGTTTTTCTCCAACAGAGGAGCAGGAAGAGGAAGTTAACAGTGATTCAAAGGTGTCTGCCCAGAATAAATCTGATGAAGAAAAAGCAGATGATGTACCTCATCTTCCTACTTGCACTGAGAACCCACTGGTGCCCAGAGACCCACTGCGTAACCCCCAACTTTCAGATTTTGGTCTTTCACAATATGCTTTCTCTAGGCCTTGGAGTGCAGTAAATGGACAGCAAGCAGCAAATTCACAAAAAGAAGATTCAAAAGCCAAGACTCCACTAAAAACACGTACCCCCTGTATTTTGCCCAAAACACCAAAATGTATGCTCAAAATGGATGACTATGAGTGCTTAACACCAAAACTTGAACACTTTGGCATTAGTGAACATACCATGTGTATGAATGAAGATTATACAATGGCACTTATTCGTAAAACTACTGAGACGAGCAAGAAGTAAGTAAATTATTTAAAGTTCAGGTTGTTTCTCCATTGAATTTTCCGTAGTTTTTTCTTGCTGTACTATTTTCCTGGTGCTATTGCCCGTCTTTTCTTCTGCAAACAGGTAATTTGTTTATTATCTACCAGCTGGTTAGTCCTGTGTCTATATCCAGCTCTCTACATGTATTTTCATGTACACTTTGCATGCCAGATACTGATATGAAATACATCTCAGGTACACTCCTTCCCTTGACTGCACCACGGTAACAATCTCCCATATACAATCTGTTTACAAGGGGAAAATACAATATATAACTATGATATTTTACATTACTTAACCTAGGATTTGTATTTGAGGATGCATTGCCCGAAGTAGACGTTACATTACCAATTTAAAGTTTTAAAAATCTTTAGGAATATAGCACTGGAAGTTTTTGAAGCGTTTGGTTAAATGCCTCACTGTAGAAATACGCTGTACTTTCTTATTATTTCCTCAAATAATATTTTGTAAATAGCTTCAGCTTATTGCACAACTTAAAATCTTTTGTTTTTTTTTTAACTTTAGAATTCTTTCTTACTTTTTTTTCCTGTTTAATGAGAACTGTTTTAAATATGATCTTCAGCTTTAATTATGGCCACAATTTCTAAATGGATACATCCACAAATGTACAGTCTCTGTCTGTGTCTTAGAGTGAAATGATTACAGAGCCCACTGGAGATGTGATTTTTTTTTTTTTTTGGTGGTGGTGATGTCATGTATAAACACTGTCAGTCTTCCATACCCCTAATGATAAATATCAAAGTTCTGTAGAGAATTAGATACAGGATGGTTGGTGCGTGTTGCATCGTTGTCATCATTAATGGCCAAAAACAGATGAACATGCAAGCAATAATAGGGCCTAAAGTTAAAGCTGCACATGGATTCAGAATCTATAAATCATTAGAGTTAAAATGTGTTTAGCCAGTGTATTTGTTTATTTTGCAATGTTGTTAGTATTAGCATGCAATTTGATTAGAAAGACTGAAACAGTCTAACTGCTTCTTATCTTCAAAAGGCGTTTGTCTCACCCCTTAGTGAGAAGGTTCAGCATGTTAAATGGGTAGAACATTAAGCCAAAAGAAACTGAAGATAATGTTTCTGGATAATGGGTATAATCTTTTTAAACTTGTCTGATACTCTGGGAACATACACTAGTTCAAATGGAAGTAGCTTTATACATGTGATTTCCAGAAATAAAGACAGGTAATAATTCTGACTTTCTTGGAGACAGCCCTGCCCTATCACATCCCTTTCTTGTGCCAGCCAGGTCTCACACCTAGCTGAAATCTGCCTAGCAGCTGTGCATTGTGTGAAAACCACTTTAAAAACACATCCCAAAGTTCATTTTATATATATATATATATATATATGTGTGTGTATATATACATACACACACACACATTATATATATATATAAAAATAATTCTCTGTGTATAAAATCATACTTTACTAAAACATAAAATATAAATATTGAAGAGATCTCAATTCTCCAGCTGTTTAGTTTTTTTCAGATTTTCAGTTCTGAAACAGGTAAAAACAACATACTCTACATGTACCTACTACAAAGCTGAAACCAAAAGTAACTAGAAAAGAAAAAAGTGGAAAGTGTCTGAACAAAAGTGTTTACAACAGAGAAGAGCAAGTATAACAAAAACTAAAAATCAGATGGTTTCAGGTATCTATAATACTACCAAAGAAAAACTGACTTGAAAAAGTACATTGTTTTCTTTAATTAGTTTTTGTTGTTGTTTTTATAAGAAAAAAAGACTCAAAACTTGAGGCTTGTTCATCTAATTAAAATATGCTGCCTCAGATGGGTTTTCTTAGTCATAGGCTTTTTATGGAGGAGCTCCAAATCTGGTTCTCATAACAGAGATAATACCAGAGAAAAAGTGGAAGATTACTTAAATACTACAAAGAAATGTGTATAAAAAAGGTATTTTAAACATTTAAAATACTTTCACTTAGCTGTCTACACGTTTTTCCACTAGAATGTCTTGGATGTTAAAAAAGAGTTTTCAAAATTTGTTTCCAGTTTTGTGGAATTGATATTGAATGGTTTTTCCCTCAGAAGTCAGTTAGTGATTAACATAATAATCTAACTCAAACTTTAAGAACTAGTTAAAAATCGTTTAGTATTCAGAATACCATTAGTAGGTTTAGAGTCAGGAACCACTAGCCAGGGTGAAATAACTTCGTATCATGGTTGCTATGAGAAAGTTACAATTTAATAGTCAACAAAATTGCTTAGTCTGTAAATTGTTTCTTCTATGATGGTTGTTCTATGTTGGTGTTACTACAACTGAGAGATTGCACAGAAACGTGTCTGTGTTCTTAATTTGCCCATTTGTGGCTCAGAAACCTACAACAGCATGTTAGACATCTTGAAATGCACAGACCTGAAATACCCGTGAAATCTAGTTGCTATGAGATTTTTTTTGCATGGGCTTTCATTGACAACGTTCTCCTGTTATTTAGAATTTGCAGGCAGCAGGCAATTCAAAATGAAGTAGGCTCTATCCCTCACACATTTGATTCTCATCTGGGAAAACATATTATTTTTAATACCTTGGATTAAAGTCTCAGTATGTTTAATAGCGTGGTTGGACTGAATGTTCACATGCTACAAATTACAGCCGTAGAATCGGAGATAGTAAAGTATTTCAGGAGAAAAATTTTAGACTCATGTTGATGAACAAATACTAGGCTGACTGGGTTGACAGTATTCCTTTCATGGTGATTTCTTCATATTGAGAGTTAACTGAGGTTTTTGGGTTTCAGCTTACTTAAAAAAGATGATCATGAAGTGAATGTAGTAAAAACGACATCCAAGGAAATCATGGTTACACCTGGGCCAAAAGCAGAAACAACAGACAAGAATGGTAAGTTAAAAAAAATTATAATAAATGTACATATGTGTTTTTCTCATAATGCATATGTTAACACATAGTAATTTTTTAAACTATGATTCATCTTAAATATAGTTAATTGAGGCCCAGTGATTATTTGCCTATTAATGTCCAGAAAATGTAAAGTTGGTGGCTTCTATGGGAAATCTGTTCACTTCAGTATAAATCATTGCTCATTCTTCTACTGTTATCCATCTAGAATTATTCAGAGGCATCCATCATTTCATAATTGTAATTTATTTTTATTAACAATAAAAATACTATTATGCCAATTTAGCCCTTTTCCAATAATATTGCATCTGTTTCAAGCCAGGAAATTAAAAGAATAGGAAAGAAACTGCTTTAAAAGATGCTAACCAAACAGTTACTTTGAGCTTTCAAGAGTAGCACTAAGATTTTCTTTGAGAGGAAATGTAATATACTCTCTTGAAAATGTATGAAGGTCTTGGAACAAATATACGGACTACTGAGTATATGAGAAACTAAAGCGATAGTGATTTAAGTTGGGCTTTTTCAGTTACATTCAGTAGCAGGACTGGACATTTTTTTTGTATGTTTGCATTTGCTGCCATTAGAGCTCTGCAGCTTGGATGTTTCTTCATACTAGAAGTGTTGTCAACTAAAATGATACAGGTGTTCTGGAGTATGCAAATAAATCCATATAAAGCTAATAGATTTGGGAAACTAAACTGAGGCACTGCAACTGGCAATATGTATGTATATTTATCAATTCATTTATTTATTTTTTCCTAATTTCAGCAGCGGACTGTATGGCTTCTCCTATGGTACCCGTGTTCTGTACGCCTGGTTTGAAAATCCCTTCCAGAACAGATAGTACAGTGTTATCCAAGTCACAAGAGATAAACAAACTGCTTCTTCCTAATCATACAGGAACGCCACCACTTCCAGATTTTGAAACAAGATGGCTAAAGGTAGAAGCTATGGTAGTAAATAGCAATTACATCCTTCGATACGCTTTTACCATAAATTGTTTTTCAAATGTCAATTTGGGATTCTTTTCCTATGCTACTTTTCTGTATGTCATTGTAGATCTTTCTAATGGTAATTTTGTAAGAACATTTATTAATACTCCATCTAAGATAAATAAGTTAACTGAAGGCATCTAATACTTCTTTTGCAACAGGTAAAGCTGGGGGAAAAGAGTGAGTCAGTGACAGAAAATGATGCAAAAATAAAACAAACCATAGAAGATAGCGTTCCTCCTACTGTGAGCTCAGATGAGTATCTTAAACGTTTGGGAGACCCTTCTCCTCCTAAAATAAAACAGTATGACCATTTGCTCAGTACTCCGCCACCTCCAGAAATAACAAGGATACCAGATGATGTTCTACAGGTCAGCTAATATGTATTTTTCTGAATAGCTTTCATATCAAAACAGTAGTATTAAAAGAGTTGAATTCTATCAAATCTTGTTCCTCAGAAAGAAAGGATTCTCTGCTGCTTATTGAAAATGTCTAGACTGTAATCCTGTTTTGAGTTCTTAAATAATTATTTTAATTCCCTTTTAATGTTTGCTGTAGATTCTGTCAAAGTATAATCATAAAGTAGTAGACTCTTCTAAAGCCAAGAAAATGGAGACTAAGGCAGGAGGCACTACAAGATTTGAAAGTGATTTCACTGATTACTGCAACAAAGAGAACAGGTATGATCAAATTTTACAAATTTGATTATATAATTGAATTTGGAGGAGCTCGGAAGATGCTTTAACGCATTTAGAGATTAACGCAGTTGCTTTTGCTCTTCAGCTACCAAAATAGCTCTTGTTTATGTGACTAAATATCTAGTCTTTGGCGTGATATGTCTGCCTTTTGTATAAAGAACAAATACTATAATTAATTGTGTGTTTGAATCATCAGAAGCTTTAAAAATTGAAGGAAAACAAAGTTAGTTTTTACTGATTTTATCTGTAGGTATATTTTGCTTTTTGGTAATCAAAGCCTCTGTGAGTGTTTTATGCTTTATTCTGAGTAAATTTAGGCAATAAAGCTAAAGAATGGAGAAAATTATATAAAGTGACATAACCAATTATGGTGGTCCTTTTGGCATAAGGCAGCAGGCACCTCAGAACCACACAGCTGTTTGCTCACCCCTCCCCCCAGTGCCAATGGGATGGGGTAGAGAACTCATGGGCTGAGATGAAGACAGTTTTTAATAAGGAGAGGGGGGTGAAAAAGGGAAAAAAAAAAAAAGATGCACAATGCAATTGCTTGCCACCAGCCGATCAATACCCCGCCAGTCCCCAAGCAGTGGCAGCTCCCCCTCCCAGCCAGCCCCCCCAGTTTGGAACGGGTTGCCCAGGAGGTGGTGGAGTCACAGTGCCTGGGGGTGTTCAAGGAAAGGTTGGGCGTGGTGCTTAGGGACATGGTTTAGTGGGTGACATTGGTGGCAGGGGGAATGGTTGGACCAGATGATCTTGGAGGGCTTTTCCAGCCTTAATGATCCTGTGATTCAGCATGACACCCCACGGCATGGGGCATCCCTTTGGCCAGTCTGGGCCAGCTCCTGGCTGTGTCCCCTCCCAGCTCCCTGGGCACCCCCAGGTACCTCACTGGCAGGGCAGCACCAGGAGCTGAACAGTCCTTGGCTCTGTGTGAGCGCTGCTCTGCAACAACTGCAACGGTGGTGTGTTATCAGCATTACTCTCATCCTAAATCCAAAACACAGGACTGCATCAGCTACTAGGAAGAAAATTAGCCCTATCCCAGCCAAAACCAGTACAGGCAAATACCAATTTCTTTGAAATGCAAAGCCACCGGATGAACAATATGTGAGATGAAATTAGTCTACAATAAGCGTTAACTAATCTTTGAACGATGGAATAATGCATTTTAAAAATTGATCTAAATAGAAGTTTTGACAACTTGATCAAGTGTAGATATTCCTCATCTGTTATACTTGTTGCTTATCTGTTAAACTTGGGGTCACTACGGATTATTTGGGCAAGAGGTACAAGGAAATTATATGAAGTAAAATAATAATCACAACAATTCGGAATGAGATGAAGAGAAGTAGGTATCTTAATATACTTGGAGTTGGAATCCATTTGATTAATCTGATAGAGTAAAAGGTCTCGTTTTAGTTGACCTTTTTTTGTCAGGCAAGTTCTCAAGGTTTGTGTCTTCTGCTAATTCAGAATATGATTGAGGTGGTAATAGGTTCATGAACTCTTCTGGATATATTTGCAGAGCCTATCCTGGTTTTTTCAAGCCAAACGTTTGAAATCAAGCTGAAGACCATATTTCACCTTCATGGATCTTATCACTGAATCATAGAAAGCTCAAAAAGCAAAAAGAAATACCTGCAGAAAAGAAGAACAAAAGAAAAGTGTGTTGTTTTCCTGGAGAAAACTTGATATGGATTAATTCGAACTAATGACTTTACGCATAATGTTTTGTTAAAATTAGTGACAAAATAGATTTTGTTTATATTTTTTAATATTGCTTCAAAGAGGACTAAGGTCACGTATTATGTAATACTTCAGTTGTTCCATGTGATTCTTGTGTTTGCTGTGGATATATGTGTATATACATTTGCAGTAGGCTGTAGAGAAATGTAATTAAGTTGCAATAAAGGGAAAGTCCAGTATGCTGCCCAGAAAGTAGGTATCTCTCGATGTTGTAGTGACACTGCATATCTCTTTGAGGCTGCATATCTCTTTGAGGCTGAGTTTGAAGTGTAGTACTCTGACAGTATTTGGCATCTTCAATGGAATTGCTATTTATGTGAAGAGCAACTCCTGCTTTACTGTTTTAAAGCATTCAGACAGATATTCCTTCATCAGGCTGTCTGATGGACGGGCATTTCTAGCGCTTCTCTTTCAATTATAGCTTTCTTACATAGACATCATATTAAGTACTAGGCATCTGTTTTCCTTTTGGCAGTCTGATAGCTATAGCCATAAAAGGTGACCGTCTTGAATATGAATAACTTGAAAATATATTGTGCAATTGCTACTCGTTAGAGATCTGCTCTGTCTTTAACTGCTTGAAAGATTTGTTGGCAGGCATGTGAATGATTGCTTTCCTCTCCCATGCACCACGGCCATGTGTGTTCTGTAAGTGGTGCTGTCATTTCCAGTTGTGCAAATGTATCCCTGCATAGCTGACCAAGTTTAACTTCTCAGAGCTGTTTGGCACCTTTTGGATATCTGGTAGTCACAGCAGTTGAGATGCAGGTTTTTTTGGTTTGTTTGTTTGTTTTTTCCACCAGAGATTTTAGTCTTGTCCAAAAGAAATCCCAACTATGTATTCCTGCTTGGAGCCAGTTTGCTGTTACCAGTGTCAGCTAATCCTCTGAGTGACTTGAGTACTGCGTTTACCAGCTTTATATAGTCTTCCTCTTGGCAGCTAAAATAGTGCTATCTTAGTGTGCTTTCCTGAATTTTCTGAACACAGCTGGACATTCTTTGAAATCCTCAGGATGTGCACACATCTGGAGATGCCTGAAAGTATTTTCTTGGTTGCTAGAGGGACTTGTCCTGGCTAAAACCTAGTAAATGTAGGAGAATTTTTCATGTTATCCCAGCCGCTTCCTGGGATGAGCGTGCATCAAATTAGCCGGAGAAGCTGATTTTCTACCAATTCTGGCCTGGGCACAGTTTTTTCTTTCCTAGCTTCTGTTTAAAAGTATATATTTTATGTCACTCTTTGAAATTGACCAATACTTTGAATTCTGAATAAATCTGTCTCAGCTGCTTTGTGTCTGCTTGGAAAACTAATCATCTGCTGCTTATAAAAACTCTTATTCATTCTACCCAAGTCTTTCAGGGAATGAGGACCAGATCTCCTTCCACCGTCTTCACAGACTAAAACCACTTAACGGGCTGGATGCTAGTCGTGGAATTTCATGGTCCTAAAAGGGTACAAAATATTCTGTTCCAGAGCAAGAATCCTTTTGCCAGACAGATTCACCAGCACTAAGCAGGGGGGGTTTCATAGCCTCCATTCACCTTGCACTTAATGGCTATTTGATGAATGATACTTTCTTGCCCTGAAGCAATCCAGATACCCTGAAAGACTAGGTTTAGCATCAAATGGAGCAAAGAGCCTGACTACCCAGGACCTTGATGGATTTCTTTTTCCTTTCAACTAGTAAAACTTATAATAAGGCTTATAACTGTCCCTTCCCTAAATGTGAAAACAGCATAATTCTGTTAACATGTAGAGATAGAAGTTCTCTTCAGGATGACACTGAAATCTTAAAATCTTATGGTCTTCTCATTAAAATATCCTAAGATGGAAGACATCTACAAAGACCGTCCACACAGGACCACCCAAAAATCAGACCCTATGTCTGAGAGTGTTGTCTAAGCACTTCTTGAACTCCAGCAGGCTCGGTGCTTTGATCACTTCCCTGGGGAGCCCGTCCCAGTGCCCGACCACCCTCTGGGTGCAGAACCTTTCCCTAACCCCCAGCCTGACCCTCCCCTGTCCCAGCTCCATGCCGTTCCCCTCGGGTCCTGTCGCTGTCCCCAGAGAGCAGAGCTCAGCGCCTGCCCCTCCGCTCCCCTCGTGAGGGAGCTGCAGGCCGCCATGAGGCCTCCCCTCAGCCTGCTCTGCTCTGGGCTGAGCAAACCAAGGGACATCAGCCCCTCCTCATATGTCTTCCCTCTGGACCCTTCACCATCTTTGTTGCCCTTAAGGTATTAGGACAGGATGCTGGCATAAGACAATGATTTGGGATCTACAAATGAAGTTTTACAAATTCATTTTGTTGTGTTTTTTTTTTTTTCTTACAAAATTACTCAATACAAGTAGAGTTACTGTTTGTGCTAACAGCCTCTTGTAAGGAGAAATACTGCTATGAGGTGGATATAATCAGAGCAGCAAAAGCTAGTTTTAGTTTGTCATGCATGGATTTCATTCAGTAAAGTGGTAGCTTGAGTATTGGGGATGGGGGAGGCACAAGTGGAAACAAGCAGTGTAGGAAACCAATCCCTGTTCAAAATCAGCTGGGAAAGGTGGTGGTGGAAAGTTTTTGTTTCCTCAGTTCATGGCCATGTGATAAACCACACACTCAAACACTGGAACAACCATGGATGTGGGCTGGAGGAGGTTAAGACTCTCCTTAAGCCAGTGTTGCTGCTGCAGAAAGGCTTGTCCCACTGCACATGGAAATGAAATGACAGGTTAGAGTGGGAATCATACAAAAGAACTTAAAAGTTGTGTGTTGTTTTGTTGTAGGGTAGATGCAATAATAGCACTGGCCTGTCAGGAAGTGCAGTTTGGATAAACAGCAGCTAATTAAGCAGCAAAGGCCTTTATCTGTAAGGGACCATTGTCACCTGAAAACGGGCAAAGTTGACTCAGAGCATGTTCTGTGCTATTCTTAATCCTAACTGGGGGCTGCTTCCCCTAGCAGACGTTTTTTCACTTCTTTTGCACAGAATTTAGAGGTTGTGTGGTTTTACAAGGGATTGTTTTCACCTGCTGAGCCACTGAAAGCTAATTAATTTTATTTTCTAGTTTGTCTTCATTATGGAAATTAGTAATCTCAGACTCAACTTCTGCCTGGTTGCTAGATCAGATGCGAGGGAAGGGTGAGAACGGGATCCCGTCTTCTAGCAGTAGCCTGCAGTCAGAACAGATTGAGCACAGCATGAAATTGCACTTCAATAGTTGGGACATCTGGGAAGCAACCAAAAAAACATGGCCTTTGGTTTGGCTTCATTTGCTACAGTTCTTAATGTTTTTGCATTTGTTTTAGGATATAAAATGTGTCAGCTAACAGAGCATTTGCTCTATAATTCTATTTGTTGTCTAAGGAGTGTCTCAAATTGTTCTGCCTCGGAAGCCCCTAGAAGTGGTAAATGCTTTCTTTTCTTTGAAATATTTTGCCTGAGGTTAAATACAAATATAGATCTCACAAGGAAACGAAGCTTCCCAGATGGCTGTCAAGTGGACAAATGACAAGCATGGCTTTTAGTGCCTCCTGCTGTGCTTTTATTGGTGTTTTTATAAATCACTGGAGCAATAACTGGAGCCCAGGCATCTTTGGTTATTTAAAGCATCATGGATGCTTTAGATTTTCCTTAAGATGTGAAATTTATTTTGTTCTCTGTTTTAGAAAGCCAGTTGTCGTTACTCAGATGTTCCAGTACCCATGGTGGTTGCGTGTGTCCCATCAACATCTGTAGCAGATATTGGAGCTGCCCTGGATTTTGGGAGTACTGTTCACAGTCCCATGCCTTGTTTCTCCATGGGAGAGTAATACAGAGATTGTGGCATTTATAAGGAGCAGTGACAGCATCCAGTGGCTGCACTATGGAATCGCATGCATGCTGTTCCACAGAAATACGACTTTCTACTAAAACTATATCAATTGATGCCGCCTAATTCTCAATCAACCAGAAGGTAAAACTTCCTGCTATTCCTATGGTAATACCCACTTTTACAAGGGGCAGCTGACAAAATAGCTAGGAGCTGACCGGGTCCATGCACTGCTTTGGCCTTGTCTTGTCTAATTCAAGTTGAAAGGTTTTAAAAAGGTGGCACAAATATGGGAAAACGGTCCATGGAAGAACATGCTCTGCTACATGGGCATTTCTCCTAGGAAAAGATCAAGCAAAGGATGGTCGCATTGCAGAGTACGCGGCAGGAAAGTGTTCAAATGCCTTCATGATGCGTTCTTGGTTAAAGCCCTGCAGTTCTGCTCCCTACTGATTGCTTATGCAGTTGTTGGAAACCGATATAAGCCCTTGCTGCACAGTCCTGCCTTTCCTCTCCCCCAGTTGCAGGCTCCCATGCCCTTGGTTGCATCACTGCAGTTGCTGCTGTGGCTGCCTGGGAAGGCATTCCTGCTCACCCAGCCGCCAGAACTGATTGTTGTTTTGCAAGGTTACATTACTCCTGGGCTCTGCGCTGACCCAAATCACTGCTCACCTGCAAGGGCACTGACTGGTGCTGGGGCAGAAGGGAAAGGGCCAGGAGGAGGGCGAGCACAGGTGTCCTTTCTCACCAGCAGTTTAAGCAGCTCATGAAACCACATCCTTGCATATAGGCATGGAGCTGGCTTGGCTGTCTGTACAGCTGTTTTGGTAAGGTTTTTTGTGGCCACAGCTCCATTAGAAGTTCAAGGGCAGCTGAAGCAGCTCCTCTTCTTCACTCCAGCACCCATCACTCCTCCTCCTGAGCCCACTTGCAGATAATACTTTTTTTTTTTCCTGCTGTGTCACAGCTGAGCCTGCTTTTGACCAGAGCTGTAAAGCAAAACTTAAGCCTTCTGAATTGCTCCACTCAGGATAGCTTGGTGATGGAGCCAGGAACATCTCTGATGCAACAGAATTTACTGACGAGGCAAGTGTGGTTTGTCCTCACCTCTTAAATAAGAAGGGACTTAACCCAGACGCCAGCTTCATCAGCAGAAATGCAGCCAGCCTCTCCCGAAACCTCTACATAAAAACTTTTATGTGGGTCAAGGTCATCACAGAGACACAGCCACCCCTGGGGTGGGAGCGAGACCCCATAACAGAGGGGCGGTGAAGTGAGAGGGGGGCTGTGGGAACAGAGCCCTTAGTCTAAGGGCTGAGAGGAATATCAGAGAGGGATTTGACTTTTTTCCCATTATGTTAAATGAAAGCCTGACAAGCAACAGCATCAGCAGTTGTTACGCAAGTTGTAACAAGGTAATGGTGAGGGTTTTGGTGTTTAAATAAAAAAGCATTTGTTGCGACACACCTTCTTTCTTATTAAGTTTTTAAAAAACATTGGTTTAGATGGATGAAATGAGAGGGAAAAAGTCGTTCTAAGAACCAAGTTTGCTTGGGGAAGCAGAACAAAGTCCTCCAGGAAAAACAAACCTGGGGTAGCAGGAGAGGTGTGCCAAAGGAGTACAGAAACATGAAGCCACATCTGCGGGAGCAGAGCAGCTGAGCTAGCTGAATGCAAAAAGGACAAATTAAGGGAACAGTTTCCTGGGTTTTCTAGCTGGAGCCGTTTCATCCTGCTGCACCCTGGCACAGGATGGGTACTTCCACTTGTGCTGCCAGAAAAATAAAATGAGAGGTTGGGTGCTGGTGAAAGCCCAGCTGTGACATGAGAAGCTGTCTGTTAGTGCTGTGAGCATTGAAAGAGACAAAGGAAAACCCCACTTCATGCAGCAGCCTTGCTGAGGGACAGAAACTCCTTGTGAAATCTCGGTGTGCAAAGCAAGTCCTGCTAACTGCCAGCTCCGTGTGTAGTGTTTGCTACAGCGTGCTGCTTCCTGAGCATATGGCATTGCTCACTGTTGTTGAGCTTTGAGACCGTGTTTTAATTTCTCCAAACTGCTGCTTTGTACATAATTTGTTCTTTTCAGCGACTGACTTCCCTCAGCATTTCCAGGAGTTTTGAAAGAGACGTGGGAGCTGCTTACTGGTGCAATCACCAGGTGACAACTTTCACTTGCCCTTCCACCTCTTTCAACATCTGGATGGTTGTGTCCCAATGTCTGGCTTCGAAACAGCTGCTGTTGGACTTGATTGCGTAGCAGATTTTTAATGTGGGGAACCATGCACTGCACTGATTTCTCAGGTGTGTTTTTTAAAAAGAAAGGTACAGGAGTTGAACTCCCTTCACTTCTGCATGACATCTGTGCGAGTTTTTGAAGGACAAATCTCAACCCCGACAGATGTTTGGCCAGAGGCACTCAGGGGCGAGGTCAGCTGAGGCTCATACCTGCGTGGAAGTCATGCGAAGGCGAACTGCAAACCTAAGCCTTCAAACTGAGGGGTTTGCTACTGAAGGCAGATCTGTGTGTTCATTTCCTTGTGATTTTGCTTCTTAGCCTGCCAAACGTAAAACTGAGGGGTTGTTCCCATTTTCCCGAGGTGTGCACAGACCTGCTGCCGGCTGGGAGCCTCGCTGGGCCATGCCTCCTGTCCCAGCTGCTTCTCAGAGCAACTCCAAGTCACAGACACCTGCATATTGGCTACATTTAATTTCTGCCAGTTATCCGTAAGGACATTAAAAGCCCAAGCCAGTACACAAGGAGGAGGAAATACCAGTATTCCTGCAACTGAAGGCCCTTCTCTGCCTTTGGTGGAGGCTGTTCAATGCCCTAATTACACACTGCTTACCCCAGCAGCATTTATATTCTTTTCTTAATTTAAAAAAAAAAGGTGGGGAGCACGACATCCCTGCACACAGCTTCTCCTGCTCCTGCCCTTGCCTTTCTCTCAGCACCAAGCGGACACAAGCAGCGCCTGCCCTGCGGCCCCTGGACTGCTCGGGGCCAGCCAGCAGAGGAAGGCAGCCCAGGAGAGCCGGGAGATGCCGCAGAAGCGAGGTACCTTCATGTCTCAACGTCTCCCCCTGCAGTGACAGAAGGAAACAGGCAAGCGCTGGAAAGCCTCAGGTTCGCTTTCCATCACGGCCCTGACTTGCGGGGAGACAGCCGGGTCACCTCTTCCTTCTGTTCCTCAGGGTGCGAGGTAGCACCAGCTGCTTCACCCCGACAGTTCTGCAGGAGAGCAGAGAAGCCCCGAGCCGCCCCTTCCCCTCCGCTGAGCTGCTGGAAGCTGGCTGCTGGGTGCCCACTGAGCTGCTGGACGCCCACCGCCAGCCTCCAGCTTCACCAGGCAGTTTTAAAGTTTCGGGACACCCTTGGACCATACCTCACTATCACCCGGCTTTTCCTGACACCCAGGGATTACAGCAGCTTGAGAAATCAACACTCCATACAAGCCCCAGTTACTTGCTAAAAATCATCTTACCAAGGACTAAGCAGCAAGATTTACCCAGTTCAGGCCAAAATAAAGCCCAAGATTATATCTATTGATTAGATTTGGATAACTAAGGGAAAGAGGAAAGAGTATTCACCTGCCCAAAACTTATGAAGCCAAACCTGGACTTTGTCCTCTTGGTCAGAGTATGTATTTTCATAAATATATTTTCACTATGAAGTAGTTTAGCACATTACTTAGACATCCTCTGCCTGACAATATTGGATTTCTTCTGGCCAGGTCTCTGCAGACATTCAAGTCTTCTGACACTGGTCTCCAAAGCAGGATGTGCAAGACAAACCATGTAGGTATAAAAAGAAGGTATTTTTTGCATTATCAGAGGTAACATTAAAAAAAAAAAGATGAAAAACTTATTTGTGTAGTTTTATAACGCACATAATACGTTAGTAAAGTAGTAGATGTGTGTAACTTAAGATGGGGGGGAAGGATAAATGTTCAAAAAAATTGTTAACAATGGAGTGTGCCATCAAGGAAGTTTGGATCCATTGTGCTATAAAAAGCGACATTCCAAGACAGCTTTGTATTTTCCATTTTTGAAGACAAAACCAGGTATTTCCAGAATTCAGGGCTGCTGTGCAAGTGTGCCAATCCAAATCTGCCTCAGCAGCTCTGCAGTGTGCTGGGATATTCGGGTGTCACCAAGACCACTTCTTGAATTCATCATTCAAGGCCTGTCCTCTTCTTGGAAGAAGATGGAGCAGCCCCAGGAAGCCACCATCATTCTGCTCTCTATCCTGCAGCCTTACACAGCTCACCTTTGACCTTCCCCAGACAACGTACCTACAGCAGCAGCAAGAGGAACACCAAGTCTGCCCGCTTACAGCCACATCCTCCATGATCATCCTCCAAAATTCAGGTACCAGTGGTTTAAGGAATCCTGCTGTAAAAGGCCACCTGTTTCTCTAAAACAATCCCCAAAGTTACCAGATAAAGGCCATGACCTTCCTGTCACCGATTTCAACTTCTGCTTAAAAGCAAACTTCTGAATTTCTCTGCAGAAACACACATTAAAAAAAAACACTCTCAAATTCAAAAGATTAATAACATCAATCTTTAATCCATACAAGACAGAACTACAGAACACCTGCAATCTTCTTGGTCGCATTTTATGGAGATCTTGAAACTCTGGACACACCAACTTACTTTGCAGACTAACAGTCAGGGAAAGAGTGATGGCACCTCTAAAAGAATAAGCGTTACTTCTAAGCAAACTAAAAGTTAAGGTTTAGAATTTAACTTTTACTCCTGACGCTTAGCTTTGCCTTCAAGTGTTCTTGCTTAGCAACAAAAGCAATAAAAAAAAAAGGCCTGCTTTAGAACAGCAAGTAGGAATAAGCACAAAAGGAAATCATACAAAGAAGCAACAGCTTAGTATGGTCTCATGCGGCTTGACGGAGGTGGTGCGCGGTTGGGAGGGGTAATTGCTATGTCCAAGTAGTCTCCGATCTGGAATTTCTGAGACTGCAACGTCATGGAATCATCTGTGCCCTTCCTGCCCGACATGGTGCTGCCGATCTCCTTCACCCTGCACGCAGGAGATAAAAGGCAGGTTAGTCAGAGCCCAGTCTCTCCGGATGTACAATACATGGCAAAAACAGGGACTGCTTTGGGTCGTTACAGCCTTCCCTGGCCACCCTCCGTACTATATTTAGCTTTTAGCTACATTCAAAGGGTTTTTTCCCCTCCAGTACTAGGTGGAGGATCCGTACTACCCCACGGACTGTAGGGCCGTGCCTATCCACTGGTTACCAGCAAACGCTGGCTCATACAGTTCTGGAAGGCAGACACCTGTAACGAGATCACTCCTAAAACTCAAACAGTCTCAGATACATGACCTAACACTCCTCGTACCATAGAATCATGGAATATCCCAAGCTGGAAGGGACCCACGAGGATCACTGAGTCCAACTCCAGGGTCCCCAAAGGGCCACCCAAAAATCAGACCCCATGTCTGAGAGTGGTGTCCAAATGCTTCCTGAACTCCATCAGGCTCAGTGCTGTGACCACTGCCCTGGGGAGCCTGTCCCAGTGCTCCGTATCACCAGAAACAAGGCCTCATCTCACACAGTACGTCCATATTCTGGTTGGTTGCCAATCAAAGTCTATGAGCAAATACACTCATTGTTTTGGGAACACAAACTACAACAGCCGCCAACCAAAATGTAGAGTTTGTAGTGGTGACCATGTAGTCTGTTATCAAGAACTTTAGAAATTTGTTTTGTGGGCACTGGACTTTGTTAATGAAAAATAAGTAACTGCTCTGGTGCTTCCAGTCTTCTATTAGTCTGGAGAAGAAACGCCACTTACCTATACCCGGGCCGCTTGAGATCTGTAAAAACAATTGCAAAATTGAAGTGCGTGCCCTTCTTCCGTGCCTCTGGGTAGACCTCTTTCACTAAACTCGTCAGCTCCTTCAGGGTTGCATCCATCCTAGGTTAAACAAACAAACCAAAGTGGTTAATGTTCTCAAAGCAACAACAATGGAAACAGCTTTCCAAAACCCACTTAAGATGGGACCAATATATTGTAATTATTTAAACAAACATCTCCTTGCCTTTGCATGCCTTCCGCTGGTATCTGAAGAAGAAGGTTTTACATACTTGAGCTACACAGGGAGCCACCTACTCCACAACGACATGGCATTCCCAACAACGTATTTTCATCTGGCCATCAAGCAACAAGAAGTCGCTCTGGTCAGTGACAGCACCCCACAGAATTCACCACCTACGGGGCACTGGAAGCAGCACGCTCTTGTGCATTAAGAATGTGGACAAAGGTTTGACAGATGTGGGTCCAGACGGAGTTTATCTTTTAATTTACGGTGACATGGGACAAAGTCTCTTTACCTCAGCATCTGCTTCTCCAGGTCTCTCAGAAAAGTTACAATTTAAACAGTAATTTTATTTTAACGCATTAATGCACTTCCACAATGAACAGCGAGTCTTCTCATCTAAGTTGGTATTTATATTAAAAACAAGGGAGGTTCAGGGATAGAAAACAAACAATCATGAACAGAGTTCTCCATTCCCGCCGTAACAGACAGAACCCTTCCTTTTCCCCACCCTTCAACGAGAACAAAAGTTAGAATCCCAAGAACAAAAGGACCCAATCATCACAACCAAAGCAGCACTAATTACACTCACTCGAAGCTTTAAGCAACCAAAGAGCAGTCTGTTGACAGACAATGCCCATTCTGATTTCTGCAGATGACAAACAGCTCAGACATCATCAATAGCCTGGGCTGAGTCCATAAACCCCATTAAGCAGTAAGTCAGAAGTGTTTGCTTTGTTAGCCACAAAAAAATGGATTTATTCAACTGTACAATGACAAACAAGTTAGAACTCTAGCAGAAACCTTTAAGGAAAAACAAGGTTTAAAAAGTAGCATAATTCACTTTCAGAGCGATTCTAATAATTCACTTTCAAAACAGCTCTTTGAAGTGCTATAAGCAAATACTGAAGTGTTACCAACAAAGGCTAAATGGGTGTTCTGAAGTGTGACTGAAAGCAATAAAAACTGGCTGGTAAAGCAGTGCTACCTGGCCATATGAAAAGAAACGTGCTGCTTTACTCTCAAGAGGCTCCGAATTAAAGCGACAGAGTTCATGGAGGAGCTCTAGACTTCTGTAACAACTGATGCTAGTGGAACGTAGGGCTGTTGGGGTGAAATTAATTAAAAAAGAAGAGAACGCCGAAAAAATGCCAACAGACCAGCCTGAGCCGAGACGCGGCCGCCACTCAGCCACCCCCCCCCACCCCCCCCCCCGGGTCGGGGAGGGGACGCGGGGCCCCTGAGCACTCACCAGGTGTAGATCTGCAGCTCGCTGGAGGGCACGTTGCCGCGGGAGAACTCGTCCATGCGGTGGTGCCGCCCGTTGTTGGTGGTGAAGACGCGGAGCAGCAGCGGGCACGTCTGAGGGGGGAGAAGGAGGCGGCGGTCAGGCCCCAACGCCAACAACACCACCCCCAGAAAGGCCCCGCACCGCCCCTCCGGGACCCCGCACCGCCACCCCGGGACCCCGCGGAGTGAGGGGGCAGCGGCACGGAGCCGCCCCGGCACCTTCTCGCGGTCGATCGGCTTCTCCGGCTCCTTCTTGATCTCCTCCTGCGTGACGCGGGACTCCACCGCCATCTTGTCGCTGCTCGGCGCCCGGCCGCGGCTCTCGCGAGAGGACGGGGGGGAGGCGGGAATGGCGGGGGGGGACTGAGGGAAGGGAAGGGAAGGGAGGGGAAGGGAAGGGAAGGGAAGGGAAGGGAAGGGAAGGGAAGGGAAGGGAAGGGAGGGGAAGGGAAGGGAGGGGAGGGGAGATCGGATCAGATAAAGTCCCTCATCTGAACAGAATATCACACTTTTCTCATGAGGTTCAACACGGCTAGGTGCCAGGTCCTGCGCTTCAGTCACGACAACCCCATGCAGCACTACAGGCTTGGGAGACAGTACCTCGAAAGTTGTGCAGAGGAAAAGGATCTGGGAGTGTTGGTCAATACTTGCCTGACCATGACCCAGCAGTGTGCCCGGGTGGCCAAGAAGGCCAACAGCATCCTGGTTTGTGTCAGGAATAGTGCAGCCAGCAGGGCCAGGGAGGTGATCGTCCCCCTGTACTCTACTCTGGTGAGGCCGCACCTCGAGTGCTGTGTTCAGTTTGGGGCCCCTCACTACAAGAAGGACATCGAGGCCTTGGAGAGTGTCCAGAGAAGGGCTACAAAGCTGGTGAAGGGCCTGGAACACAAGTCCTGTGAGGAGTGGCTGAGGGAGCTGGGGTTGTTTAGTCTGTGGAAGAGGAGGCTCAGGGGAGACCTCATTGCTCTCTGCAACTGCCTGAAAGGAAGCTGTGGGGAGCTGGGGGTCGGCCTCTTCTCACAGATAACTAGTGATAGGACTAGAGGGAATGGCCTCAAGTTGTGCCAGGGGAGGTTTGGGTTGGAAATGAGGAGACATTTCTTCTCAGAAAGAGCAGTCAGGCATTGGAACAGGTTGCCCAGGGAGGTGGTGGAGTCACCGTCCCTGGGGGTGTTCAAGGAAAGGTTGGACATGGTGCTCAGGGACATGGTCTAGTGGGTGATGTTGGTGGTAGGGGTATGGTTGGACCAGATGATCTTGGAGGTCTCTTCCAACCTTAATGATTCTGTGATTCTGCGGGTTTGGCTGGGGCTGGGGTGGGCTGCTGCAGGCTTCTCTCCCTGTGCTGCTGGGTGTTGTCACAGACCCGAAATCATTGCCTGTGTTTTCTCCTGCTTAGAAAAGCTTTTAATAAAGCAATGCTGATGCCTCTTGGAAAAAGGCAATTCCTTCTGCATAGAGAAAGACTTAAACATAAGTAGATAAATAACATAATCCACCACTGTAGCTACTAGTAGGTTTAAATAAATTAGAAAGGGGTAAATTATGTTTTGAGTTTAACCTCCCTTAATATCATGTGTTGGAAGGACCAGACCCGTAGGCTTTCCGTTTATGGTCTTCTGTTTCCAAGAATAGAATCTTGTATTAGATTAAATTCGAGTCTGCTGATTTGTGTTACACTACA
The DNA here is from genome assembly GCF_040182565.1 of Anser cygnoides. Taxonomy (NCBI): domain Eukaryota; kingdom Metazoa; phylum Chordata; class Aves; order Anseriformes; family Anatidae; genus Anser; species Anser cygnoides. The sequence continues at coordinate 193,104,391 of NC_089873.1, forward strand.
AGGAGATGAGAGAGGTGTGTTTCTGATCTGATAACTTTTTTTAAGAAAGAAAAAAAATGATCTGGATGAGGGCGTCCAGTGCACCCTCAGTAAGTTTGCAGATGACACCAAGCTAAGTGCGTGTGTCGATCTGCTCAAGGGCAGGAAGGCTCTGCAGGAGGATCTGGATAGGCTGGAGCGATGGGCTGAGGTCAACTGTATGAAGTTCAACAAGGCCAAGTGCCGGGTCCTGCACCTGGGGCACAACAACCCCAAGCAGAGCTACAGGCTGGGAGATGAGTGGCTGGAAAGCTGCCTGGCCGAGAAGGACCTGGGAGTACTGGTTGATAGTCGGCTGAATATGAGCCAGCAGTGTACTCAGGTGGCCAAGAAGGCCAACAGCATCCTGGCCTGTATAAGAAGCAGTGTGGCCAGCAGGTCTAGGGAAGTGATTGTGCCCCTGTACTCGGCTCTGGTGAGGCCGCACCTCGAGTACTGTGTTCAGTTTTGGGCCCCTCGCTACAGGAAGGACATGGACGTGCTCGAGCGAGTCCAGAGAAGGGCGACCAAGCTGGTGAGGGGTCTGGAGAACAAGTCTTACGAGGAGCGGCTGAGGGAGCTGGGGTTGTTCAGCCTGGAGAAGAGGAGGCTCAGGGGCGACCTTATCGCTCTCTACAGTTACCTTAAAGGAGGCTGTAGAGAGGTGGGGGTTGGTCTGTTCTCCCGCGTGCCTGGTGACAGGACGAGGGGGAATGGGCGAAAGTTGCGACAGGGGAGTTTTAGGTTGGATGTTAGGAAGTACTTCTTTACCGAAAGGGTTATTAAGCATTGGAACGGGCTGCCCAGGGAGGTGGTGGAGTCACCATCCCTGGAGGTCTTTAAAAGACGTTTAGATGTAGAGCTTAGCGATATGGTTTAGTGGAGTACTTAGTGTTAGGTCGGAGGTTGGACTCGATGATCTTGAGGTCTCTTCCAACCTAGAAATCTGTGATACTGTGATACTGTAAAAAGAGAGTTGTCATTTTTATCAGAATGAGGGGGCATTCATTTGTTTTCAGAGAACTTATGCTTACATCATTTCCTCAAATGCTGTGAATTTATTTCTTATTTCAAAAGTAAAACAACATTACATTCGTCTGTAAAGTGATGGGAGCATGTATGTGTTTGTAGGTGTGAAACAAGTATCAGAGGCCCAGAAGTGATGAGGTCAGACAGGAACTCCGGAGGAGACCACAGGCTCCAAACCCCTGCTCAGTGCAGGGTCAGCAAGGGCAGGTTGTTCCTGGCCACGTCCCGTTGGGTATGAATATCTCCAAGCACGGAGACTCCACAGTCTCTCTGGGCAGCCTATGCCAGTGATTGAACACCCTCCCAGTATAAATATTTAATTTAAAAAAAAGGTTAATATAGTGTTACAAATGTTGAAATATCTGTGCTGTAAGGGTGGTGTTGCAGTTTGATTTCACATTTCCAAATGCTGTAGATACTTGTTTTCAATGTATTATTTATTAAAAAAATATATAGGGTAGAAAAATATATATATAATATAAATTCAAAATATAAATAATATATAAATTATATAAATAATATAAAAATATAAATATAAAATATATAAAATATAATATATAAAATATATTAAAATATAAATAATATATAAATATATAAATAATATATAAGTTCATAATATAAATTCACCCATTCACAGCCTTCTGTTTCCCTTGTAAAGAAGGAAAAGGGTTGCAAGTCCAAACTTAAAAAAAAAAAAAAAGTCTTGCAGTTCACCTTTAATATAACAAACAGCAATTTGTTTAAAACGTTTATTTATGGCACACCTAATACAAGATAAGAGAACCAACAACCTGAGGAGTTCACCCTCAGCTCTTATTAACTTTCTTTTGTGGTAGCCTGGATAGTATTGTACAGTTTTTAACCTATATTAAGTTATAGCATCTCATCATTTTATTATCAAAGGGAATGACTCAGCCTTGCCACCATTTACAGGATTTGATTTCCCAGGCAACAATACAGTTTATTACACTGCTAGAATTAATTATATCTGCCCTGTTAATATATGCTTTGGGCTCACTATGTGCACCACCATTTTCAAAACAAAGGAATTTATGTCTAGGATCAGGTATCATAAAAGAACAGCTGTAACAAATAAAGCACAGTTCTATATAGATCTAAGTAGTTCCTTCTGTTAAACGTTTTGAATGCTTTATTTATGTGAAAAATGACCTAGTGTGCTTGAGTCTTAAGTAAATTCAAGTATGACTTAATTTATTATTTGTGAGCTGTGCTAACAATTGCAATTTATTTTCAGTCTAAAATTTCAGATTCTTAAGCATTTGGAAGAGAAAGTTGGAAATTATTTGGAAATGAGAATGCAGTTATGCACTCTGTAAGCTGGCGTGCAGGACGCAGGTTTTACTGGAGACAGTGCTGTCTGGTGAAACCAAGCACAGCACTGCAAGCTGCATTCCCACCACTTTAGGCTGAGGTCCCACGTGCACCTGAGTTAGTCTCGCAGCTTGCTGTCCCCAAAAGTGGGGGGTTAGCTCCCTGTTGCCTGCCCTTACTCTCAGCCATGTGATTTCTTTTTTCCTCCCTTCTACTGGATGCTTCCAAGAACAAGATGAATTCCCTAATTTAGGAGGAAACTATCCAGTTGGGGGCTGCTTTTCTGTCAATTTATTGCATCTGACATGTTTCTAAGCAGATTCCATGATTGCTAGACCTGGTGCAAGGTGAGGGGTGGAAGTGTGAGCCCAGGAGTGACTGGGAGAAGGAGAAGAACAGGAATGGAATAGGTCTGTCGCGTTAGCGGCAGTGAGATGGTCAATTGCTTCACCTGCTCATTACGTTTTCCTAGATTTTGGGTAGTGAGGGGTCCCCTCTGCTTGTCATGGATGCTGTGTTTATGCAAACTTCCCCTGGTATACACTAAAAGAAAATGAAAGCTTTTCACTGAGATAAAGCAAGACTCCTTATTACAAGCAAGTCTCTAGCCTTTGTTGTAAAGGAGATAACCAAAATATGAATCAAAGATTTTCAAGTATGAATGTTTAGAGATCTGAAACAAGTGGTTTCAGAAGTGTGAATTTCCTCTTGTAGAATTGTTAACACACTTTATTTCCATTTAAGTGGTTATTCAAATAGTGAATTTTTAATTGTTTACTGGAACATGAAAGGTATGAATGAGAGTACGTGTTGGTGCCATTAGGATATGGGACTAGGAAAAACTGCTGCAGCTATTTAGAGAAGAGTATTGTAGGTCAAGTAGCCTGCTGGCCAATTAAACAATTACTGTAAGTGATCCAAAGGGGAAAAAAAATTGCAAGTTGATGTTGTGTGACTTAAAACTTTCTAGGCAGAACAGAGAAGATGACAGTAAATGAAAAGTGCCCTCGGGAAAAATACAGCAAGCAGTGGCACAAGTGAGCTTGGAAAATCTACCGAAAAGGTAAACCTTGCAAAAACTACAAAACTGTAACAGATGACTAGAACAAGGGATTCTGAATATTTCAGGCCTGTGGGTATATTGTGTTTCAGTTCAAAGGAGCTGCACTAACCTCACCCTTTGCAGCATGCCATGTTCACGTTCCCATGGCTCCTAGGACTTCAGGCATATGGACAGGATTTGTGAGTTCTTGCTAACTATGACTACATACTGCTCCTTAATTTTGAATGGTTGCATATGTGTCTAGAATAGTTTCTTTGGTAGAGGTCTTGGTCTTTCTCTTGATTGTGGGAAGTTCAAGTAGCCTGTTTTGGCAAGAGCATAATCATCTTTTGAACATCTTTACAGTCAATCTGGAAAGCAAAAACTCAAATTTGATGGAGTTTTTACTGCAGACAGGCTTTTAACTGCAAGTAGAAGAACACTGTTGCATTTTCTCTGCAAATACGATTGCTGGTATTTCGTACATTTTGTGTCCTGGTAACATCAGAGATACATTTTATATTCGGAATGTTCTGTATGCATTAGTTTTCATTACAGCGTTTTAATTTCCCGTGTTTTGTACAAAAGTCAGTGTAGATTTCAAACAGCCTGTAGTGCTGCTAGAAAATAATACTGTTTTCATTAAAGCCTCAGTTGAATAAGATGTTCTGGCTCACTGTCCTGTTTTGGATTGAGGTGAGTTGGGATCATAAAATGCTCCATAATCGTTGGGCTTTTGTGGTCCTGTTCAACTTGAATGTACGGTCAGGAGGGGAATGAGTCAGTGTGGTCTCACAAGAGCCCTGTGCGGATGATACTGCAGCCAAGCAGCTGGGCACTAGAGTGCATTCAGGTCACAGACGAGGTGTAGCCATTTCACATCCCAAAGGAAAGGAAAGCCAAGGAAGTTGAGAGAGTTTGAAGCTATGGTGCAATCTGCGTTGGCCAAGAGCACATCGATGCCATTGGCCAGATAGCTTAGGAGTGCTCCTGGATCCCCAGCCCACGCTAACCTCTTACATGCCAGCATTTGTCAGTAATGCTGGTGTAATTTGGGTGGGAGTCTTTATTCAACCTTTGAAAATGGCAACCTGGCCTCAGATTTTCACATTACCTGAGATTTTCACATTAGCTGAGAATGAGATGTTCAAAAAAGGGGGTTGTTATGTGCATTACAGTGTGCTCAGGTGTGAGTGCTGGTAGTACTGGCAACTGTCAAAATTACAAGAAGTGCCTTTCAATTTCAGTGATAATTTCCTGCTGATTAAAAATCAAGTTAAAGATCCTTTTGTGCTTGTTCTCTCGTGGTCTGGATGCATCATATCTGAAAAGTCAGGCAAAGCTTTGTGATGAAAGTCAAGCTTAATTATTTCACCCTGTCAGTGAAATGCAACTTTCTGTAGAATTAGGGCAAAGTTACTCCAGAGAAAACTTCCTTGAGGAACAGCTGCAGGCAGTATGTGCTTCCTAAGGCGCTAAGAGCAGTCATCCAATGTTAGCATGTGGCCACGAGTAGCTTTGGAGTCTTTTATTAAAAAAAAAAAAAAAAAGAGTGCTATGCAGCAGAAAATCCTCTCCAACCCATGGATATCTGTGGTGGGGGTTAGTTGTACCAATAAACGTGTTGCTAGGAAGTGTTTAACTACTGTCCTAAGTGCAGTGTGAGAAGGTACGTGGAAAAGAGATGATCACCAATGTCATTTTGGACTGTTAATCAGACGCTGCTTTTAAACACTGGGTTAGAAACAATCTGCAGGATCAGTTATTTGTAGCGTAAATCAGCTTGTTTTATTATTAAGTGGGAGTGTGAGGTAAAAGATCAGCAGGAATGGCCTGCCAGTTTGAGAGACATAAAAGGACTCTGTCGCTGTATACATAAGCATGCAGAGACCCCGAGGCAGTACGCTAATTTAGAAGCACCAAGACTTGACTGCCTGGGAGGAATCTATATTTGTCTATAGATGACATATATGCTTTTTTCTTTCTCTGTAAAGTCATCAGAAGGACCACAAGTCGATAAAATGTCTCTGCAGTTGGTTTTCTGTTACACATAATTGCAAAGTTGTTTTTTAACTGCTATGCCACACCAGCCCTGATCAAGCTGCACGGCCTTGGGCATGTTCCAGGAAGGTAGGTGTTGTGTGGAAGGCAGAGCCACTCGTGTGCCTTGTAAACAAGCTGCTTCATACTTGCTAGTGTGAGACCCTGCTCGTAGCTGTTTCTGGTGCTGCCAAGCGTTATATTTCTGCCATTCGGGTGGAACTATTCCAGATCAGGTGTTTCCTGAAAGAGCATCCTCAGGATGCTTTTTATTCGGATTCAGAAAAAAATATTTCCAAGAATAATATTAGGCAGATTAGAGTTATCGCTCCCATTTCTGTTATTTTTTGTTCATTTCAATACCTACAGCTGTTTGAACACCTGCAACATCTACGTACTTTTGAGAAAGAAACACATTTTGGCAGAGGTGTTTACTCCTGTGTCAGAAATGTTCCCATGAAGCAAATACATTAGACTGAACAATAATCTCTTTTTAAAAGCCGATTTATCCGTAGTCAGCAGAGACATGCTAACATTGGGCAGCTAATTGTACCCGATCCATGTCGGTGTTCGTGAGGGATCCAGAAAGATGCTCAGCGTGCTCCTGTGCTCTGTGACAGGCCTGGGCACAGCACCTGGGAGCACTGGGGCTCTGTTTGTTCGCTCGAGGCGCAATCCCAGCAGCAGGCACCAGGAAGGGATGCAAGCACCAGTAAGGGACTCAGGATGTGATCCTGCCCACCGTCCTGAGCAGTGGAAGGAGAGGGCTGGAGAGCAGTTCCACAGCACTTTGGTGCAAAAGTGTTTGCTCTCTGAATCCACAACAGAGCTATGTATTACGCAAGAGGGGTCCAGCAAAAATAGTAATGACCACTTGAATTTCACCTGAAAGGGAACAGAGCAAAGTAGAGCTTGTAATTGTCAACAGAGGAAGACAGAATTCAGTTTCAAGTAATGAAAAAGTAAGTCCTGTTCTGTCACGTAGTTATTTTCTTCTCTATACAACTCTACATCAAGGTGTGATGGTGAGACATACTAAACATTCTATTGATTTTTCCTGGTGGGGTCGTAGACTCGCTCACAAAATATAAAATTAAGGGAGAAAAGTTGCCAGAATCTAAACCTGGTTTTCATTAAAATGTGTTGTCATTTCACTATAAAATACATCTGCTACAATGTTCCAGAAATTTTAGGCACACAATAGAGTAATAAACCAATTTTATGACTTGGGTAATACTCTACCATAGACTCTTGTTTTCCCCCCCTACTGTTTGTATTAAATTACCTCAGTACCGAAACGTTCGTACACTGTAAGAAATAAATGGGTTGTCATTGCAATAAGTGGAAATTTTTTTAATGGTGTATGAGATGTGTTTTATAGAGAGGACAGCCAACATCAGAAGCGTGTCGGGCTGTAAGTCTCCACAGGCAGTTAGCCTGGCAGTGTGGGCCCCTTCCTGTGCCCCTTCGTAGTGGCGTGTCCCAGTTCTTCATTGGGGCAGCTCCACTACTGGGGGCAGCAGTGGGAAACCCAGCGTGGAGGTTTCTGTCATCGCTGGTGCTTTTCCCAGTTGCAGGCATTGCTGCTACCCCTTGAGCTAAACCAGTCTGAACTGGGAACGCCGATGCTGTCTGAGCAGCAGCCCTTGGGCCGGCTGCTCTGAGGGCAACAGCACTACTCTCAGGCAGCCCTTTGACAAAGCCAGCATGTCCCCTCACAGCACCACCATCTGGTACAGATGGTCTTACCGTTGTCTTCCATGTTTCCTCTGCAGGCAAAGCCCTTCCCCAGCTGTTTCCTAGACCAATGTGGTCCCATCCTTGAACAAGACACGAAGAAGTGAGAGAAGGAGGTGAGCACCTACATCGGATAAACACAGTCCTGCTCGTATGTTGGTGGGAACGTTTCTGTGAATAAGCATTAACAGGCTAGGTTGATGGTTATTCCAGCACCTTCCCCCTAAATATCTGTACTTTTCCCTTCCCATATAGAAGAATGTTAAGAGTCAAGCTTTTTCTTCTAAAGTAAAAAATTCCGAGAGATCTGAGTATCTAAGCGCATACATTTTATTTACGGCTCCCTGGGTATGCTGCTCTTCAGCTTGCCATACATCTCTGTAAGTTTCCAGCCTGTGGTGTGCACAATTCCTACTGAAAATAGTGGAAGCATAAAGATGAATCCCACACACCCAGACGAGATATTCCCTTCTCTTTTCTGGCCCAGGATGACAGGTCTTAACACTGAGAAGCTCCCCGTGTCTGTGGCATGTCACGCTGATTCTTTAATGACAACTTAGCTGTTGATACATGAACCCTGTCTCGTCAGACTACAGCCACAACAGCAGTCATATTTTATTCAGCTTTGTTCTGGGGCTCCCAGAACCGCGCAGAAAGTTTATGAGAGCAGTGCCATAGCCTTCATAGCAGAGGGTGATGTCGTGTAATCCGTTACATGTGTCCTGCTTCCAAAAACATCACAATAAAGAGCTGAGCGAAACTTTTCTCCAAAATAAGTAGTTCCATGTGGCAAGCCTTGTCGAGCATAAAGTAAAGCTTCAGCACCCCGAGACAGCCCATCTGCATCTCAGGAATACCTTTTGTGGCTCAACATGCAGGGCAAAAAACACAACTCTGTAACTTTCCTTTTTTTTTTTTTTTTTATTTTTGCCACTCAAGACCAGAACACTCTGGCTGCTATAAATTACTTGCAACGTTTTGAATAGTGCAATATAAACCCAAATTCCTTTCTGAATGCAGTGTTTTATGTATTGCAATATCAATTAACTCGATTTTTTTTTTCCTTGAAGAAAGGAAATATCCATCACTGGGAATTTACAGTATGTGAAGTTTGAGCCCAGAATGAATTCTGACAGCTTGGTTACCATAAGCCCCTCAGAGACACGGCGCTTAGTGGAAACACTGACATAATCTTAACGATAGTGGCGGGAATGGTGCCAGTAAAACAGAACGTCCCGGAGGCACGATGGAAGGCAGAATCACTTTGGCTCCCCAGATCACAATTTCTTTGAAAGAAAACCTGATGGAAAATTTGTGCACGCCTGTTCCTTTGACTAGGAAAGAATATTCTCTTTATGTACCAGTGCCTATTGTTATTAGCTGTGTTATATTACATTTGGCACATGGCAAAAGATGCTGGGGAAATTCTCTCCCACAGGAAGTCAAAGGTGCACACTGCTGCCAGGGTGCCAGCAGGAAGAAGCCGCTGCTTTTGCGTTTCTTGCTGTTCCCTGCCTCACCGCTGCTGTTACGGTCTCGGTCTGCTCTCTCGCCTGAGCTGGTCGTGACAAGCTCTCCCCAGACTTATTCGTGTGAAACAGGTTAGCACAGACTTCATATTTAAATTGTTTACAACGATCTTGCTGATCTTGCCTGGAATGGGCGAGGAAGGGGAAGGGTTCGCACGCGCAGCTCCGCTGGCACATCAGTGGGCCAGAGGGAACGGTGATAAAGGGCATCCTCTTGTGGTGGTACGGCTGGAGCCAGAACACGACATCTGCCCATAACCTGTGCTTTCCAGCGGCAGGCTGGACATTGTGACATTTCATGTGGCAGCGTGACAGACCGTGACATTTCAAACCGCTCTGTGCAGGGCTCTTTTTTGTTTTCACAAGCTGTGTATGAAAGCGTAACACTCCAAAAAATAAATAAGCGTCTTGCTGAATTGCTGGGGGGGAATTCTTGCAAATGAAGAAAGTGGAAGGAAAGAAAGCAACTATTTAAAAAGAAGTGAATAGAAGAAAAAGAAAAAAAAAAAAGACCTTAGCTTGACACTACTTCACAGTCAGCTTTATACTTTGTTACCCCTGTTACAAAGCTAAGACTAATTCACATGCGTTTATATTAAACTTTAGGGTATAGAAGAACAAGAGAAATGGCTCTTCCGCACCTCTTAGATTTGATCTGTCAAGGTGAAGCAAGATAAAATATGCTCTGGTGTTTTGTTTGGGCTTGAGGAATGCAAAGGCGTAATAATTGCCAGCTGATACACCAATTTAATGCAGTGTTCAGATTTTTTAAAAGATTGTTATCACTTAATGCTACCTTTAAACAGGAGGTAGCTGAATAAAACAATAGAAAAAGAGATACCGTATATGGAAGGAGGTGAAACTTTCAAATACAAGAATTGCAAAAATTCTATTACTTGAGGTACAGCTAGATTTACTGACTGTTAGAGATCAATTAAGTAAGCACAATGTTTTAAGTACATAAAAGTGAAATATTAAGAACACAGGGCACAGTTATTGCTAAACTTTTATGTTCAAATTCTGGTGTACAGGCCAGATTTAAAAATGCTGTTAAAGTGCAGCAACTCTGCTGCTGATTGCTTGTTTCAGACTTGGGTCTGTCTTCACCCAGAGCAGTAGGGAGCTGCTGACCAAACACGCCTCAGGCAGTAACAGAAAGGAGATTCAGAAAGGATTTTAGCCAAGACTGTAGCTGAAATGATAGTTTGTAGATGTTATTAATTGGTTTCTGATTAGAACCCATGAGTTGTTGTCAGAATGAGAAATCCATGAGTGTTAATCCATCCTGGGCTGCAAATGAAGCTGGGAGATTTGTGTGTTTGTGTTAATATATCTCACAATTCTTTGAACTACGGCCAGTGGATGCAAATGATTTGGCATACGAAGACATTCCATATTTTTCACGATTTTCTGTTTACATGGCAGATGAACTCTCCAGTCTGTCATGGAGAAGTTCTTGCTCCATCTTGCACCAGGAATGCCTTGACTTGGATGAACAATTTTTCATTTCACTTTCTTTGAGCACCTTTCCTTCAGCTGGTGATTCATGGTGGGGTCAGTGATGGAAGGCCACCAAGAAAGGGCTGTGCACCGGCTTCTGGGCGTGCTGAAGTTCATCCACCTGCTCTCCATGGGCTGTGAGTTGTACAGCTCCTTTATCTCTACACACACTGGATGCTGACAGATGAACTGAGGGAGGTTTTACATTTTCTTCAGGCTGCTTGAACAAGACCTGGTTTCCTGCTGGGATTGCAATGCCGCAGTCCCAGTCATCAGGACCAGGGCTGTGGTTGGCTTTATCGGAGACTTGCTGGCAGAGATAATAGATGGTGAACAGTGCTTGAAGAGCAGCTGGCCCTTGGTAGGTTTGGAAGATGTCAGGTGGCAGTGTTGTTGGTCCTACCTATGTGTCACTGACTGAGCACAGAGATACTGCTGAAATGTGGGAAATTATTCTTTTGTGCATGCTGTTTTCTAGCCCAGCCAAGAGCAAAGACAAAGCCATGACAAACAGCAATGCAACCTCTTATTTAATCATAGAATCATAGAAAGGCTCATGTTGGAAGGGACCTTAAAGATCGTCAAACTCCAACGCCCCTGCCATAGGCAGGGATGCCACCCACTAGATCAGGTTGGCGAAGGCCCCATCCAGCCTGGCCTTGAACACCTCCAGGGATGGGGCATCCACAGCTTCTCTGGGCAGCCCGGTCCTGTGCCTCACTACCCTTACAGTGAAGAATTTCTTCCTAACCTCTAATCTAAATCTCCCCTCTTTTAGTTTAAGACCATTCCCCTTTGTCCTATCATCACCTACCTGAGCAAAAACTCACTCTCCATCTTTTTTATAAGGCCCCTTTAGGTATTGGAAGGCCACAATGAGGTCTCCCCGGAGCCTTCTCTTCTCCAGGCTGAACAGCCCCAGCTCTCTCAGCCTTTCTTCACAGGAGAGGCGCTCCAGCCCTCTCGTCATCTCTGTGTCCCTCCTCTGGACCCGCTCTAACAGCCCCACATCTTTCTTGTGCTGGGGGCTCACACCTGGACGCAGCACTCCAGGTGGGGCCTCACAAGGGCAGAGCAGAGGGGCACAATCCCCTCCCTCCACCCGCTGCCCACCCCTCTGTCGGTGCAGCCCAGGACGCAGTTGGCCTTCTGGGCTGCAGGCACGCACTGCTGGCTCGTGTCGAGCTTTCTGTCCACCAGATCCCCCAGGTCCTTCTCTGCAGGGCTGCTCTCAATGAGTTCTTCTCCCAGTCTGTGCTCCTGTCTGGGATTGCCTTGACCCAGCTGCAGCACCTTGCACTTGGACTTGTTGAACCTCATGCAGTTCACATGGGCACAATTCTCCAGCCAGTCCAGGTCCCTTTGGATGGCATCTCTTCCTTCCTTGGTATCAACCGTACCACTCAGCTTGGTGTCATCTGCAAACTTGCTGAGGGTGCACTCAACCCCATCGTCTATATCATTGATGAAGATATTGAAAAGTGCCAGTCCCAGGACAGACCCCTGAGGGACACCACTCGTCACCGGCCTCCACCTGGACACAGAGCCACTGACCACCACTCTCTGGGTGTGGCCATCCAGCCAATTCCTTATCCACCAGATGGTCCACCCTTCAAATCCATATCTTTCCAATTTAGAGATTAGGATGTTGTGTGGAACTGTGTCAAAAGCCTTACAGAAGTCCAAGTAGATGACATCAGTTGCTGTTCCCTTGTCAACTGATGCAGTCACTCCATTTTAGAAGGCCACCAGGTTGGTCAGGCACGATTTGCCCTTGGTGAAGCCATGCTGGCTGTCTCAGACCACCTCCTTGTCCTGCATGTGCCTTAACATTGCCTCCAACAGAATTCATTCCATGATCTTCCCAGGCACAGAGGTGAGGCTCACCAGCCTGTAGTTACCTGGGTCCTCCTTTCTACCCTTTTTAAAAATGCCATAGCTTTTAAAGAAAAAAAAAAAACAAACACTTTCCTGGGTATATAACAAACAACCAAACATATTTAATGCAAAGCCACCTCTGTTTACTGTCAAACAATAGACAACCCCTATGACCTCTTAGGGAGGCATGTGCTGGGCTCTGTGTGACAGACATGAAAGCCTCCTCTTGCTGGGGCACTGGGGCAGAGCAGGGCACAGGAGAGGTCTCCGTGTGCAGGTACTGCAGCTGTGGGATCTCCCCTGGGAGCCTGCAAAGTGGCCCCAAGGCACACACCGGTCCTGCCACACCAGCACAGTCCTGGGGACAAGCTGGGACAGAAAACCGCCCTCGCTGAACAGATCGTTCAGCTCCCGTGCTGTCCTCATTAAAAAAAATAGCACAGTTTCCCCCCCCGAAATTATTTCACATTTCTCTGAAGGCTTCTTAAAATATCTGTGACACAAAGTGTAATTTGTGTCCTGCTGAGAACAAGGTAACAATATGAAGGATGTGAGGCAAGGTACCTTTTCATTGTGCTTACTAGCGCTCGTAATTTACATCTCATCAGCTTCAAGGCCTCTGCTGGTAATATTTCCTTCTTCTAAGAATAGAGGTTGAAAGTATTTTAAGAATTCTAGTTGTCGTGCAATTAATAGCATAACACTTTGTTCTGAGTAACAAGATTTGCTTGTTTGGAGTACTAACAGTATTTTGCATGTAAAAAAGGGGAATGGGGGATGTTTTATTGCCAGCACTTTTCCTTACAGGAGGATGAATCACTTACATTCTTGGCAACCGAGCTTAAGTTCACAAGAATGCTCAGTTTGATCAACTTCCTTCAAAACACTAAGCCCAAAGTAAAGAGGAAAAAAGAGAGAAAGAAACTTGGATGGGCTTGTATGCAGAAGACATTACAAGATGGACATCCAAGCAGGAAGACAATAAATCTAGTGTACAAATTGTTTTGCCCAAAGCAAGTCACTGACTTGCTGCTAAAGGATGGTCTAGACTAAGTTAAGAGAATAACAGTGGAAGAAAAAAGAAAAAGAGGAAAAGAGCCTGAGAAAAGAAAGAAAACCCTCCCGATCTGGCAGACATGGCGGATGTTGTGTCAAACGTTAGTTTATTTGCTAACAAAACAATGTGATTTTTCAAGAAAAATTGCCACCCATCCCTTCAGTGGAAGGCTGTGCTGAGAAATTAAATAGGTGAATATGGTTAATTTAGGTGTGAAGAAACTGCTGCTTTCGGGCTGTGGTTTCACACGGTGAGGCTGAGGCTGATGCGGGACTTTGTGGCAGCAGTGCAGGGTTACCCAAGCTGTCCCCTGACAGCTCACCCCACTGGGTGTGCTGCCCGCAGAGCTGCCTGGGGCTGGTCGGGGCACCCTGCTGAGGGGGTGATGGCGCTGGAGATGCTCCTTTCTGCTTCTGCTCTAGTGGACTGGTTTTCAGCTGGATGGGTTCGACGAACAGCCACCCACGTCACTGCGTGATATACCCAAGTGGCAGTGGAGGGGATGGCAGGGAGGAGGGGATGAAGGGTTGGGGAGAATAACCAGAGCTGGCTGAGTGACCCTGCTGCTGCTCCTGGGGCAGCCTGCATGCCGTGGTCTTCATCGCAGCACCAGTCTACAACGCTTTTGTCCCAGCCCCTCACTTCTGCTGTGAGGCAGCCAAATGGCAGCTTCGGTCAGACCAGCACAACTGCTTGTTGGCTGGACTAAAAACAGCCCAAGCGAAAAGCAAAATATTATTTCGTGTGGAATTCCCCTTTTTCTAGGTCGCCCTGAGGTCATGCAAAGAGCCATGGCTTGGTATAAAAGCACAGCCATGAGGGGTGCTGGAAGACAAGGAGGGAAGCACTGCTCCCCAAAATCACACGTTCCTTCTGCGCATCTTACCTGGTACCTTCTGGTTTGCCCCCCCTGCTCACCCCAGAGCTCTGTCCCCCCACACCAGTGGGGCAGCAGCAGTGGGACCAGTATGTCAGGGTGCCTAAGGTAATCATGAGTGTGTCTGATACGGGGAGGAAGAATAATTGGGGAAGAAAGAGAAGGTCGAGGCCCAGAAGGGCTGCAGCAGATGAATGGGGCTCGAAGCAGGACACAAAACCGCAGTAATGTCAGCCCGTAAGACCCTGGGCATTGCAGAATTGATGTTGCATGTCTTTAGGATCGCAGTTTCAGTGTATATTGCCTGCTCCTGTCATGCTCTGCAGTGCCCACGCAGTAAATCCAGTGCTTCCCCTCGGATTCTGTAATCAGATATGCTTTTGGGACGCCGTGAATTTGCCGTGTTTTCAGCAAGCAACTGCATCACGTAGAGTAAGAGCAGTGCTTCCTGGTCGGGTTTCCTGCGCGCATGTTGGACAATAGGTCAGCACAGATCCTGGGGATACGTCCAATTTTTCCAAATGCGTAGCCTTCCTATTCAAGCTACAGCACAGACAATCCTCAAAAATCTGTGCAGGCATTTTTTTTTTTTCTGGGCAGCAAAAGAAACCCCCTAGATATCTGCACATGGGGAAACCTCAAACACAACGTGAAACACTAGACCAAGCTGCTGAGGAGAAATGCAAGGAATCTTCAGCGCTGGAGTTTTTAAGACCAGACAAAAATCTGCCAGAGTGAAGAGGGACAGCCTACACTAGATCCTTCCCAGCCTTACATTCCTGTGATGCTCTGTGAGGAAGGACTGCGTTGACTCTCACTGGCATGAGGAACAGCAAGCACAGTCTGTTCTCGGCTCCGCAACCTGCCCTCTTTCGCCAGCCTCTTGCTGGGACCAGTACAGACCCGGGACAGGCGCCATGCTCAGCCCAGTAGGGCTGGGCATGGAGAAAAAGGAGATTTGTATGCAATCAGCCCCTTTATTCATGCATGAGGGAAATCGCGGCGGCAATGGTGTTCACCCATAGTAATGGAGAGCAGGATGGAAATGCGACAAGGGTTGGGGTGGTTTTTTTTTTTTTCAGGATTAAAATAGGCAGAACAAGAGCCAGTTGTTGTTTTGGGGAAAAGGAAAGCAGTTGCTGTCAAAACGTTTCACCGACTTGGCAAAACTGCCAGGCTGGCCCTGCCTGCAGCGTACACGCACTTCAAAGGGCTTATCTTGAATAAGGATTAGTGGGAGCCAGATCCCTGCTTCCTACACGCATTCGGCGGAGGCCGACCGATATGCAAGCCAATACCCAAAGGGTGTGTTTTCCTTCTGAAGCCAGCCAAGCTGCTGACACCTCTGCCGGCAGGTTTGTGGGATTGATCTAGCTTCAGCCGCGTGTGCCCAGAGGGAGCAGCGCTGACCTGGCACCGGGAAGCGTGGGTCCCCCCCTCACAAGCCAGCGCTCCGGGAGCGGGAACACGCCGAGACGCACGGTCAGGACCCGCAGCGGCTGCTCAGGAGGGGCGTGTGGCTCCCAGACAGGATGCAGGCTGAATAACCCTCCATTCCTGAAGAGGGTGGTCCCTGAAGGTCAGGGCTGCCTTCAATGGTGTGGCAGCGGGAGAGGAAACTGCCTCAGAGGGCGCTTTCATAATGCTCGGCCCGTGAATAAGTTCAGCCCGGTGAACTCTGGGTTCCCGAGTGTTAGTCATCAAAAACGTGACTAGGAGAGAATAAGGTTAGGGAAAGAACAATTCTCCAGCTGAACTTTCGTGCCAGGATGAATGGGGTTCCTCCTCCCCCCACCCTGCTTTGACTTCAGACAAAGGCCTTTGCAGCCCATGTAGGAATTCTCTGCTGTATGTAGGTGATACAAACCCGGGCAGGGCCCAGCTCCTAGAGCCATGGACTATCTGAGGAAGGAAGGTCCTCTTGAGATCATCTCTCTACTTCTAAACCCTGCTCAAGCAGGGTCAGCTAGAGCAGGTGGTCCAGGACCAGGTCCAGTCAGGTTTTGAATATCTCCATGGATGGAGACTCTACAGCCTCTCTGGACAGCCTGTTCCAGCTCTGAGCGGACAGGCGGTGACCAGAGACCTGATGTCAGTGCAGATCACCTTTTATCTTCATGGTAAATTATTGAATTGCTGTACAGCCTTACTAAATTTACTTCATATTCGCTCACTGACTCTGGTTCTGGTGAGTCTGGGTATAACAATGTGGGCCAAGGCTGACCCACACTTTGTCCAGCTGCTTAATTATGAAAACAAACAGACGGACAAACAAAACCAGCCAAAAAGAAGGCCAGATGCTACACGGGATTAACACACCGTGGCCCTTGGGACCTTCCTTGGCTCAGGACAGAAGTGACCATTACCCCAGCCAATGCTGTGTTTAATTTAGTTGAAGGAGGCCCAAGGGCCTTTGAACCTGTCAGGGCAATAAATCCAGAAAAAGATGAGGGAGGTATTTCAAACTTTAAGACACAAAGAGTTTTCAGGAAATATTTAAGGCCCCAGAAAGTGAGGGGACAGACAGGGTCATGCTTTCTGTTCCTGTGCTTCACCCTGACTGTCACTGTTACCGGGGCATCTTGTCAGTTCCGGCAGGAGATCGTATCTGAAATCTTAACTGAGGCACATGTAGGCTCTCCAAGGCAGTTTGATATTGCTCAAGCTAAAGTCACTGAAATGTTTTAATTAACGAACGAACGCAGCCTGTCGCTTTCTTCTGCGTGACGCACGGAAATCTGTCTGCTTCCTCCCAGAGCACAGCACGGCACGTCTGAGCCACTGGCTACTATAATTATGATGGGATAAGCATTTATACGGCACTATAAAGGTGAACTAATCTCATTCCCAAAGAATTCAGAGTCAAACACGGTCAGGAAAAACCATGAAGCAGTTGTCTTGAGAGAAAAAATAGATCCTGCAGAGACCAAGAATCAGCAGGGCAGGAGGCTAAAGGATGGAGCTGAGGAGGGAGAGGCCAGGGGCTGAAGGACGGGATGCCGCTCAGAAACACTGGGGTGTCTTTTCCAACCTGCTGAGGTTCTCAAAGATGATCTTAAGGAGTCAGGGAATCAACCTGTGTGTAAGTTCTCCCTGTGAAATTGCTGTTATTTCACTGTATACACACGCAGCGACCAAAATAAATGCAGACTACCGAAGAGCAGCTGGGAGGAGCCGAGAGGTGGTGTGGGAAGCGGGCACCGGAGGGGAACAGAAGAGGAAAACTGAAGAGGAGAGAGCTCCCTGTGAGTGAGGAGGCAGAAAGCCAATGAAAGGATTAAGAAAGGAGATGGTGTCCTTAAAGTGTGGGGGAGAAGGACGTAGATTACCCCCTCTTGGTTAGGCTAAGGAGTACAGGGGAGCCTGCGGCGTAGCTACGTGCAGATTACAGCAGCTGCAGCGAGGAATGGCCAGAGCACAGAGAATAATCGTAGCCATGGTGATCGGAAAGCAAGGGCCACTGCAAGAAGACGAAGATACCGAGACAGAAACGACAAGCCTCAGATTAGACCTTTAATGAGAGGCTGGTTATGTGCAATGAAATGAAAGAAGTGAAAACAACTCAAGTACCAAAAGCCGATTTAGAGAGTACTGATACTTTTATACTGGGAAAAAAAAGCCATTTGAGGCAAAATGCATATGTAATAGCAACAGGGACTTCAAGAGAAGAAACTAAAAACAAAACAAAACAGGAATATGAAATTGGGCAGTCACGGACAGGATACAAAATCATTTCCCCACTAGAAAGACACAGCTGAAACGCCGGGGCATGCTGGGCAGGAGAGCGATGTTCCAGGAGCCACCAGGCAGCCAAACATCTCCCGCTGCACCGATACAGCTGGGCACAAGGCTTCTTAAAAAGTGACTTCAGGTTTTTACACCCCTATTGCTTCGTACACCACGGGCAGTTAAACAGACCTGGTGTGCACAGAAGCTCACAACATCCTGAGCCTGCCCTGCTGCTACATGCACGGCAAGGATTTGGCATTGCAGAGTGCTATAGAGCACTTGGAGATAAATGTGATCATATGAGAGGGGGAAAGTAGATGAAAGAGCAATTAGACTGAACTGGTAGGCTAAAAGGAGCACAAAGAGCCCTGGAGAGTAACTGTAAACACCTGAATTCACAGCACCTGGAGCAAGTGGCAAAGAGTTGTAGTCATGGTGATGGAAAAGCAAGGGCCACTTGAGGTGTTTTCACGCTGTCACAAAAAACAACTTAAAACAATCTGTTGTGACGTGTGTGTCACTATTCACTTTGTTTTACAGTATAATAATTCTACAATTTTTGAGTTTACAATATCCCAAGCCTCACAGAAGACTACTCATTTAAGTTACAGAGTCAGGCAGCTGGTGGTTCTCATTGTTAACCAAATTCTGCATTTTAATTATTTGCAAATCCCTTCTTATCCATCCTGCAGTTTCAGTGACTGGTGATGAATAAAACTACCCCTGCCATTCAAAGCCTTTTTCCTTTAATCACGGACTTCAGGTTTTATGAGCTCTTAACACAGTATGAAAAGGTAACGTACAGCATAGACTGAGAGAAAATAGCAAAAAATTGGAAGTCTGTCCAGGACTGCTGCGGAGCTTTTTGATAAGCCCGTGCGTACTCCTGAAGCGAGCTAAAAGCAGTGGCTGGTGTGGGAAGCAAGTTCAAAATAAATGTAGGTTGAAAGACTGGGTGGAAGACAGACAAGCGGGGATAATGATAGTCATCAAGTGGGAGCCCACGGCTGCGAAGCGTTTTTAGAGTGAAATGTCTTTCGGTCTGGATACTGTTTTCAAGTTATGTTATTCTGTGATGATATTCTAGTCATTACGGACAGTTGGGGAGTTTTCACAGGCTCCTATGCAGACCTCACTCAATTTCCCCACAACAGCATTTTAGGGGCTGTAATCCCAGGCCTGATTTCCATAAAGCTTTATTTTTGAAATGGATGACAAGTCCCAACATGCAATTTTATGTTTCTATTGCAAAGGCCATCCAGGGAGATAGTTACCTCCATTCATCCCAGTTGTGATTATACTAACTGATCTGCAGGATTCAGGCCGAGACATTTTATTCGTGCAGGTCACCCATCTCACAGCCATTAGTAAATACCTTTTCTCAGTTTTCTGCTGTCTTTCTTTGCTGATAAAGGTATGTAAACAAGCACAAAGCATGCAGGACCTCAGCACCCAGAGTACACAGAGGTGTGACGGTAGTTTTTCCTCTACTCAGTATTTTTTTCTCCCCCCCAAGAAAACACGTGAGGTTTGTTGACTGGAGTTTCTTATGCTGCTTTAAGGTGCTTTGATGAGTTGTGTGTTACTCTGTTTATTTCCTGCAGGCGATCCAAACAGCAGAGGCTGCCTCTGGAGCTCATGCAGACTCTGGAGCCATCACAACTGCACCGGACAACTGCTCAGCTCTCAGGCCCCATCTTAGAGCCCCAGAAATGTGGTGTCTGAGCATTGGGCTCAGCAGCAGCCCTGAGAACTTGCCACTTTTTTAAGCAGAGCTTGAACAGGAGAGTGCTGCAACCCCCCAGTGCTCCAAGCTCCAGAGATGCTGGCAGCCAGCAGCCACGGCCTCGCCCCGCTGCGCTGCACGGCTGTGACAGGTATGCCAACACAGGGCCAGCTCACTTGGCACAATCACCAAGAACAGCCAGTTTATTTAGGCAAATGAGACGCAGCGCTGGGCTTACAGCACAACTGGAAAATTACTGTGTGTCAAAGAGGCGAGGAGGATCGGAATTTCTACAGGCTGCCTAGGACAAGACCTCAGCCTTACAGGTTTCCTTAGAGCTTTGTGTCCAGGCAGCAGCCTGGAACCAAGAGACTGGACATCCCCTCTGGCTCTTCATACTTGACCCACAGTTGTCTGCAATGTTATTGCCCAGTAGCTGTTCCTGTGTGAGATTGTCTTGTGTTAGCGTGGTCTTAATTTATGGTCACTTCTGTCACCTATTTCCCACACACTTTCATACAAAAGCAGACTTAATAAAAACAGAGACAAAATAGTTTTTTTAAAAGCTCACCACTTCTGCCTATAGCTGACCTGTATCCCTGTTTCCATGGTGGTCTTATTCAGTGTATATGGAATATATGAGTGCACGTAGTTCAACCTCTCTTACAGCTGAACTTTCTACTTCTATATTGGCTCACCCTTTTTCCATTGTACATTACTGATGTCAATCTGCAATCTGTCTAGCTCTCTTCCTCTGAACTATGTGTCTTTCTCTTATCCGTGGTTGTACTTCCTTGCCCATCTGTACTATTATTTTAATTGTCTTTGAATACATATTAATAGCACTTCACAACACATGTCAGTGCCCATTTTTTTTATCCTATCCCTTCCTTTACTCTGTTCCATGTCCAGTTTTCTTTCAGGATTTAATCATTTGAAATTCTATGTCTTTTTTTTTTTTTTTGATCTGATTTAGTCATAATAACAAGGCTTACAGGATCCAAGTCTTGTTGAAAGATCTGATCCAAAGCTCATTACCATGGTCACTATTTTTTGATAATCTTCCAACTCTACTTCCCTGCTTCTGTAGATTCTGGCTGATCCAAGGGCATCTTAGAAGAGGAACGCTTTCCTCCAAGTCCCACATCTAGCCTAAAACGTGCATTATGTCGGGAACCCAAAACGTGTTCAAATATCTAATCTGGCACATTCTTTTTAGGATGTCCTTTTCTGAAGTGTTGCTTTTCCTTCTATTGCTTCTGATAAGACAGCCTATTTAAAGCCTATTAACTTCTGACTCAATTCTACCCTTTAGCTGGGAGAGAACCATTTATATGTTTGTAAGTTGAGATGGTGGTAACCTGCCTAGTTTTAATTTTCAGGGATACTGTACTGACAGTCCTCACTGTTAAAATCCTTGGTTAGTACCTTTATTCTCGCTAGCAATACCTTCAGCCTTGTCTTAGGACAAGGAGGATCTTACCAGCTTCCAAGATGTGAACACCGTGAGGCTTTCTGAAAAGGTCTTAGTGTTTTGCTCTTAGAAGGGTTAGGAGTAATCGTGGTTAAATGCCTGTGACTCAGTCTAGTTTGCAACCAAATGGATGTGGGTTCCTAACTGACCCTGAGGATCTGAGCCGTGTGGTTGTGTGCATCCCCCTTCTGCGCCAGCTGCATCGGTATGACATTTTGCTGACAGCCTCCCTACTGGCAAACTCCTGCCTGGGTTCTCTGGTGAGCCACCTAGTAGGTACACTTCTGGCGGTGCTTTTGGGGAATGTGATGTTTAGCTTTACCGATTGGGCATTAATTGCAAGCGGGTAACTAACTGAAAGTACCTGCTTTCAAGAAAGTTTTGTTCACTTCTGTTTTGGGGCTTAATTTGAGAAGATTACAGCCTCTGTCTCGTGTCATCTTTGTCTCTCCTCCAGGGTCCTATCTAAAAAATCTCAGATCTCCCCTATGTATGTGCTGTTCAATAAAGTATGTGTCATTGTATACCGACATAATAACTTGTGTCTGTATTCCCAGTGGAATGAGACACCATTTTTTCTGCTTTCCAGATTTCATGTTTCCTGTAAACCAAATTTATCAGAGGAATTTGGAGATTTTTTCTCCCATACTCCAAGTCAGTAACAGAAAACATCAAAACACTGACTTCAGGTTAACAGCTGAGAAACATCAAAGACATCCTTTTCTTGATAAACTTGCTTGAAATATGTGCAGTTTATTGTAGAGGTGGCAATATAAATTCCCTTACAGTCAACAGTTTTCAAATTCAGTCATTAGATCAGTCTAACGCAAATGGTAGTAGATAGAAACTTTAAAAAATGTATAATTTTCCAGTGGGTAGTGCTACACAGGACTTTAATACCAGGCTTCTAAGTAGGTACACTAAATTATCGTAGAAATGAACACAGCTTTCTATTAAATCAATGTTAAACTACGCCACTGGGCTTTGAGGCATCAATTTAAAATAATGATAGCTCACAGGGAAAGCCATTCATCCAGAGATTTCCTAGTCCTTCCAAGACGTGCAAATCATTCCCTTTTCCTTACAGAC
The DNA here is from genome assembly GCF_040182565.1 of Anser cygnoides. NCBI lineage: Eukaryota > Metazoa > Chordata > Aves > Anseriformes > Anatidae > Anser > Anser cygnoides. The sequence goes on from NC_089873.1 coordinate 193,126,448, forward strand.
AGGGAAGATGAGGTGCAGAAGCGAAACAGTTTGCTGACAGTCCTAAAACGTGTGAGTGAATGGAGAAAGCTGAACTGTGCTACCTTTGGCCCAACACACCTGGCTATCACCCCCTCCCTCATCATCGGTAGGAAATGTTTTAGTAGGATATCAGCCTTTTGAAGCCTTGGATGGTCTCTGTATGGTTGTAAAATGCTTTTGCGCTGGTGTCTGTAGAGGACAGGGACAGTTTATAGTCTCCATAGGCTACACACATGGCTCGTTCCTCCCCACGTGCCCTGGTGCTGCCTCCCCACCCTGTACTCCTCTAGGAGCTTCCCAATCCCCACCTCTCACCTCCATTCCAGTGTCTCTGAGAATTTCTTGGGATTTTCTTCTCCCAGGTACTGGAGAAGGAAGGTGCCTCATTAGTTCCCCAGGGCAAGGTTTTCTCCCAGCTCCCTCATTTTTCTCCTGCTCTTTCCCTCCCCACACAGCCACTTTGCACAGGTACTTTTGTCCTCGCTGGTTCCAGAGTCCCTCTCTTTCTGCACCATGCCAAGACTCGCATTCCTCCCACACCTTTTCTTTCTGTCTCGGGTGTGAATCATTCGGGCATCTGTGGCAGGAAGGGCAGAGCCCTGGTGGGGGTATTGTTATGCTGGGAGAAGCTAACAGCTACTGTGCCAGGCCTTTGATGAAAAGATAATTACAGGCCAGATTGATGGCTGCTGGATGCCCTCACCAGATGCCAGGGCTTCATGTGTCCTGCATTTCCCCCTTCTCATTTTCTCCAGGATCAGAAGGGCGCTGCCTGAGAACATTTCCTAACGTTTTGGAATTGGTTGGCCGTGGTGTTCAACAGCCATCTGGACTGCATCTGAAGAAAGGAATGTCACCAAGCTGACTGCAGGGACTTGAAAATTTGGCTGATTGATTCGCAAATGGAGAGCACAGCTGGCTGATGTTGGTGAAATTCCACACAGAGTCACGACATTCCTGCTGCCCTCTCAGGCTCCGGCCGAAGTCAATGATTGATACCAAGTCCGGGGCTGGGGGCAGAGTACATAAGAACGTGGGTCTTTGTGAAATTCAGAGGTTTGAACCCCTCTGCATGAGGGTTATACAGGCAGTCTGAGCATCCACAATGCCTTTCCCAGTGAAGTGAGCCTGGCTTTGTGTTTCCTCTGCAAAGCTGAGTCAGTTTCAAAGTAAGATTTGTCCTATTTCACCCATTTTGTGTTGAAATCAAATGTATTTCTAAAGAACCAGCTCTTAGATTTGCTACCCCCTTGACACCCAAAACAAATGCTGTGATGGATCTCATAGACACAGTCCTGACTGAGAAGAAAAAAAGCGTATCTAAACTGTGGTTAGAATTTAGTTAGAATTTAGGGGTTTTTACCCTCCCAATTACTGAACACATAAGCCTGGCTTTGCCTGTCACGACTGTCATTTTGCATCATTGGTAAACATACACATTATATTTACAGGTTGCATTGTCCATGCCATGTTGGACTTTGAACGCCTGTTTCTAACTGGTTTAGCATTGGAAGTTTGGGAAGATTCCCACTGGTTTAGCATTGGAGATTTTGCATACTGATTCCCCAGTACCACTCTGCAAGCAAAATAGATGTTCTTGTTTTAATACATTTCAGTGATGTTTACCTCAGTCTTTTTTCCTTGCACATCATTGACTGTGTATCACCGTGGTTTGTTCTAGACACGTTGTCCTAGTGAAGGGTGTCGCTGTCAGCAAATTCTTTGTGTCTGTCTGCTCACACATACATGTTTACATGTTCATAATCGTTTTGTGTGTGTTTGTTCCTGTTTGAAAAAAGACTGGCAGAGAACTAGTCATTGCTGATGATCCTGCTTTATCTTTCTTTTCTGTTTTCTGAATGGGTTCAAGGTTTTATTGACTACCAGTACTGTGCAGAGAAAAGTTCATCCACCCACATCACAATTATTTGGTTGCTAAGAGTATTTTTAGCAGCACAATTTGGTAGTTGGTTCCAAATATAATAGTTCAGAAGCTCACACCGTGGCCCAGCTAGCGGTGATACAAGAGAACAGGGGGATGAGGAAACTCACTGCATTAGAGGGGAGGGGATGGGAGAGAGCTGCACAGAGCTCCTGCCTCCCTTGCTGTCTCAGGTGGGAGGAAGAAGAAAACATGGAGCCGTGGAGCTGTGCTCCCTCTCAGCGTACCCACACAGTGGGGCAGACAGCTGCTCAGGCAAGGGCTGGATGCTGTAATGATCATGGAGCCAGCAGAGTAACTCATTTAAGTGGAGCCATGAATAACACACTAACCCTTACACATGGCAGATTATGATCTCATGGTCTAGCCTGTAAACGGATTTGCTGGTACAGACAAATTGTATTGTTCTCTTTATGTAGCATCTTTCCCTGCGGCAATACCTTGCTCTGTAGAACACAGGCTGGGAGGAAAGATGTGACTGATACAGAGTCATCTCCAAAACCAGAGATCAAATCATGTTTTAACAGAGTTGTTTTATCGTGCTACAGCCCAACTGAATTCCATTTCTTTAGTATTTTCAATGAACTTGAACTAATACTTTGAGTTTCTAAAGGCAGAAATAGTCTAAGGAGTCTCCTCATCTGTGGTGGACCAGCCAAATACAGGTACTTTGTGGGAGCAGATGTAACCTCTCTCTCTTGTACCTGATGCTGCTGGTAGGAATTCAAACCCAGCAGTTCTGTGCAAATGCATGAAATTCAGAAAGTGCAGCTGGCTGGAACCGGGAGGTGAAATAGTGCAGCTGAGTTTCATTCCCAGGTGGATTGGAATGCTAAAGGAAAACAAACAGCTCCGATGGAGAAAAATAAATTAACAGATCTGTTTTACCTAGATTTAAGAATATGGATGACAACCAAATCTTACGAAAGAACACATTAGCACAGACTAAGCAATTTTTATCTTGATGCTGTTCCTTTAAGCCAGCCTGAACTTTGTTGGGAAAAGGTCTCAAGCCATTGAGCAATCGCTGGTTTGGGCAATCACGTTGCTATGCTTCATCGGTTAAGCACAGCAGTAATTCAGAAAATGAAGCCATGCTGCATCTGTTGTATCATTTAAAATTTACTTCAGTTTTGCAGGTATTTGAAGATTGCAAAATGAACCACTTTACCCTGCAATACTCTGCCAACACTGGAATCTGCTCTGAGTCTAATGGGTTTCTTTAGCTCCCCAGAGCCAGAAGCTCCCTCCCCCCCTACTCCCTGCAATATATTCCAGTCAAGGACACTACTGAAATTCCGACAGTAATTTATATACAGTAACTGGCTGCCCTCAAATAAGACGCTAAACAATTTCCGTGCACCAGGCTGCATTTTTTCTCATGAAATACAGCAGTCTATTTGCAGCCACTTAACATTCGCCCCCTTCTCCTTCCAAACCAGCGTCAACTGTAAGCTATTGGCAGTTTGCAAGAAGAACATAAAAAAAGGATGATAAACAATCCCAAAGAAATATCTTTAGATAGGACCGTCCATAAGTAACATTACTCGCCAAAATAGTCCCCATGGCTCAGAAAAGACTGCAAATATAGCTCCCATACTAGAAAGAGAGTTATGCACAGACTTCTCTTTATACATGCTCTCAGTCTTGCTGAAGACAGTGGGACTGCTCATGTAAGTAAAGATAACCATGCATCTTAAGTGTTCACAGGACCAATATTTCCCCTTCACACAACAGAGAAACCTTTCCAGGCTGAGAAGGGAGCCTTTGCAATGAATCAGGCATGGAGCTCCTACTCCCGGTTCTGCAACAGGATTTCAAGGATTTTGAAGTTGTATTTCAGGACTGCAGTCTTCTTCCACGTTAATGATCTAACTATACACATATGTACAGAAGAGGTTATTTTCTTACTGTTCTTAATTTTTGTTAGTATTCCCTGGTTATTGCTAGTGTCCTGTCACACTGAGGGGGCCAAAGCCAGCCTTCTCACCTTCTTCCCAGATCCAAACATTGCTATATTTTTGGGGTGAGCTGTTTCTAGTTGACAATTGTCTTTGTTACAGACCACAGAGATATCTGAAATTAGAATATTCAGGCTTCCATGAAAAACAGGCTCGGATCCAGGCAGTTCCATCTGTAATGAGCTCAAATATGAGCTCTGCATCCAAAAATCCATTGCAGCTTGGGTCTGAATTTTTGATCCAGATGTGAATTCCCTGGCTGTCCTCCTCTGGCACCTCATAACCCTCTTGTCTCCTCATTGTTGATGAAAATAAATACATTAAAAATAAGCAATCTCCCCCCCCCCCCGAACAAATAAGAGCCCACAGTCCTGAAGAAGAAATGCCCAAATAGGTGTTGATAGACATGCTGTGCTTTGTGAAATGTGTGGAATGAGTTCAGAATAAAAGGGATAATGATAATAATAGAGCCTCACTGCAAAATTATTTGATTTAAAAGAGTTTGGGGCACCCAGCCTGTTGACAAACACCACGTCAGCTCTCTTCACACCTTTCCCCAACCACCTCCACAGGCTGAGGCAGTGCCATTTTCCTCACACCTCAGCGACCCTCAAGCCCCTCTGCCAGCGGTCCGGGCTCCCATCGCTATCACCATCGCGGTCGGGATAACACCACTCATCGAGACCACTTTGGGGCTTTATCTTGAGGCGGTTGGGGAAGAGCGGAGGAGAGGGGGCAAGTATCGTGAGGCGGTTGAGGGCCCGTCGGGCGAAGGAGAGGGGGGAAGAAGATGGCGGAGGGGGGGGGGGACACGACGACTTGTTTGTGAGGAGAACGGCGGAGCGGGGGGATAGGAGGAGTTGTTTGTGAGGTAAAACCGAGATTTTGGGGAAAGGACCGAAGTGCCACACGGTTCTTATAAACACAACCTTCCCTCACGGGGCGCCGTAACGGCCATTCCCGCCGCCAAGCGCCTCCCCCCGCTGGTATGTGGCGGGAGGGGTGCGATGACGCGGGCGGCGCGGTCACGTGCCGGGCGAGGAATGCTAACAATGCAGCGAATGTCCCGGCTGCGCCCCGCACTCGGCGCCCGGGCCGGCCGAGGGGGAAGATGGAGGAGAGCGCCCCGAGCCCTCGGGGACGCGGCGCCCGTCGCCGCCGAGCCGCTGCGTGACGGAGCCCGGAGGCGGCGCCGGGCACCCCGAGGAGGTGAGGTAGGGAGCGAAGGGTGACGTTTGTTTTTTTTTTTTTTTTTTTTTTTTAACCTTAACCCGGCTTCGGGTGCTCCCCCCCCCCCCTCCGCTTCTTTTTTTCCCCTTTTTCCCCCCTCTTTCTGCTTTCGGTTCCCTGAGGAGAAAGTTGGCAGCGCCCTGCCGAAAGGAGGCGGGAGGTGCCGTGTCCCGTCTGAGGAAATATTTGGGAGGGGGTCGTAGAGGCGGCTGCCATGTCCCTCACCCCCCCCTCAGCCTCCCCCCGGGGCCAGCCCCGCCGCCTGCCCGACATTTTGTGTCCCACCCCCCCGTGACAGGAGGCCGCTGTCCCGGGCCGGAGCCCGGTCTTAATATTTTTTGGGGAGTTTTCTGCCCACGAAAACAACGGGGTTGGGGCTCCAAGAGGGGGGCTTGAGGTGTCCAGGCTGGGTTTGAGGCCCCCCTGCCCCACCGCCGAAGCAGCGGGGCTCCGGCTGCTGCCCGCCAGCTGAAGGTCACTGCCAAAATCCAGCCCTTCGGCCTCTCCCCTGGGTTGAAGTGTGTCCCCTGCCCTTCCCAAGGCGCTCGCCCGAGTGACGCAAAAAAAAGAAGGAAAAAAAAAAAAACAACAAGTTGTGCGTAATGTCCAGGTCCTACCGTGGATTGGTTTGCTGGGGATGGGGAAGGTGAGCTGCTTCCCCCAGTGCCGGACTGGGACGGTGCTTAGGGCTTGCACAGAGTTACTTCTGGGTGGTTTTGTTACGTGATGAAGGAATGGTTTTGGGGAAGGTCCTCATTTCGGTGCTCCTTGCTGCTTACAGCATGCCTTTGCTTGTAAAGGGGGAGCATGGTTTGTATTGTGGTGGAATTCCTGAACCCCCCTTCCCTGGATCTGCCTCAGACCTTCGCTGCAAAGTGGCCAGCGTGTGTTTCCACGAATTCACAAGCAAAAAAAACCCAGTGCTATGCCAGTAAATTGAGTGGGAGATAGCAGTTGTGTCAGTTTCTTAAAACTTTACTCCTTACTTCAGCAGACATCCCTAGTTCCTCACCGCGGTGCCTGCAGAGTTACACACTCGGAAGCAGCTCACCAGCTCAGGCTTCGGGACTTTGCTCTTGAAACAGATCTGAGCTGTAGTTTCTTGCCAGTGTCCCAGCCCTGCCGAGCCACCAGCATGTGCAGCCTGTTGGTGAGACTGCTTAGTGCTGCTGAGAGCACAGACCTCAGCATATAAATTCACTGTGGTTGCTGCGAGAGCAGATATTGGTATTTCTCAAATGAGGGGAAAAAAAGATGCCAGTTATTCAAAAATTGTTCTACTGTGATGTAATTAAAGTGATGCTACTCTTATTTGTAATATTCTATCTTAAGAGTAACGGACAAGCTTCTAATCATCACAAGATATATAACATTTTGAATAGAAAACACCTTAGGAGTATCTAGTCAGAATGAATTGAAGCTGAAAAATATTTCTGGTGATGGCAAGAAGGCTACTGATATATACATGCTGTAGGCAAGGTGAGTTTTAGAAGGATTTGGAGTTAGCCAAATGCAGATGAACAGTCAAATACTTACACGCTCTGCTTCTTTTAAAACATGCAGCCCTTTTATTCACAGGAAGATCTTAAAAAGCAGGCATCTTGTCTTTCTTTGTAAATCATCTGTAAAACTTAATGTTCTGTTTTCTTGGCTTGTCTTACGTATCTAGTTTTATGTTTTTTTTTAAAGAAACACAAAAACTTCTGCAAGATATAAAGTGTGCTTACAGTTAGCTCCAGTACTTGCTGCTGTTGCTGTTCTCATTCATGCTGTCTAAACAATCAACATTTCTTTCTGGTTTAGCAGTATTGTGAACGTAAGCTGAAGAAGCTGCCAGCTGGCTTGACCTAGCATTATTAGACTCGAGCCTAGGCTAAAGGTCACCGAAGTTCTTTATGTGAAGCATGTGTGTAAGTGGGAAAGCAGTCCTTTGTGGGAAAAGGGTGGGGGGGGTCGCGAGCTCTTCCCGCACGTCCCAGGCCTGAGGATTGGCACGGGGTCTGAAAAGAGGAAGAACAACCCGGATTCCTAAACCCAGCCATATGGTGCCTGCTGCTGTCAGAAGAGGAAGGACAGTCATAGACCAGTTAATTGCTCTGTATCTTTTAAGTACTGGCTAGTTATGATGTAGTCCTAAAAGGCTGCAATACCATCCTTTTTTTTTAAACACATTACTGAGGCTGTGTACTGTCTGTTGCTGAACTCTTTAAGTAGACAAAATTCTGTCATTGTGATCCTTCAGTTGGTTTTATCTTCACTGAGAATAGTGAAAACTTGATCTCTCCTTGACTAATAGCTGATTTGTTTTAAAAATATCAAAATATAAATGTGACAAAGCTGTTCTTTCTTTAAAACAGGTCACAAACCCTGTCCAATGTGGATGTCTATGTCACTTCCAGACCTGTATGAGAGTTAGGGTTGCAGGCAATACTTAGTGCTCAAGATCTTTAGTACGTGACAGGTAACCTCTAGACAGCTCGGTGTTTCAGCGTTAGCAAGAAGTTGACATGGGTGTTCCCATGTGTGTGCCCTCCTCGTGTGTTCTCTGGCAGTTTGATCCTTCAGCTTTCGGTGTAGACCTCTGCCACTGTCAGCAGAGATGTGGTCCTGGACAGGGCTGATGTTAAGCTGTATGGAAACTTCCCAGTAGAGCTGTGCATGGCATGTGTAGTTAGGAGCGTAACGTGGACAATATCTAAAGTGATTAGATTGGGGGCCTGTGTTTCAAAGTGGTGAGCTACCATAAAGGAGTCCAGGGGCTGGCCTCGCTGTTGCTTTTCCTTTTTTCAGTGCTTGGTTTTAGAGGAAAGCTTGACCCCATCTCAGCAGACCCAATGCTAGTGAGTAAGTGATGATGGGCTTCAGCAGTGAATGTGTCCAGACCCTCCGCCTTCACTCTGTTAAGCTGTTTGCTTGTCTGTGAGAAGTGGTGGTAAAAGTATGGAAACGGGCATTTTGTTGGGAATGCTGTAGCTAGCACAGGAATGGTTGCTGCAGTCGAGTTTGATTGTCAGTGTGTAAAAATAGTGGAAAATACTTTCTGAAGAAGCTCTTAGTGATGCCAAAAATGCAGTGATCAGAAGTGAAGCCCCCTTCTCAAAGCGGGGGGAAGGGAACAGCAGGGGAGAGTTGTCGTCTTCTGAGTGACCAATAACATCCAGAGTTTTACCATCTTCTGTGTCTGAGGTTTCAAAACACCTGAACAGAATTCCAGCCTTTTCAACAAAGCAGCTTGAGCAGCAGCGTAGAGTCACTTTGCAAGTGCTAGCAGCAGCAACAGCAGAAGTGAACTTGTGGAAGCAGCATCAGTAGCATGTGACACTTCTGATGAACGATCTCCTTAATCCTCTTCTGAAATGCATCCTTGGTACCTATGCCACTGTGTGAGGATGCCACAAAGACTCAGGAAACAAAGGATTCTTTCTGTATCTTCGTGCTGTAGGGATATCACACGCTACGCAGTAGCTCAGCTTTGCTGTGTGGTTGTGTAGCTGTCCTCTGCCGCACATCAGAAGAGATGCGTGCAGCTGTATCTCAGCCTTGCCTTTTGTCTGCTTTAATCTTAACTGAGCTGGCTCTGGCTTTCCTGCTGTTACTGAAGAGCTCCTTCTCCTTGTCTTCCCTTTCTTCCCTATTAGGCACAGCTAAGGGAAATATCAGTCACACCCCCCGCCCCCTTTTTCTCCCCTCTTTCCAGTTCTGGGGAGAATTCTTACCTTCAAACTTCTCTAAGATATTCATGTGGAGTGGCAAAATATCTTGTCTTTCTGTTACTCACTTTGTTATTGAAATCCTAGAAGTTGCTATGGTTAGAGTCATCAATATTTCCATTATAAATCTTTTTCATAAACGTCTGAAACTGAGCTCAGCTAGTGTAAAACAAACAAAATCTGAAGTGTGGGGGGGAAATGTTTCATGAGCATACTCTTCCCTAATTATGAAATCGGATAGGCTTGTCCAGGACTTGGTTATGCAATTGGGTGGGAATCTTGCCACAGTTAGGTAGTGTATGAAATTCCTAAACTTTGTAGTTTTTGAGGTTTTTATTTTCATTTATTTTCAAAATAGAACTTTAAAGACAAACGCTTCTTTGATTATGTTGAGAAAGCCTTTTGAAATCCTATTCTTGAAAACAGATAAAGTGATAATAATTAAAGGGAATCCAGCTGTGACAGCTTAATAGGTTAAACTGATTCACTTTCACTTGATTAATCATCATGCTGTCCCTTCAGAGGCATTTACAATATCAACTTAATTGCATGTACTTTCTATTTTATTTTGTTTCAGACACTGTCAGTCTGCAAAATGATGATTCCAAGGATTTTCGTTTTCTGTAGGAAACGTGAAGATCGTGAGCTGAAGTAAAACGTTGGCAGAGATCTCTTCGGGATTTTGCCTTTTTTCTTTTCTCTTTGAAGGATTATGTTTACAAGAAATTGATACCATCAAGCGCCACTTCCTAGAACTAAAGTAACTGAAAAACTAAGAATAAATCTGTATTTATGCTCAGAGAAAACTGGATTAACAATGAGGCCAAAGACTTTTCCTGCTACGACATACTCTGGAAACAGCAGACAAAGATTACAAGAGATTCGAGAAGGTTTAAAGCAACCATCCAAATCTTCAGGTCAGGGGCTGCCTATTGGACCGGGCAGCGAAACTTCTCTGGACCCTAAGCTTTTAGTAGGGAAGGATGCTGCAAGGCAGCAGCAGATGAGACAGACACCCAAGTTTGGACCTTACCAGAAAGCTCTACGAGAAATCAGATATTCTTTGCTGCCCTTTGCGAATGAGTCGGGCACTACAGCGGCTGTTGAAGTAAATCGGCAGATGCTCCAGGAGCTGGTGAATGCAGGTTGTGATCAGGTACGTACGAGTTTGGGGAGGGGGGATTGTCGCTCTGGTCAAAACAAGGTTATACTTGGGGCTGAAGAAAGGGTTTTGATGGTGGTTATCAGGTGTGCTGGTTGACGAAACACACTGACTCTTCTGGCAGTCCTGTTGCAGTAGGAGGTGAACTTGCAGCTGAGAGGCATGCCTAACACGGGGGCAAATCCACCTTAAAGACGGCCATGGTGACCTGTGGGATTTCTGTGACTTCTCAGCTTGATGCATAAGGCTTAACAGGGTAGCTTGTCTTTTTTCTTTTTTGTCCTCAGTACTGTAACAGGTTCTAGGTACGAGTGTTAGGGTGGGATTTTGTCTAGCACATCTAAACCTCATTCACTGTCAGAAGCAAGTGGAAGAAATGACAGAGACACTAAATGGTCTTTGGAGAATCTCCCTTCTGTTTGCAAGAAGCAGGTGGAACTGGCTGGATGTCTCTTCTTCTCTGCTTCTGTCAGGGGCTGGTAGCCCTGTCTCAGAGAAGAGACTCAGCACAGAAATACCTGGTTTTGCCATTCTGGGATGGAGAACATGTTCCAGCACCAAGTCAGCAACCATTCACCTGGTGCAGAACACGGGCTTTCGGGGTTAAGCTGCACATACCAGTACTTCCAGTTCTGGTGTTGACTTTCACCTCTGTCCAGGAACAGTTCAGCATTTCTCTTTGGAGAGAGAGTGAGTGTGCTGTTTCTGGTCTGGGTTCTGGTTGTTGTAGAAATAACATTTTTCCCCCGTGACTGAATGGCAGTTGTTTGTCAAGCTCAAGTATTTCAGTTCACAGTCCTAGATGTACACTGGAGAGACTTAAACCCAGCGTGCTTTCAGTGGTATTTCCTTGATTTCAAAACTTAACCTTTGTTCATTCATGGCAGCGTCTGACTCTCGTAGGTCATATTCTGAGCCTGTGTAACCAGGCTAACATCAGGCATTATTACAAACAGGCAGCATTTCTTTGGAGCTATACAGACGTTGATTAGGGCTGCTTCTGTTCCAGAGTTTATGCTATGGGAGATGATCAGAGCCAGAGTAGATCGCAGATCCAGTGAAAACTGCGGCAGTACACCTAAACACTTCCTCGCCCCGCGAAACAAGCCGCTGTGGTGAATAATTCAGCTGGTGGAACTGAGGATTTTCTCTGTCATCTTAAGCGTGCCATGAAAGCAGTGTTTTTCAGAACTCTACCCTCTAAATTTCCCTAGCCGTTTGGGATGAGAACACTCCCCGTGCGTATGAGCCAAGGTTAAATGAGCACAGCTGGATTCTGGATTGGAAATGTACATTTGGTAGGTTACAAGGACAAATCGTTCACACACAGAACAAGCTTGTTGGACTGAAATCTTGGAAAGCTTGTTGAGCACACTGCAGCGCGGAGACGTCAAGCCAATGTATAAAACAGAGATACCTGAGCACCTGCTAAAATGTCTCGCTATTGAGCATGGTGTAATGCGCTGTACGTGTAACACTTTTAATATCTTTAGCTGTTTTGCCTTGAATATTGCTAGAATGGTATTAAATCTTACAGAAAACGAGCACAGTTCTGATGTGGAGATTTCTGCAACCTCCTTAAATTTGGTTTTGCGTTTTTCCATCTTTCCTCACTGACTGTGATTCTTCCATCCTTGCCTTTAGCTTGCTTCCTTAGCTGTGACTTGTTGCTTGGAAATGGAGTTAGTGGGGCCATCCCTCAGGTGTACTTTGAGTTTGAGCCGAAGCATAAGCAGGATCATATTTGGCTGGAGTCCAGACAGGGATTCCAAAACTGGAGCCTGGTGGCTAAAAGAGCTCTGTTTCCTCCTGCGGGTCCAGGCCGTGTGAAGCTTGGCTGTCTTGGAGGGCTGTGAATGAATGAATGGAGCTTCTTGAGTTGGTGTGAACGGGGTCTGGCCCTGGGGATGGCGTGGGGTAGGGTGACAGGCTCGATTACTGCCTCTAGATTCTTCCTTTCCTCCTGGTGCCAGAGCTGTTTTGAATTAGCTGCTGAGCTGTTGCAGAGCATGATGTGGAATAAATTCATCAGCCGTCCCAAGCTCCCTCGTCCCTGCTTGTGAACTGAAACTTGTAAATCCCTACTGCGGGGACATCTCCAGTCCAGCAGGCAGCCAACGGGTCTCTGGCTGAACAGAGTCAGATCAACCTCGGGTCCTTTGAGGGTGGTTTTAGTCCCCTCTGGGCCAGCGGGGGCCGTGCCAGGACCCGCTTGTTTGTTGGGTTTCTGGAAGGGTGGAGGGGAGCAGTGGCAAGGAGGAAGGAGTATAAACTGTAGGGAATGGGAAAAATATACTTGAATTTGTTACTCTTAGGAGCCCTGCTCACCTAGCATACCTCCAGTTAGCTTTCCAACTGCAGTCACTGGGTGTACTGCAAGAGATGCTCTCAGGTAACATGAAGGCAGGGTTTATAGCTCCCCGTTCTGCCCAAGGACTCGGGGTTGTGCCTGTTGGGAGGGGAAGGTGCAGAGGGAGAAAGGATTAAGATCAATTTGAAATTGGCTTAATTAAAGAAAAAGGAAACATCATAATGTTTTACTACTTTCCTCGCTCTCTATGAAAGACTCACGCAGACAGGAAATCGGTTACGGGCTGGCTGGTAAACTTAACAAGGGTATAAAATGCAGGGTAATTCACAAAGTAAATACAGAACTCTTGTGTCTTTCACTTACAGTCATCAGAGATGTTACACGTGCAGACAGACTGTTAAACTGATCAGGGAGCCACAAGTGTCCTTTTAAGTGGCCCGTGTGCCTTCACGAAGCCTTATTTTCAGCCATTGTGTAGCTTGTGACTTTGTGGTGACATCTGGCCCCAAAGACTTAACAGGGACTTGGCTGCTGACCTGAAAGGATCCCGAATGGCACCCTTTCTTTTTTAATTACAAAGAGACAAAATCACACACGTAATTAGTCATAGTTGTTCTCAAATGGAGCAACTTGCCCGTTGTTTGCTGAAGTCATCTTTTCAACAGTAATTATTTAGCGAGTTTCAATCAAAAATAATTAGCGCGGCATAAATTGTTTTGAAACTCATCGAACATGACTGCAAAAGGCCTGACTTATTTGTTGCAAAAGCTGGAAGCCAAAAGCACTGCTGATGCGCTGTTCTTTAGTAAATATAGCTCCTTGGCCTCGACGGCGTGACAAGGAGGCAGCGGGGCGCGGGGCGTCCGTCCTGCGGGCTGCAGAACCGCTGCGATCACCTGGGGCAGCTGGATGGGGCGTGGGGCGTGGCGGTAACTGCAGCTGCTGCTGTGCACAGGGTTTTCCTGATGAATAGATGCAATTGAGTGTGTGATCCGCGGCATTCCACCAACCTGAATGGGCTGCACTGTACTTACTGTACTTCCTCCGAGCACAAACAGCCGCCGACATTGTGATTTCGTGTGGGCTGCAGCAGTCCTAGATGAACTGAGGCACGTTATACACTTGTCTCTTCTTTTCCTCAAGCAAACCCTTTCTCTGAGCGGTGGTGGGCTTTCTGGATGAAGATCTCCAGGCAGCTATTTTTAACAAACAAGGATGTTTTAGGATTTTCTTATAGGCTGCATATCTCCAGTAACGTGCAGCATTACACCCTGAACGACAGTGAGAACGTGAGGCATGGAAGTCCTCATGCTTCACTTTTTCTAGAGGCTTTTTGAAATAACTCTGTAATAAAACATGTACACCCCACCTGTGCCAGTATCAGCACATTCCTAAGGGGAAGCTCTGTCCTCTGGGCACTAATTACAGGGTCTTTCAAGGAACTGGAATGGTGTTTGTGGCTACTGTAATATATAAGAATATCAAGCTGACCATCTTGTTGTCTGTGTTACATTAAATTCTTGGAACTCAGCTTGTAGAAGTATGTGGTTTTTTTTTCTTCTCGCATTCCAGGATTCCTTTGGTCTCCTTATCAGGGATTGCATCCTTCTTGTTTAACCCATTTGGCAAGGATTCCACCTGGCTTTGTGAACTGCACTTGACTTGGGGAAACTTTTGGGATGGGGAATGCAACATTTATCTCCATTAGAACAAATATTTGTGCTTCTCCTGTTGCAAACGAAGCTCCAGCAGAAAGCATTCTTGTTACGCACGTGGAATTGGTGTTCTGGTTTTTCTTTTCTATATGGGGTTTTATGTCCTACATATTCTCATATAATCCATGTGGTATCCAGCAGCGTGTTAACGAGTAGTATGACTTGAGTCTTTTTATCCAATCCTTGGAGCAACGAGAGGAAGCAGACAAAGCACCATGTTCTGGTTTTGTACAGTGTTACAGACTGTTCCTGCCTGGAGTTCTGCTTGTAGTGAAGTATCTTGTGCCATATATTCCCTAAAGAGGGCAAGGCTAGGAAATACAGTCTGCCTTCAAGGTCAGCAAATCTTGTAATAGTCCTGAGCAAATGGGGGGAATTAATTTAATAACATTAGCCTGTCCCATGGCAAAATTGTCTCCTGCTTGGATGAACTTTACCTGTGTGAGAGCTCTGCTTGTTCAGTTACATACCAGAACCTCTGGGATGAACACCTTAGTCATCTTCTGTATGTTTTGGGTGAGATTGAGTTGTTAATGAAAAATGACTGAAGAATGAGCTAGTAGAAGATTACCTGGATTATTTTGTGGGGCATGTGTCAAAGGTGGCAACAGAGTCATCTCGAGGTATTTTGCAGGCCAGGAAGGAGTAAGTGTTTTTGGGTTATGAGGAAAAAAAGGGCCTCTAAATGAGGGCACTCACTGCTGAATGCAGGGGGAGAATTTTATTTTAGCAGCTGAAGTAGATTTCATAATTGAAGCCAGTAGTCTCTGGTGTGCTCTTTTACTACCCTCATTCGAAGGTAGGTTGTTCCCTCTGTCTTCTCTCTGCTAGCTATGTCAAGAGCTCATTTCATAACCTTCTCCTTTAATTTTTCTTCTATTTCTTTTTTTAACTTCTGAGAAGTTGCTGGTATCTTGCAGTATTCTTCCATCAAGGCCTGTAAAGGGATGTGTTTTCCTATCCATTTGCCTGAAGTTGGCTACCCAAGTAATTTCAGCTTTTAGCTGCTTCAGGGAAAAAAAGTGAGTCATGGCTTTCCAGGGGCTGAAAGCAGGAGGCAGGGATTGCTTTTGAGCTGATACCTGCTGACATTTTTCTCTCTCTTATACCATTTCTCTTGTCTCCAGCCTTCCCGTACTGCTGTTACTTCTTGATGCTCCTGCCTTAGTGAACATACTTAAATCCTCTAAGTGTTACAAGGCAGTTCCTGCAATGTATTTAGGAAAGGTGCTCTGTGGATCTCGTGTGCAAGTGTGACTTAGTCCTGCAGAAGGGAGATGAAGAATTTTGTCTCTCCTCTTGAATTTTCATGGTGGAAGAAGTGTTCTTTAGCAGTAGTAGGTGATTGCTTCTTTTTGCGATGAAATGTAGTTTCTTGGCAGCTGGACGCTAACATGGCACTGAACAAGACTGCAGAAAATTTTAAATTCTGCCCTTTATTCTTGCTGGTCTCCTTTCTTCTTTGGCAAACTACACCGAATAAATTGGGACATCCTTGTAGGGCTGTTTGAAATGACAGAACAGGAATCAGATGCCAGATTTCAACTGTAGGTCCGTATGAATCCTGAGTTATATTAAACTGAACTAATTCTTCCTGTCAGATAATAATTCTAGAAGCTTGGGGTGAGTAGAACAGTAAAGTTTTGTATCGCTGTAGCAGGGTACAGGGTTAGCTTGTATTTATGGAAATGTAATTGCTAGGAAAAGGGCGAGCAATGAATCTTTTTAATAAAAAAGGAAATGGCTTCATCACTGTCAGTAGAAATTCCGCATAAGCATTAAGCTCAGTCTCTGAATAGAAAAGCCCTTGTGGCCAAAAGTAAAGGTTGCCATTAGTGTAACAGGAAGCTGCTATCACAATAGTATTAGGGTGTAACTGTTCCTTTCACAGGTTTTGCCACTCTCAGCCGAAATCTCTGCTGTCGTTTTCAGCGTCTGAGAGTAACCAGTGTGATCTTATTCTGAGCCTGAAAAATAGCATCTCTGCACGTGTGTTTTTAAAAATAAAAACGGGAAGAAGATTTTAAACTTGGAGAGGGATGCCAGTAGGAAGGCCTAATGCAAAGGCCTTTGCACGCTGCAATCCTTGTTAGAGGTAAGCTAAGGGGTTCATTATGGAAACTCATTTAATTCTAGCTCCCTCAACTAAATTATTTTTTTGATAGTTGCTAAACTAAATAAGTTTATTTTAAAGCTGCAAATTGAATATCAGTGGAAAGCAAATAAGTCTCTGGCTGCTTCTCATGTGGTATATGCCAGTAGCATGGAGTATTTTTCTAAAGCACGGCTGAATATACATAGAGCAACTTAAAATTGCAATTCTCCTCGCCCTGTTCCCCCCTCCCTTTTTTTTTCTGTATCCACAGGAAAAATATTTTGCAGACACTTTGAAGTTATTTGATCAGCAGAACTGAAACTAGGTTAACTCTTAGTTAAAGGGGAAATTTCATCGATATGCTGTGTAGAAATGGTAATACTGTTGCCATATTCAGTTGCATAAGATAATCTAGTACATTAAAAGGGACTAAACTACTTTTTTCCTGTATTTTGTTTATAAAATACAATTACCTGATCTTGGTATGCTTGCCCAAGGGCAGAACGAAGTTACTGTGACTCTACACTTTCTGAAAACATGGTATGTTACAACTGCATGTTGATTTTCTTGCAATACTCAAGATGCTGACCAAATTCTTACCAGGGCGCTGCTGGAAGGACAAGCAGTGAGCGGTATGGCTGTGCGCAGGAGGCAGGGGCTGAGAATCACACTGCTGCTGCTCTGAAGGTGGGCGAGCTGCGTGGCACAGCAGAGCTGGTTTGCCGTACGGTCAGTCGCATCGCTCTCCAGCAGACCATAGCTTGGTGGTGCTCCCTTGGGCACGGAGCTCAGTTCCTGCTGAGTGACTGGCGCGGTGGTGAGCTCTGTGCCCTGCCTGCCTCTTCGCCACCCCATAACACTCCGTAAATCCGGCTGCAGCCTAAATATCCCTTGTTCCTTGGGTGCTGGCTGTCTCTGCGACTTCCAAATGCACATATGCGGTGCTACCTAAAGTAATAAGGAGAGAGGAAAGGGACCTTCAAGCTGTGCTTACTTGGTGATGGCAGCTGCTGTTTTTCTTACTTATTGGGTACGCCCATTAGGTGTGCTTTCTACACATCAGCTGCTGGCCACCAAAATACTGATGCTCCTGGAATATTTTGACTTCCCATTACGCGGCAGCTGAGGTGCCTTCCCTGATACACCTTGCCTCTGCCGAGGTAGTTCTGTTGACAATGAAGTGGTGGAGTCACCGTCCCTGGTGGTGTTCAAGGAAAGGTTGGACGTGGTGCTTAGGGACATGGTTTAGTGGGTGACATTGGTGGTAGGGGGATGGTTGGACCAGATGATCTTGGAGGGCTTTTCCAACCTTAATGATTCTGTGGTCTTGATGGGGTCACCCAGCTATGGTTGCAGTGCAGCAAAACTGATTTAGTTCCCATGATGTTGTCCTGCCACCCAGATTGTCACTGGCAGTTGATCAGAAACTGTTGTCGTATACAAGTTGGTATGCAGAAATCAGATTTCACCCAAGAGATGCATGTGTTTGTATATGCATTATGACAACTGCAGTGTCTGCATGGTACCAGCTGTTAACAAAGAACTTAACCCGTAGGATTTGTCACTGCTCTGAATGTTTCTTTTTCAGTCTGATTAAATAAGATACTGATGTTTGAGGCTGTGTGCTGCTTCCCTGCAGCGCAAGAGATGGACTGTCCCTGGTTAGAAACTTGTACTCTTCATTTTAACTGAATCCAAGCAATTAAAAATAGTTCCCCAGGAGGGAAAGGAAGGAGAGAACAGGAGAGGATATGAAAATAGTTTTTACTAAATTATTTCTAGGTCAGTTGTGCTTCAGAAGGCTGAAGCCGAAGAGCACTGCCTACCAGTTACTTTGAGTCAGGTAACAGCTGTGGCAGGACAGCCTGTGGAGGTGCTGCCTTGCCTTTAGTTGTTACTGGCCTGTGTATGTATGAAATTGTTGCTGCAACGGGTCATTCTCTATGCGTTTAGAGAAGAATGAATGCAACATGTGGAAAAACATCAAAATTTAAATGTAGATTGCTTAAATGACTGAGCATCTTGCAACTGTTACCCATATCCTTTGTTCTTTTAATGCATGATTTGTAAATAAGTCATTTCATCAGAAACACGTAGATAGTGTATCACTCCTTACACATATAAAATGCTAAAAAGAAGGCTACTGGTACTAAGTGACAATATGGTTAAGTTCCTACCCTTCAAATAGATGGACTTTAGGACAAAGAGCAGTGTAAAATTACTGCTATGGAAGTGTTTATATGGCTAGGTTTGGGTTTTTATCCACTGTTTATGAATTGATGCACATCTGCTGATTTCAGAACAAAAAAATGTAGGTATGGGTGCAGATCATTGTTGCTGCTGCTCTGCAGCTTCCTTCTCTTGGTTTTATTCTTCCACTGTGTGAAATGCTAAATATCTTCAAGGCTGTTCAATTCTGTACCTTCCTCTACCGGTTGTTCTGCTGCATTGTTTTTGCTCGACTGGTTTGAATAGCTAATATTCAAGACCTCCCTCATAATCTTCCCCATATGCCTCTGGATACACCAAATTAATTACACTTTTATACTTCTGAAGTATTAGGAATAAACTCTTCTCTAAAAGAAGACTTCAACTTTTTTAAGATTTTATGTGACATCTTAAACAATTGTAGATGCAACTGGACTGTGACAGTATGTCCCATGTCTTCATTTCTGCATCTTCTCTTCCATTTGGTGTCATAGCCTATGCTTAAACTAGACACAGTTACTCCAATCATTCTCTGTTCCTGCCGGATGTCAGCCTAATAATGGTGTGTAATCCCATCAATTAATGTGGCTGGAACTTTGGGCGTACTAATACAGGCAGGGTATCTTGGTTTACTAAAATAAGTCTTTGTCGCAGTTAATAAATCTGAGCGAAGACCAGTCCAGTCTGTACTGAGCTGTTTTTATCCTGGCGCCACGTAGCTACTAAATAATGTGTATTCCACCTGGCTGAAGCCTGTTTTTGGGTTGCAGAGCTCATTTTCTTCACAGTGCCTTCAGATGATCTCCTGATTGCCTGTGTGATGTTTGCTGTCCAGAAGCAGGAGCGACCAGCTGCCTGGGTGCTGGAGCAGGGCTGAATTCTTTTCTTTCAAGCACTCTAGCCATTGCTACATCAAGTGCTTGCTTGAAGATGTGCTCTGAAGAACCAGCGAAACAAGTCTATGGTGTCGCAGTCATGCACATGGTGGGGAAACAATGATGGTGCCGTGCCCAGCAGCACAACTCTAAGACCTGCAGCACAGAAGACATCTATAAGTGGGCAAAAATCATCAGTTTGTTATAGGGCACGCGGAGAGCCAGTTCCCCATGCTACAAAAGCAGGACCTCACAGGGGAATGCCAACAAACTCAAAAGCAAGCCACAAGAATTCCCTTTTGCATTGGTTTCCACCCCCCTCCACCCCCATCTCTGTTTATTGAGAAGGGAACCTTCAGGGTTTTGAGCCACATGAAAGCAGCCTAGAAAAAGTATTTCTCAGTGCTGCTTTGGTGCTGTAAAGCCTTCTGTAACCCATCGGTTCCACTTTTCCAGGAACTTTATGCAGCACGTCAGTGTTAGGAGCAGCTGGAGGTTGAGAACCTGCTGTTGCAGGTCCTGTTCTGTATTTGCAGGAGCTCAGGGTCACTGTCACTGTGTCACTGTCACCTCCTGGGCCTGGACCACCTCCTTCAGGAGGAGAAGGACACTCGGAGCCGCAGCACACAGGCTGTGCACAGCTCTGGTGCCGGAGGTAGCGCTGCCTTCTGGATTCCTGGGAAGGTCAGAACGTCCTGCTGCCTGCTCAGCATCTCCAGGAGTGCTATTTTGGGCAATTAGCAGCCCTTTGTGCTTTACAGAAACAGAAGAATACCATTAAGGGACATTTTCTTTCCATCCCCTCATGGAGGGGAGCGGCTGTGCCCCCGAGCAGGCCGCTGCTTGCCGAGTGTGAACTCGGTTGTCCCCTGCCTGCCTGGGCCAAACAGCTACAGCTGGAGCATTAGCACCATGTCGAGGGGAGGCCAGTTATGTTGCTTCCAGCTGGGCATAAAATTTCGTTCCTTTCCTCTGTCCTCTAGCCTTGGAACAGGACCATGGCTCACCACGAGACAAAACCCCGAGTCAGCCTGCCAAGGTGCCACCAACCTTCCTCGTACACAGGTTCTTGAGGTCGTGAGTTTGGGAGAACCCTTGCCACTAGACCCCAGTTCTGAATTGTTTCTCCACTTTCACATGGAAAGTTCTGTGGTTTCCCAGTCTGAGAAGAGCCTTGGTGGAACTAATTCTTAATCCCTATTATCTTTTTTTTTTTACTTCTTTTTTGACACTATGAGACCGTGGCAGCTAATGGCTAGAGGAGCTCTTACTGCTGAGGAGGAGAGCGATGACTGGCACCAGCAAGAGCAGAGGGGAAGCACAGTAAGGACGATGCCCCTGCTAAAAAATAAGAAGCAGGACCTGGCTGGGTGAGCAGCACGATGTTTGGTGCTCATGGGGAGGAGGGCGATCGGGTCACAGGGCTGCTAGCACCAGGCTCAGCCATCCGTAGCAGACTGGTTTTAACTGAAGGGGTGTTAATCCTGATGAAATACCTACCTGCCTTGAAAATTGGATGCAGTTCTTAAGGCTGAAAATCCTGATTGTGCCTGCTGAGGTCCTCCTTTGGTTTCTCAGCACCCAAGCTGTCCGCATGGCCGAAGCTGCTGTGTGTTTGGTGTGGAGGGGCCAGCAGCCTGAGCCAGGGAGAGGCAGAGGCATCTTCCCCCGCCTGCCCAGCCCGTTGGGTTTAAAGGCTCCGGGTTGCTCCCTATTTCCCTCTGTTTGGTGGTTTTTTGTGCGCTCGCTGTCTAAAGTCAGGCTTAACCACTCATCCTGCCCACGTGCTCAGCTCTCAAGGCTTAATTGCTTTTTGTAATTGCGGGTAACTCCCTCCTCTATTCCAAACATCTCGCTCCCGTGCTTGTTGCAGTGGCTGTTCTCGCTTTGGGGAAAATAAAGGATTTGCTTTTCATGTAAAAATAGCCTTATTATTTCCATGCGCAAGTAGCAATTGGGGCAGGCGTGTTTCCAGCTCCGCGTGGAGATGGGGCTGGAGAGCGAAACCCTCCGTTCCAAAAATGGGCTGGAACCAGCGGCAGATCTGGATGTGCTGAGCAAACCGAACTGGCTTGGAGAGAAGTGGGATCCCTTTTTTGGGTGCAATCCACTGGTATTCCTCCACTGGGGAGGGGCACCGAGCACCGACATAACGAACGCCTTGCTCTGTTGAGTGCTTAGGTTAGTTTCACGTTTTTCTCATAATCCACTTTTTTCAGTAATAGTGGGCAAGTTT
The DNA here is from genome assembly GCF_040182565.1 of Anser cygnoides. Classification (NCBI taxonomy): domain Eukaryota; kingdom Metazoa; phylum Chordata; class Aves; order Anseriformes; family Anatidae; genus Anser; species Anser cygnoides. The sequence continues at coordinate 193,147,914 of NC_089873.1, forward strand.
TTTTTAATAACAGGTTAAAAAGGAAAATTTCTCAGGGCATAGTCTTGAAAACGCAGCTGAGCATCGTGCCTGTAACTGTCGGCGCTCAGAGTATCTGAGAGGAGGGGATGCTTGCAGGAGCAGGCTGTATTATTCCACAAACTTCTGCTCGGTTGGGTACTGAGTAAATAAACAGGCAACGTGCAAATCTTGGATAATGTTGCTCTGTGCTTGTTTAGATAGTCCAGCTGCACTTTGGATTTTGTTCTCGGCGCTAGCTGTCTTCTGAGTCCCGCCTGGCCTGCTGCCATCAATTTCTTGGTTTATGTGAATGCGATAGAAATCTTTTTCATCTTCGTGTTGCGCTAGTTCATGTTTTTACTTCCTCCAGTTGTATTTTAGAGGTCTGTTTAACGCTTTTAAAAACCATCGAGCTCAAATTTTCCCTTTATCTTCACAAAAGTCACCACAGCAGTCAGAAAAAAAGCCCAGAAAGGGAATTACAGGCACCATTAAAAATGTTCCTTCAGAGCAGAAAAGCAGATTTAACATGAATTAAAAACTCAGCTCTGTTTCAGAGTTGCAAAAGCTCTTTTATTCACCAGAGAACTGTTAAAGCTAGTCATTTTTGGCATAGTATCGGTCAGGGAAGCGTGACAAAGTGCAGTGGAATGCACCGAGCTGCGATCCAGCTCGTAGTGGTATACGACTGGAGCGTATGGAGCATTGCAGGAAGCGCTGGGGGGGCGGGGAGGCCTTTGCATTTCTTCAGCTACTGAGGAGCTGCGTTCTCCTCCCTCAACCCCCACCTGCAACAACAGGGGGTCCCTCGGATGCTCTGGGACAGGAGACAAAAGGTGAGAAGTCTGCACAAGCGGAGTTGTTGTGCCTTGAGCTGGGAAAGCTGGGAAGAGAAACGTGTCGGGGATTGCAGATCGACTGCACCTATCCAGACTGGGGCTGTGTCCCCAGCCCCACTGCGCTGGAAGATTCTTGTGCTCCAGTGCCGTCTTCTTGGAAATCAGTAGTGAAATCCCGATCAATTTCCTCGGGCCAGAGCCTTGCTTCTTACTTGGAGCAGTGAGAGTCCTCCCGTTCCACCAGTACACGCATACCAAGTCTGTTTAATTGGAGTTAGGTTTTGGTACAGATTTTAGCCTTACATGGAAATCTGTTCAAATTCATCTGCTATCTGTAGCTCAGATTTCAGATTACACAGTTAATTACCAGCTGTAGCTATGTTTAATAACCAGTTAAGACATTTCTCTCTTCTGAAGCGTTCTGATATTTTCCTTCTTTAAATTATGATGTTGATGCCCACAGAGTTTTTCAAGCACTTGTAATGATGTATGAGAACGTGATGGTACCTCTCCTGGCTGGCCAGGATCTTTGCTTTAAGACCTGCATGTTAGAAATTGGGGAAAGTTTGGTGTGGTACCGCTCACGTTACCCACGTAAATGGCTAACAGGAGTTTGCCTTCACCTAGGGTTTCACGTTTGCAACACAGAGAAAATAAAAGGTGATGATTTTTAGTGTGTTTTTATTGTTCTGCGTGGATATCTCTGCCATTCTACTCAGCACTCTTGAAGTGGAGAGCTTGAGGATGTTTTGAGAACATGGGTAAATGTGTGGAGCAGGAGTAACAGGGAATAAAGTAACAAATAGTGAATAGGGAAAAAAAAAAAAGTAGCTGGTGGGATGTCCCCACCGAGTGCTTTGTTTGTGAGGGAATGCAGAAGTTGGTGGGCAGATGGATCACTTGGATGTGAGCACTGTAACTCTGATTTAAAGCTCCTGTGGCATTTATAGCACAGATCCTGCCTAAAATGCAGGTGTCAGGTTGTTACAGGAAGGGATGGGGCGTGCGTGGAACTAGTGTGACTGTGTTACTGCTTTCTTTGCAGGGCGCTCCTTCATGTGGACTGTTCAACATTTCAGATATTGCATATTCTGCAGTATAAATCCTGCAAGTTTTAGTTGTAGGAGAAATTGCCTAAATTCAGGTTTCCCCAGGTGCGCCTGTATTTGTATGTGCATGCATATTCCAAGCTCGCTTATCCGTGGCTTCTGCGGTTGGTCTCTGAAGGTGGTGGCAGTTACTGAAAAGCTTGATTCACAGTGAACTGTTATCTCGGTGATTTTAAGATGGTGGTGGATGCCTTGAAGAAAAGGAGCAGGCAGTCGCAATGCTAATTGCGAGAGGTGAGTGCTGACCTTGGAAGGAAAGTGTCGTCTCGGGCTCTGCTGTTCGGGGATCAGAAATCTGTCATCCTGCGCCTTGCAGCGTCAGCCACCGCAGCACACACAGAGGCAGGAGCCCACAGTAAGACACGTGGTGGAAGTGAGGAAAGTGCATTTCTCTGGGGCTGTACAGATCACTCCAGGATTTGGAGCTGATTGTGTTTTGATGTCTGAGTTCACATACCCACCAGAGACCACCTCCCGGTGTCCCTGCTGTGGGTGCTAAGCTTTGGTTGGGACTTGGCGTGCTCCGGGAGTGTGAGCGCAGCTCTTTCCTTGAACCCGCAGTGCGGGGCGATGCAGCACCTGCTTAGCAGTGCATGGCAGCACGCACACAGGCTGGAAAGCAGCAGGGACACTGCCTCCACCCAACTCTCCTTGGGGAAATTGAGGGATCTGGGACCTGACCACCTAACCAGGCGCAAATCCTTACCTTTGGGAGCTCTGTAGAACAGGTGCATGGAGAACCTTGTTCTTAAGAACAAGTTCGTAAGTTCTTCCTCTTTCTTGAGGAAGAAACGTGGTTACTTGTCTCTAACTCACTTCTTAACGTATCCTGTAAGGATCTCTGCAGAAACATAGCTGCCTCTGAACAGCATTCATGCACCTGAGCGTGTGCTGCTCTAATAATAATGAAGCCTGGAAAACAATCGCCGTTTGTCTTCCTATCGCGTGGCGTGGGTTGAGAGCGTTGGAAAACGAGTCCCCTAAAAGCTCGAGCGCAAGATTGAAAGAGGGAGGTGGAGAACATCTGGCCACTGCCAGGGTTATTGGTAAGCAGAGGTGTCAGCACCAAGCTTCTGGCTGGAAGGAGCTGTTTGTCTGTGGGCTTGAGCCTTCTCAGACTTCAGCTGTGAAGGAAGGATAAGGGGAATCATGTCCTCTGCTCGTCTTTCCTCTATCTCTTTCCTTTCAGTTTAACAGAATCAAATTCAGACCTCTTAGAGTTCAAAATACTGTATTTTCCTAAGAAATAGAGTTGTTATGGAATAGGTCCAATATCTTCTAGAGTCAGTGCTGCAGGGTTTTTATTGGCTTGATACAGTGAGGTTTTTTTCCTTCCTCCTGTGGTTTAAAATCGTCTAACGTGTTGATTTATATCCTGTCGTGTAAGACTGTTTCCCCTTGGCTATATCTTTTTCAGATGATCAAATGTAGTTTTGAGAAATGCCCTGTTGTTGCCTTGAAATATTAGGTGATAACTGCACGGCTAAGAGAGGGATTAGCTTGTTAAACCTAACATGACACCGACACACAAAATACTGCAATTAAGAACTTTCTTAAGGCAACAGAGAAGGGGGAAAAAAAGAAAGTCTCATGGTCTGAGGTACCAGGAGCTTATCCGTTTGGCAGCTGTGAAGGAAGGAGAGGAGCCCCTGGGCTGGGGCCCCGGCAGAGCTGCCCTCGGGTGCTGCCGGAGCCGCTGCTCTTCTGCTCCATCCTCCCCGGCTGGTTCCCGGGAGCTGTGCTGGCAGTGTGTCACAGAGCTGAGCGGGGACTGCTCGGGGGAACCAGGTTACAAATAACGTTTTGGGTTCGGTGGGAGAGACATGAGCACAACTGGGGGGAAGGCAGGGGGCTTAGAAGGAGTAGGGAAGCTGAGAGCTGCCTTCTTTGGCTGTCAACCACCATCAGAAGAGATGGTGAGAGCAGCTCAGCCTGTGCTCACGTGTTCTCCTCTTTCCAGCTGTGCTCCCCAGATGCCTCTGCTTCGTGCTGCCTCTTCTTACTCCTCCTCTCCTTGCCCAGGTTTTACCACCCCAGCTGAGCTTGAGTTAACCCCTGCTCTCTTGGGTCAAAATGAGCTGAGTTAGCTCCAACAGCTGAATTGTAGGGCTCTGCAAACCTGCGGGCTGACAACGAGGGGGCTGCAGCGTGGTCAGGAGAGAGGCAGTAGGTTTTTGCCAACGCAGTTGCAGCTGGAAGATAATCTGTGACTCCTAAGTCACCAGTGCTGAGTATGCCCCTAGTAGTGCCACGGGCATCTTTCGTGCTGCTGTGGTTGATTTCGCTGATAGCTGATGGCAGGTTTGTGAGGAGATAATGTTAAAGGGATGGCTTCGAGGAGTGTCTCAGAAGAGGATGTCTTTTCTCATAGCAGGCTAAAATAGACAACAGCCTTTGCATGTAAATGGAGCGGAGCAGGAAAGATGATTCTTCAGTGCTACGTGTGAGTCCTACGTGTCTTCATTACTGAGGTGTGCCACTTCACCTGTAGCCAACAGAAATAACATCCAGGTGAACTGAGTAATGGTACTGCTAAGGAAATACAAGATTAAAAGGACAATTTATGAGGGTTGTTGTAGAAACATGGAAAGACAGGGATTTGCACTTGCAGAAGATATTTTGGAATTAGGCAGTAAAAGTGAAGCCAGATAACAATTCCTTTTAATTGTCCCGTTCAATATTATCTACTGTTTCCCCCTCTACTCTCCTGTGTTTAACCAGACTTGGGTGTCTGCTTACGCGGTTCCTCTAGGCCATCAGTGACACTGTTTGTTACCAGCTGGCTTTGTGTGTTGCACTCCGTGGAGCAGAAGCAGCCTTTCCTTTTCTTCCCACTCCTCGTCCGTTTCGGGGACCCTGGCGGGCACTCCTCCCTCCCCCAGCAGCTCTGGAGCCGAGGAAGATGCAGCTGCTCTCTTGGGCGAATTGTTTGCCTCTCCTGGAATCTCGTCCCGGTCAGTTATGTGCTAAGAATGTGAATAATGCTGCTGCGGCTGCTTTACATGTAAAAAGACTGACCTTAAGATATTTTATCCAGCTGGGGTTTTTCTTTCTTTTTCTTTTTTTCTTTTCCCCTCTAGCACTGTTAGAGGTGAGTTTTATCGTGTGACTGCAGAAAGCTGCAGTGGCTAGTAGTCAGACAGATCATTTAGCACAAATGGGTGTTTTTGTAGTCTTAAAAATGATTCGTAGTCAGTGGTACTGAGCAATTCTTGCTTTTGGACCTGTAGTTGTGAGTGTGTGTTTGAGTTAAGGAAACTATGCAGAGACTTCTGGAAAATGTCTAATGAGATCCTTAGCGCTGTGGGGCTGGAGTATCTTGTAATACAAAGTCAAGTATATTGATTTTAAAATCTTAAAGGTTAAATGCCTTTTCCGTATATATAAATGAGAAATTAAAGAGAGAAAGAATTCCAATTAAATAAATAATCCAAGTTGCCAGCAAATTTTAAAAGTGTTGCATGTCAGAATCCCAGCATACTTCTTCCTACTCTTCGAAGAGTGAACGCGCCAAGCTGTCTTGCCTAACACGCATTGTGTGTGTGTGTTTGTGTGTGTGTGTGTGTGCTGAAAAATATTAGGAATCTCCAGATAAAACCCAGATGTTTCTCCAGTCACGTGAGCCGTGCTGCATTGGGCTGTGAGGCTGGGAGACGCAGCCTCTGTTTGCCTCCCAGCAGAGCTACATTTCTGGGATTATTTCTTCTCTCTCCGAACGTGCGTTACTGCTGGGTGTCAGCTGGGGTCTCACTGTGGTGTAAATCCTGTCTTTATATACGTTTGTCTTGCCTTGGAGAAGAGTTTTTAAACAACACCTGAGAGCTGTAGTGTTTTAAGGCTGAATAAAACTATGTGAAGTTACAAGAAAAGGAGGGCAGAGGGGTATTGGTCTTTAAATGTTAAAATCTTATGAAATATAGAACTTGTAATGCCTTAAGCTGGCAGCGCTCAGTAAATCCGACAGAGGCACAAGGATGGGTGCAAAATGCAGTTAGTCGAGGTGGGTATGGAGAAGTGCTGTCGGCAGCACTAACATTTCAGATCCGCAGCACCACGTGAGTTCCTGGGGAGCAGCTGGCTGTGGCAGCGCCAAAAGCTCCTCCAGTCCCTGACACAGTTCTCTTCTGTGCTTTGGGGCCTTATTCCTGGACAACAGAGCTCATAACTCATCTCGCTGACTCGGAATACCTACTTTATAAGTCCCTTGTATCCAATTTGACTAAGAAATGGTTTGCAAGCCCTGAATATTTGTAAAATTCTTTTATATATAATTCGCTATGTATGTATCTGTATAGTAGAAGGAAGGAGCGATGAGAACCACTCGTTTTAGTGTCTGTGGCCACTGAAGAGAAATGCTTTGATACACAAACAGCAGCATTGTAAATGTGGTGCCAGGCAAACGCATTTTGGGCTAACATGAGCAATAAAATTAGCAAACACATCACTTGCTGCTAATGAAGGGGAATAAGCTCATCATGAAACCTTCACTGAGCTGCTATTCTATCCAGCTTGATTTACTTGCCCTGAGAGGGTAAAAAAAAAAAAAAAAGGAAAAAAGGGATGTGGGAGCTATCGGGAAGGAGCTGTGGCATCATTGACAGCTCGGCATGTCAAAAATGGGGCTGGGGGAGCACAGGGATGCCTGCTGCTCTTGCAGAAGATGTGCCTGGTTGATGATGTAAAATACTAAGGGTACAAAACTGCCCACCTGGGAGAGAGAACCTGGGGGAAAAGAAGTCCAGGAGGCAGCCCTTTTTAAACACCAGCTGGCCTTTGCACAGCAAGATGCTGCTTTTGCAGGAACTGCCATCTCAATGCGTCCTGAGTGACTGTAGCTGTTCTGTGGGGACTGGGCTGCTGCTCGGTGTTTTTATTTAGGACTGCGTGCCCCGAGCCTCGGGGCGCTTCTCAGACCCCCTGAGCACGGAGCAGCAGACACCACTTTTTATTCACAGGACTTTGTGAGACTGTAGTGGAATCGATAAATTCCTGAAGGCAACTTTTAACATATCCCCCCAGTAGCTTGTTTTGGTTCTTTGCTGGGTGCTGCGGTGTTTATTTCCTCAAATTGGCCTTTAATACCCAGGTTGGTGTTAATGGCAGCACTGCTGGTGATCATGGGGCCAGGGCCAAAGCAGGTGAGGAGCAGGTAGTGTCGCTGACTTCTGCCCATTCCCCAGCCCTGACTGCACTGGTGAATGCACAGCACCTCTCCTGCTCTTCTGGCGCTGTAAGTACCTCTCAGTGTACTGGAAAAGTGATAGAAAAATGTTTCCTGTTTTTCTTCTCAAGCTGAATTTTTTCCTTAAATTGACCTTCTGGATCCAGTATTGCTTTCTGGATGTAAATCCAGAGGGAGGTTTCAAATGGCAGGAGAGTATTTGAAGATTCTTGCACCACATGTGTCCTCCTAGTTATAAAAGGCTATACAGCCTGATTTTTATATTTTTATTTTTTTGGTCTGCTAATGGCTTTTGGCAAACCCTGGCAGTCCTCTCAGTGCTGCTGCCGACAGGACTGAGGCCGCTGTCAGCCTTGACTCACCTGGAGCAAACTGTTAGGGGAAAAGGAGGTGGAAGGTGGGGATGGGAGGTGGTGTATTCAAGGCTCTAACAAACTTCATTCACAACAGAGAGGGCCGGCATTCAGAGCAGAGAGGGCCGGCAGCGAGCTCTTCATTGCCTTGGTTTCTCTGCCCCGTGCAAAGGATTTGGAGTGCTGGATGGGCAACGCTTGTTCTTCGGGTCCCAGGCGCAAGCCTCAGAGCTGGCCTGGTGTTGGATGTGGTGTCAAAAGGGGGTGGCGTGTGGATGTGTGGTGGCACCTTACTTATCCAGAAGTGTGACCAGGACCCTAGAAGGGGTTTCACATTTCAAGATGCGTGATGACGCTTCATGGTTTGGGACAACTCATGTGCTTATACTTCAATTTACTTTCTGATTGCCGTCCGTTTCCTTTCCTTCAGAGGTCAGAAGCTACTCTGGGTTGTCGTGGTACCTTTGCCACCCCAAAAAGCATCGAGGAGTGGTGGCTTGGCGTGGCTCCTGGCACTGGGAGAAGCTCTGCAGCCTCGCTGGTTGCTGCAGGGTGTGTGCCTGAGGCCTTGTGTGACGGAGCAGCGGTCATCACTGCGAAGGCTGCTGGTCAGGAGGGACAGGAGTGAGCTGGAAGTGGGAGCCTGCTGCAGACCCTGCCCAGAGGGTGGGAAGTTCCCTGTTCCTGCCCCCAAAGTGCTTGGGGAAAGTAAAGTAATGCCTTAGAAAAGGTGCTGTGCGCACACGTGTGCACGTATACAACGTGCATGAGGCAAGTACGATCTTCCCTGCTGCTCTGTAACATAAACCTGCTGATGCAGTCACTTACAAAGGCTGCTCAGATAACGTAATTTGGCCTGAGACTGTAGGATTTCTGATTTAGCACCTAACAACACTTCTGGTTTGAGTTCCTTCTGCTCCAGTGCTGAGTAAAGATCAGGAGAGATTTGTAGATCCTTGTCTGTTTGTGAACCGGTCATGGGTCACTTGGTTAGGCTGAACTCTAAATAGTTTAAATAGCTCTCCAAAGAGCAGGCTTAGAATAATGAGGAACAGCTATGGCTGGACATGTAATTGTTCTGGTTTAAATTAGAAATCTCTTTTAGGGTAGGACTCCTCCCTTGTGTATGCGCAGGGCTCGGCACAGTGCAGGAGGCTTTGGGTGCCATGACACCGGCCTTCTACCACCATCTCTTTAGCCACAGAAGTGTTTTTGGCAAGGCCAGGTGGGGGCAGGGGAAGGACAGGACTCGGTCATGGCCCTCAGGTCTATCGACCAAGCTGCCTCTGCAGCAGGGCCGGCTGCTTTCCCCCTTCCACCCACACCTGCCTCCTGCTCGGGATACAACAGCTCAGCTCTGTTCTTGCTTCTAGCCTGTTTGGCAGAAAGAGGGGGAAGAAAAGTGATATTCATGGTAGCTTTTGAATATTCTCACTCCCTCTTCATTGTTGTTAATGCTGTGGTCACTTTCCTTGCCCGATTTTGGTTATTCTTTCATGGCAGTTGGGCTTCATGCAACGTGCTGATTTGTTTCTTGGGGCAGGACCTTTTTGGTTCCCTGCAGACCTTCCCCATTCCAAGTCCTTCCCATGCTACCAGAAATGCTGTACTAAATGTAAGTGTAAATTCCTTGTCTTGTCTGATGGGCGACAGAAAACCCTTCTTTCTTCATGAAAGAACATGTAGTGTCTGTTAAAGTGTCTTTTAAAGCCTTTCAAAGGGCTCCCAGGCTTACCTGACGTTAGATTAATATTGACAAACTCACATACATGCACTCATTATATGACGTGCCCATGTGCTTATACATAAACACACACTCCGAGACATTAGCAGGAGCTATCTGATTAAATCTGATAGGATTTGAGAATTGACACCACGGTATGTGTGCGTTTTTTCTAGAAACAGATTGGATCTCTGTAATAGTTCAGCAGAGCTCCTTGAAGTGTTTACATGTGCGCTCTTTGTCTGGAGCTGCCTTGTTATAAATACTCTGTTTTACAAGCATTTGTTTGGAAGTATGTTGAGCAGCCATGCTTGGTGCGCTTCCAAGTGTCTTAACTTGGGGACCTTGGGCTGGCTTAGAGCCCGAAGCTCGTATCTCTCCTGCTCACACGAAGAGCCATATTTGCCCAGCTCGCGGAGCGTGAGGGCCGCAGCGTGAAATGGCGGCAGCCTCACACAGCCAGTGGCCAGAAGCTGAGGGGGGAGCGAGCCCTGTGTTGCAGGTAAAACGGCAATGTCATGTGCTCCTACCTGATGTGAGCTGCACTGTGTTCAAAAAAAAGTATTTGGATGCAGTTGCTGTCTTTTGAGGCACCTGCTAGGGAGCTATGTTGGTTTTCCATTTACTGTCTTCAGCTCTTGTTGCTTTCCTTTTATGTTTTTGTTTTTTAGTAGAATCACTTTGGCTGGAAAAGACCTCTACAGTTATCAAGTGCAACTGTTAACCTTAGCGCTGCCAAATCTTCTGCTAAACCATGACCCTAAGCACCACATCCACCCATCTTGTGAATCCCTTCAGGGATGGTGACTCAACCACTTCCATGGGCAACCAGTCAAATGCCTGACTGCTCTTTCTGAGAAGAAATGTCTCCTCATTTCCAACCTGAACCTCCCCTGGCACAACTTGAGGCCATTCCCTCTAGTCCTGTCACTAGTTATCTGAGAGAAGAGGCCGACCCCCAGCTCCCCACACCTTCCTTTCAGGCAGTTGCAGAGAGCAACGAGGTCTCCCCTGAGCCTCCTCTTCCACAGACACAACAACCCCCGTACCCTCAGCTGCTCCTCACAGGACTTGTGTTCCAGGCCCTTCACCAGCTTCGTAGCCCTTCCCTGGATACTCTCCAGGGTCTCAATGTCCTCCTTGTAGTGAGGGCCCAAACTGAACACAGCACTCGAGGTGCCTCACCAGAGGCCTCACCAGAGGCCTCACCAGAGCAGAGTACAGGGGGACAATCACCTCCCTGCTCCTGCTGGCCACACCATTTCTGATACAAGCCAGGATGCTGTTGGCCTTTTTGGCCACCTGAGCACACAGCTGGCACACATTCAGCTGGCCATCAACCAATACCCCCAGGGTCCTTTCCTCTGCACAGCTTTCCAGCCACTCTCCCCAGCTTGTAGCGCTGCATGGGGTTGTTGTGCCCCAAGTGCAGGACCCAGCACTTAGCCTTCTTCAACTTTAACAATCTTATCTCTTGCCCTTTCTAAGTTGTTGAGGATGTTATGATGACTGTTCTTTTTAAGCGTACCCTGCTGCTAAGTCTATAGATCAGGGTTTTTTTCATTTGGAACAACTTAACTAGCTTTGGTTAGTCATGATCTTAAGGAAAAACAGCTGGGGAAAAAAACAGTGGAGAAGTGTCATGATGATTGTCTTATGTTTTCTTTTTCTGTAATAGTTCTGAAAGAAAGCTGCGTATTAGCCGTAGGGCTAGTAAAACACAGAAACTAACTACTACAAAAACTTGATAAATTTCAAATTTTTTTATTTGTCTTGTTTGTATTTTAATCTTCCAGAGCTGTTTTAAATCTGGAAAGATGCTGGAAACATTTTGAACAGCTATTATTTTGATCATCAAAAGATGCTTCTCAATCTCCAAATTACTTTTGTTTAATTTTACCTCATTCCTTCCATTAGCCACACTAAATGTGCCGTGTCCTGTGGCTTAGAGGATTAAGGTAATCTTCCAGAGCTGGTCTGTGGTGGTGGCAACATGAGGGTTTCTGTCCTGGGACCCAGGAGCACTGACGCTGTAGTTAGCCAGCATCTTTTTTGCTTCCTACTCTAGGCTGAATCTTTTGAGCATATTTCATTGCTTGAATCCAGGAGCACAAAGGGCAGAGGCCTGCAAGCAAGATCTACAAGCTGTGATTAAAGCCCAGAGCTCAAACTTCTTGTGCTGAAATCACCAAAGACAAAGAATGGCTTTACCTCAAGGGTAACTTCACCACCGTGTGCATCTCACCTAGAGCGCTGTGTGCCGCTCTTAGCAAAAACTACCTTGCAGTCCGATCCTTGTTGATACAGAGGAGGGTCACTGCAGCGATAAGGAGAATGAAGAGCCTGTTCTACAAGAGAAAGCTAAAGGAATGTGGGCTGTTTAGCCCAGGAGGCCAAACAGCAGCCCTAAGGATGAAGGGGGCTCCCTGTAGATAACAGCAGAGCTGTGGAAGTTTAGTTCCCTCTGCCTTTAGTTTAGATTGTCTTTAACTGACTGTGCATAATAAGAGGAGCCTATGTAGCCATCAGAGCAATGTAGCTTCGGAAGAGCTTTCTAACTGGAGCAGAGAGGGCAGAAAAACCTTAACTAGCCATGAGGATTGTTCCCCTTGGTTTCTGAATGGATTACGTGGTTTGTGAAAGGACTGAGTGATCCTGCGTCAAACAAACAGGCACTCAGAAGGTCTTTGCCTGTGGTATTTTCCTCCTGCTTCTTTGGTATTTTAAAACTGAGGAGCTCTAATGATTCTCAGGACAGCTCTTTAGTCATGTATCTGGAATATTTTAATTGGGATTTTAGTTACACATGGGGATTTGTGGGCAAAATGGAGCCCCTCGTACTGGCAGCCTGAAGTCAAGCAAAACAGTAGACGAAGTGTTCGACTAGAGAATAATTACAGCTAGGGAATATTAAAAAACACAGTTCTCTATTCTGTGGGGCAGCAGTAATCCCAACGAGGCGTATTGTACACATCGTTTCCTGAATTTCTTGGGTTTTGCATGTTTAAAATCATGAATGAAATTTCCTACAATGGCGGACTATCTCTGAAAGGTTCGTAATCAATTCTGGATCATCTCTTCTGGCATGAGCCTTAGTTTTCTCCCTTCCGGAGGGAACCTGTATCTGTTTCCTGCATCTGTTGCCCATCCTCCGTTGTGAATGGAAAGCAAGCAATTAATTTTTTTGTTGTTGTTAGCAATTAATTGCCCTTGCCAAATCTTTGGAGGACCTATTGTCTCCTTCAGACACAATGTTCTTGGGAAAAAGTCCTTGCTTATTGTAACCTCTTGTGCAATCTTCCCTTGGATGATAAATCCATCTTGGCAACTGGGAGCTTTCTGAATGAAAAATGTTGCTGGACAACCCTGGAGTACAGCAAGAACGCCTGTTGCTGCCAGCGCTGGTGGAGAGCAGCCAGGCAGGAGGGTAAAATGGGGAAAGCCTTTCACGTTGCCTCCGGGGCGAGAGGGAGCCTGTATGTGCACACATCCAGCTAGCTGTTTACCATCAAACAAGGATTCTCCCTGGTGAGCAGCTGAGCCTCGAAGGTGGCTTTCCTTCTAGCAACATCTTGAAACGTCTTGGCGAGCTGCCTTCCACTGGAGCAGGGATGGGGAAACTGCTGAGCGTGTCGACCGTGCAGCGCTCTGCTGCAGGCACTGGCTGGGGAGCAGCCCCTCTCCCCTTTTTCTCTGCGAACCCACAAAACTGGGATCCTGCAGAGTTGCCTCAGTCCACAAAAAACTGAGAGTCTCTGCATTGGTGTTCTTGGCCTGACGCTGCTTTTCCATCCGATCTGTCCAGAACCACAGCTGCCCACTGAAACCTCATTTTTAATATTGCAGCTGTCACGTTAATTATAAAATTAGAGGTATTTGTAAAAGCACACTTTCCCATTGTAGTTTTTTCTTCACTTTTTTTTTTTCCTCCACCGACAGCTAGCAGGATCTGAAAGCAAAAAGGTGCCTGAACTCCCTGTGTAGAGATGTTTGAATCCTCCGAGGGGAATACACAGAATGCGAAGAATGAGCCGGGGCCGGGAGCGCTCTGTTCCCTCGCGGTTTGTGCGCGCTGCCAGGGGCTTGTGTTCTGCTTGGAGCCTGACAGCTGGCCGCGGGCTGAGCCCAACGCAGCCAGCGGGCAGCCTGCTCCAACCACGCTGCGGCTGACAGCGTTTGGCCCGGTGAAAAGGAAACAAGCAGGGACAGAGAGCCTGATGCAGTACCTTGCGCTTAATGGAAATCTCTGTCGACCTCAGTGGGAACTGGATTTGATCCTGTGCCTGCTTGAATGTTTTGGCGTTGGATACGGCTCCAAGTGGATCTTTTTTTTTTTTTCCATGCCTCATTTCTGGTCTACTCCTCCTCCCGTTTCTAAAATGCACTCACCTTAGAGTGGTGTAGCATCAAGGCAGCCCTGGCTGTGGCAGTGCAGCTGTGCACGTTCATCCTTGCCCAGTGTCTGTCCTGTTGTTTCCCCTTTCTTTCTACCACCTACAGGATTAGTTTGCAAGTTGGCATTGATATCTCTCCTTGAGTCCATTCTGCTGCTTCTCACAAACACCCTCCATCTGACTCAAGTCTCTGCCCTCAACCTCCAGCTCTCCCACGAGTGTAATTGCTGACACTGTTTAATCCATCTTCTGCACTCCTTCCCCTACCTTAAACCAGGCTTTATATCGATTTCCATAAATTCCTGTGTTGTTTTTTTTGTTGTTGTTGGAGGCGGTGGTGGTGGGTTTTTTTTGGTCACTCTCCCTTTTCGTAGAGGTGATGCAAGGCTTTGGGGAAGCAGTGTCACAAACAAGGGTTATTTGTCTCATGCTGTTTATGGAGGGGAAAGGCCAAAGCTATGGGATTTGGGGAACACAGGTGTTCTTTTGAACCACAGATAAAAACTTGCTTAGGTTTTTTCAGCAGTAATGTAAGTGCCAAGCAAACAGGGTGGGCAGTGAGGAGATGCTTCTGAGAGCGGGCTCACGGAGACAAGAGGCTGAGAGCTGGGTCCAGGGCTGCTGTCTGCACCGAGGGCTTGCAGGGGTGAGGTTGTTGGTGACACATCTGCTGCTCCTGAGCTCTTACCAGCTCTCTGAGGTTACCACACAGCCCTGAGATGTCCTGGGCTTTTCCCCTCCCATTGTTCCCCCAGAAGTTCGCATCTGAAGCCCCATCACATCTGCTGAAGGCTGGACGTGCAGCTTTGAGTGGAGCCATTTCAATGCTGCTGTTCTGGCAGTAGCAATGGCAAAAGGTGAGAACAGTAGTGCCAATATAGGGGAAAGGTTTGTTTTCGGAGATAACATCACTATGGTGGTGATAAAAGGCAAACTTCTTTTAGGCTCGTTGAATTCTGTAGTACTAACGCCCTTAAGAGGGGGAGAAGTGCATTGTGTGGGCTGGCTTAGTAATCATTTAGACAGTTGTTTACCAAGCATGTATTCTCTTGGTACCCCGTTGTAGACAAAACCAAAGAAGACAACATCGAATCCAGCACACAGACCTCTCAGTTGTGCACATTGAGCACGTTTGATTTAGGAACGTGGTCTTGGGGGCCAAGGCAAGATCCAGCTGGTGTAAATGGGCAGAGCGTGCTAGCAGCCCAGAGTCCCTCGACGATGAGAGTGCTGAGCACTAGGATGCGAATTTGCTAATGCTTTAGAAATGTATCCAGAAGAAGGAGGGAAAAAAAAAGGGGAAAAAAAAACATTGTGGGAAATTCTTTCCTTCGTACATAATAGTTTTTGTTGATTTAAAATTGCCCTTAGTAATGTGTTGATGCCAGTGAAATAATTCAGCTATAGGAAATGTGAAACCAACTATTGCCTTTCTATGAATTATGAGTCATAAATTGTATGAAAAATATTCAAACTTGCTGTAGTTATTCCCCGAGCAGAACCTCTGAGTAATGGAGCAAATACTGCTGTTTTGGGGGGAGTGGGAGGGGGCTGAGCTAAGCGGAGCGAAATGCCAAGTGCCAGCACGTGGCTCTGTGCGAAGTGTGAGTTGGTGACATCTGAGATGCTCCCCTCTTGCTAACAGCGCGTTGCACCGCGCGCAGTTCGCGGAAGCCAAGTTGTTCTCTGCTCCAGACGCCCTGGAAAAGGGGAACGCGTGCCGGGGCTACCTGCGTGCTCTGCCCCGGGGAGAGCTGAGTGCCTGTGCCAAGCCAGCCTCACATCTGTAAGCCAAGAAGGCACCAACTCCATCTGATTCAGCGCCCGTGGGCAGGTTGCAGTGACAGCATTCCCCTAGAAATGGCAAAAAAAAGTGGCAAGATGATAGGATACTTGCAGGCAAGTCCTTGATGGTGACATTTATTTCAGCCAACTTCAGCCAACTAAGAGCTAAGTTCAAGTTAGTCTTCTGATCTTCTGTCACCAAAGGTCGGTTTATCTCTTGTGAGATCTGTTTTACCAATTGTCTTCTGGAGTAACTATGGCAAGGTTCTCAGCAACTACTTCAAGCTAGTTAATCTAGCTGAGATGGCTGAAGTTCAGTGAGACGAATTCAGCATTCAAGCCCCGGAATTTCAATTTCTCCATCATCTCAGAAAAGACCGTGCAGCCTTGGGAGGATTTGTGAGTTTTACTTTCCAGCCAGAGGCTCGAGTCATTGTTGAAAACTATTCCGTATACCTAAGCCATAAGTAAATGTATAAACAAACTCCAGGAGAGTGAATTCCTGGCTGTAGACCAGGGGACGCTAATAGTGTTGTGATGGAGTAGGTCAACTGGAGTATTCATTTTTGCACCGGTTTTAGTTTTTGCGTTGTGTCTGGCACCACATTATTTTTGCAGTCTTCCCCCATTGACCCTAAATGGGGCCAGGATTTGCTCAGGAGAAAATTTTGCGGCATTTAGAAAGTTTGAAGTTGTGCTTGCTGCACAGAAACACGCAGGTGTGGCTGAGATGCTCTCAAATACCAAAAGCTGAGTAGTTCACTCTGTTTCACCCTGATTCAACTTACATTGCCTTTCCCGGATCTGACACAAGTTTATTTTAAGGATTCGTAAAGCATAGGTTTCAGTTTGATACTTCTTGAGTTAGGAGAATGTGGGTAGGCGGAGTTATTTTTTTAATTTTTGAGTTGTATAAAGCATACAGATGTTTTCAAAATACGAGTCCATGTGGCTTCAGGCAGCTGTTATCTGGTGGGAGTTACAAAATGTTCCTATAAATGTAAGAAAGCTTGCTGCTTTGTAGCCTGCAGTGCTTGGGTTTGGTCTGAATGCGATTCAACTCTTGTTTGTCTTGTGCAGGAGATGGCTGTCCGAGCACTGAAGCAGACGGGTAGCAGGAGTATTGAAGCAGCTCTGGAGTATATCAGCAAGATGGGCTACTTGGATCCTAGAAACGAACAGATAGTGCGCGTAATTAAGCAGACCTCACCAGGTAAGCATGAACTTTTCTTTAAGTTGTGTTCTTTTTTGCAAATAAGCCAATTTTCAAAGTAGACTTGTTTGAAGAAGGGAATCAGCAGCGTTTCATAGCAGTCTCGTAGGAGGCCGATTACATGAAGATTACCCTGCAAGCTGAACACCGCTCACTTGCATCACAGCAGTTGTCCACGTGCAGCTTGTTCTCCACCTTACTAACTCAAAGCTAGTTATCCGTCAGTGCAAGTCATCTCAACCGTCCCAAATTCACCACAAGGTAAAAGCTTGTACGTAGGTAATGGCTGTGAGTTGTGAGATAGGTCACTTCCCAGGAGCTCATTCACGTTAACATCCGTGTAAGTACACTGTGGAAACACCTCAGGCCAAGATGGCAGAAGCTGTCCACTCATCCTTGCTAGTCTACAGCTCTGTTTCACGTAAATTAAACGGGAGGATTTGGGCTCCGCATTTGCCTGATCACAAACATCAGACTGCAGCAGACAGAAGGCCTCTGAGGGTTGTTTCCATTCAGATGTTAGGGCTTGTGGCATGTTAGAAAGCTTTTGATCAGTAATGGGGATACATTCTAGCTCAGATAGCTTGTTACTTTTCTTTCAGTTTCAGAAGATGGCCAAGCAAATAACTGCCCTCTGGCTGGCTGAGCCTGCACAGTTACACGGTAGCGTTATGTGCTGCAGAGGGGTTAGTGGGAGAAGGGTTGGGTGTGTTGGGGAGCTGCTGTCACGAGCATGTTCTGTTGGACATGCTCAGCTGCTCTTTCTACCAGCCTTAGTCATTTCCTAGAGTTTTACCCTGCAGGATGTCCACCTGACAGAAGTAGCAGTACTGGCCAGGTTTGGTATTTGCAGAGTTTTTCTGTAATACATGCACAAATGTGGCCTCAACGGGGCTTTAAGGAGGAGTTAAAGTAACAGAATTTGTCAACTATATTTTGCTTTATATTATAAAGGTTTTATTCCTTTAAGTAAGTGAAAGAACACACCCAGTCCTAAAGAAGACACATTTCCTTTGAAAGGGTTGAAAAATCTTTCCAGGCAGAAGCTTTAATTGTTCAGTTATATTTCGTTTGTGTTTGTTTTTGCTTTCTTAATATTCCAATGCATACAACTGTTTTGAGTACTTAAAAATCTGCATTTATTTTTAGGGTACATAAAACATAAACATCAAGCAATTAATGTTTGCTTGCTTGAGGTGCAGTAGAGTCATGTTAATTTGTTAGGTGTTGTATTGTTCGTGCTAGGATAGCACAGGTCTCCTGCACTTGATTTGGAAGCATATAATGCTATCTGCTAACTTTTCATTTGCAGTTTGCGAATTTAAAACATGCTTTTGAATTCCATATATTGACCTGTGGAAGTAGATTTTCAAATTACTCATTTTAGTCCTGTTTTAACTTTAAAGCTAACGAGTTTTAGCATGCTGGCAAGACTTAAATAAAACTTACCAGATATTACAGTTGGACAGAGACTATGTATAAAACCCGTTTATCTGATGGGTATAGTTGATGAATCTTACAGAATACACTCTGATCTAAAATGCTTCACAGGCAAGAGATAGTTGCAAGAGTTGTGTTGAACAGGAAGGGGGGTGGGATCATCTGCAACTATTACCTTAAAGGAGGTACAGTTACCTTAATATCTAAAATTAGATCTGTCTAATATATCCAAAATTGTGGTTACCTAAATATCTACAGTTACACTAAAGGAGGATGTGGCATAATGGGGATTGGGCTCTTCTCCTAACACCAAGTGATAAGAAAATGGAAATGGCCTCAGGTTATGCCAGGGGAGGTTTAGGTTGGATATTAGGAGAAATTTATTTACTGGCAGGGTTGTGGGGTATTGGAATAGGCTGCCCAAGGAAGTGGTTGAGTCACCATCCCTGGAGGTCTTCAAGAAACGTGCAGGTGTAGAACTCAGTAGCATAGTTTAGTGGTGGACTTGTCAGTACTAGGTTAAAGGTTGGACTAGATGATCTTAGAGGTCTTCTCCCACCTGAATGATCCTATGATTCTATACCACGGTTGGTATCTTCACAGTTCCAAATATTCCTCAAACAGACTAGGGCAGACTTGCTGGTACACAAATCCAGGAGGCGAAGGTCAGACCTCTCTTGACATCAGTAAGATACCTTGCACAGCTGAAGTATGTGTCCCAGACGAGGGCAGACATTGCTGCTGCTTTCCTTCATAGCTCTGACAAAGTCAGTTTATCCTGAGGCTCAGTGTGAATCCTATTGACAGGGATGACAAATGGGTGATACGGCTGTCTCCCATGTCCAGACTAGAGCAGCCACTTCTTGGGATGCTTTGCATTGCCACAGCCTTATCAGTGCACCTCTTTGTGTCTCAACAGATCAGCTTCCAGGGAGCAGTTATAGGTACAGCCTTGATAACAATGGCCTTATGTTATCATAGGAAAAATTGCTGCCGGTTAAGAAATTGTTGTTCTTTCAAGATTTCGCCTGAAAGAACATTGATAATTTGTCCAAGTTGATTCCATTTCAAAACATTGCATTGTTTGTGAAAGTGTCATTTAGCATGTGGACAGCTTCTTCAGCATGCAGAAACGGTGCAGAGACCTGTCTTAATGAAGTGTGTGCTCCTGTGACCATGTATATAGTAGGGCTTGTAAGTATGCAGGGACATGCTGTAGTGGAAATAGCTGGAAATGCTTGCAGTTCAGCGTTCAAGTTCTCGTCTTGAGGGCCTTGTGAAGGTTTTAAAAGGAAGTTGTTTAGGTGTACGTGGGTCAAGTCCTGTGATTCGTGAAAGCTGAAGAACCAGAGGGGGGAACAGCACAGGGGCAGCACAGAGTGTCTCCCTGTCTGTTTAGCACAGCCAGTGCTTTCTACACCTGCAATTTGTCCATAGATGAAAGAACTGACTAAAAGTACCCTTAGCACATCCAGCGTAGGAATGCTGCTATCTTGTCCCTGCATATTCTTCAAGCTTCCCAACGGGAGGCAGATAAGTCATAGGAGGGGACACTCTGTGCCCAGCACGTTGGGAAAAAGACAGGGTAAGCTGCATGATGCCATCGTTGTAAATGAAAGGAAGCAAGGGTTTTCAGAACGATGGGACCAAGATGCAAGCAGATCCCCAGTGTGAGCAGTGAGCGCACTGTGCAGAAGAGGTAGACTAATTGATTATAGTAATGTTGTCTTAAAGTTGTACTGACAGTCGTTCAGGGAGCTTTTTTTCTTCTGTTGGTGCTGTACTTAACCCCTGCTCTGTTGCTTCCTCCTCCTGTCTGTGAGTAATGACTGGTAACACCGGTCCGGCTTTAAAAAATACAGGCTGAAGCGTAATATGATGACTTCACAGTACAGGAATTTGTGCTTCTATTTTCATGATTTGGTAGAACTCCCTGATGATTCCTGGCATGAGCAGTATTTTGGGCCAGTAGCTCGTTATCAGTAGCAATACTTGGCACCTATCACTTCAAATGTCCAGAGTGCTTAATTTAGGTTTTAGATTATTTCTTTTGTAACACATATTCTAGGCTTTGTGTGTGTAAGGATGGATGGATGAGTAATGCAAAGTAATTGGTTCACCTGAATTGTTTCCTAACATTCTTCTGTGTTCTTTTTACAAAGGAAAGGGTATTGTGCCAAATAACGTAACCCGCAGGCCAAGCTTCGAAGGATCAAATGAATCTTTTCCGTCCTACCATCAGATCGGTAATGCAGCCTATGAAGGGACAGGCTTTGGAGCAGAAGGTACAAATATGCTAACTGAAGTTCCGAGGCCATACATGGACTATTTAATCTCAGCTTCGCAGCCTACGGCTATGAACGCTCCCGTACA
Organism: Anser cygnoides; assembly: GCF_040182565.1. Taxonomy (NCBI): domain Eukaryota; kingdom Metazoa; phylum Chordata; class Aves; order Anseriformes; family Anatidae; genus Anser; species Anser cygnoides. Next base: position 193,168,325 of record NC_089873.1, read on the forward strand.
GCGGCCCTCCGGAGTAGGCACGCACAGCACACCAACAAGCCATCAGCAGAAAACGTACCCTGCAAATATCGAGTCTTCTGTCATTAATTATCCCGTGGCTAATCACAGCAGCCCAGCCTTGCAGCTGCAGGCCTCCCATGGCTCCAACAGCCAACACTACAGTAGGCAGCACATGATGGTGCAGGGGGAAGCCATGGGGTATGGTGTTCAGCGGAGTCCTTCCTTCCAAAACAAGATGCAGCAGGAGGGAGGATACGCCAACCTCCCGAATAAAGGGGCGGTTGTTCAAAATAACTCTGGTCATGCATTTCAGCAGGCACCGGCAAGCCTGTATATATCCCATTCTCATCACAAACAGGCAAGTCCTTCCTCTCATCAAATGCACGTGATATCCAGAGGTCCAGCATTTGCTAATGATTTTTCAGACAGTCCACCGCAAAATCTGCTAACTCCATCTAGAAATAGCCTAAACATGGATCTCTACGACATGAACAATCCTCAAGTTCAGCAGTGGCAGGCAGCAACGCCGTCACGGCGAGATTCTTTACAAAACCCAGGAATAGAAACATCTCCACGGCAACACGTATCCTTCAGACCAGATGCCACAGTGCCGAGCAGAACAAACTCCTTCAACAACCATCAGCAGCAGCCCCAGGTGACCGTGTCGATAAGACAGGTTCCTCCAGGAAAACCCGATCCCTCGATTACATCTCCAAATACAATCACAGCGGTCACCTCTGCTCACATCCTCCAGCCAGTGAAGAGCATGCGAGTGATGAGACCCGAGCCTCAGACGGCGGTGGGACCTTCCCATCCTGGCTGGTTACCTGCACAGGCACCGGCTGTGGATGGCTTAGAGATCATGGAGCAGCACGTGCCAACTGTTGGAGCACCCAACGCCTATCAGCTGGAAGTGGAATACGCTAACCAGGAGCTGCGGTGCCCGCCACCACCGTATCCCAAGCATTTGTTGCTTCCCAGTAGCTCCGAGCAGTTCGATATCAACTGCTTGTGCATGGGTGTAGAGCAGACCCTCCGCGTAGTCCCCAACCCACCATGCAATAAGGCCGAGGAGAACAGCGAGCGAAATGACAAAAGCAGCAAGAACGCTAAAGCTGAGAAACCCAGCAAGGATAAAAAGCAGATCCAGACATCTCCGGTGCCTGTGAGAAAAAACGGCAAAGATGAGGAAAAGCGGGAATCCCGAATCAAGAGCTACTCGCCGTTTGCCTTCAAGTTCTACATGGAGCAGCATGTAGAAAATGTCATAAAGACCTACCAGCAGAAAATTAACAGAAGACTGCAGCTGGAGCAAGAAATGGCTAAAGTAATTCTTCTTTTTTTTAAATAGTAAATCTAATGGGGTCAAATTATTACTCTCACTCCAAAATGTATAAAGGTATTCAATACCTGCCTGTACCAGACTATTTCCCTGAGAAGCCTGGATGCACATGTGGGAGGCTGTTTGAAAAACCTGAGAGAAGAAATAATATACCTTCATACCAGAAAAGTAAAATGAAGCAAAAACACCCTTAGTAGGAAAGTATTAGGTTTGCTTAGGAAAGAACGCAGAAGCCAGATTTGAGGCCAAGATAACACTGGCAGTATCCAGCTCTTGCAAAACTCTGGAAAAGGTTTTCTCTTTGCTCCAGCTCTTCCTACCTATTCCATGATAGCAACCGCTTATTCACCAAAGCACAGTTTAACTTGGCAGTAGATTTACTATGCCATATTTTCAGATGAATACTTGACTAAAAGTTGTCTGTTGAACACATGCTAGTAATAATATCATGCAAGTAATCATGTCTTGGCCAGCTTTAAACGGTCTTGGGACCCTTGCTGGAACTTGTTCTAGAAGCAGGTCTCAGAGAGATGCACTTTGAGCAAGAGCTGCTTTTATGCCTAATGGTAGCACTCAAGCCCAAGCTGATTCCCTGATAGGGCTGTTTAAAACAAAGCTGCCAAGTTCTAATGGTTGCTCTGACAGTTCTGGTTTAAATCTTTAAATGTGGATTTTTTTTATTATTTTTTTTTTTATTTTTCTCAGGCATGACTAGAATATGACTAGTCTACTTTTGTATTTAAGGATAAGCTCTAAGGAAAGCTGTTATTAATGCATAATGGCTAATTAACTACCTGATCTTCCCTAGCACAGTCAGTTTCCAGAGCTGATTAATTTGATGCTCATGTTGCTCTAGAAAACCCGGCAATTCATTTGCTGAGGTTAAGATAAAATGAACGTGTCTCTAAAATCTCTTGAAAGGTCAATATATTTTAGTGACAGTTAATAGTTTGACCTCACCACAAGTATAGATGATGTTGCACTGCTTGGATTTAATGAATGTGTTCCTGAGATTGATGATCTCCAGAGAAGGAAACCAGCAGCTAATTGCATTAGTTCTTCTCTTTTCTGGCTCTTCAGCTCTCCTTCTCTTCATAACTCAGATAGTTCAACGATAAACACAAACAGCTCCTTCCCCTAGCAACCTCATCACTGGCTGCAGGAATGCACTGCGAACTCAGGAGATTTTGGCTATCTGAATATTGCATTATTCTAGAATTAACCAAGAACACAGCACACTAATTATTTTACCTTAAAACAATAAACGCTTCTTTTAAAATGTAAGGAGAGTACCCCGATCTATAATAAAAACAGTATTATTAGTTTTGATTTGGCTTTTGCCTTCAGTCTGAAAATTCATCCTACCTGTTGTGCAAGTTTCTTCAGACCTCCTCCGTCCTTTATTCATACAGATTTCATTTTTGTACCATGTGGATTTTGCTGTGCAGTCTGGCTGCCCACATTCATCTTCAAAGGCCTAGACTACAGGTGTGAAATGAAAAATTCAATCAAAACAGCAGCCTTGCGGGTGAATGCTTGGGTCTTTAGCCTGCTAATCAGTCAGCTTCAGCTCCATCCACCGTCTTCCCCACTGCCCCTTCTCATCAGGCACTAATCTTCCTCTCCAAATGCTTCCGTTGATGTCCCTTAATTCAGGATTCTGGAACCAGGTTATTCATAAAGAAGGGGGCTGCTAGAGCAGCCCAGGGGCTTCTGTTGGTGGAGGCCACCAGTGGCCCTCAGGAGAGGGGATGGGCACTGAAGACAGAAGTGTGCAGGCTCTGTCTTGAAGGGTGGGGAAAGCCTGGCTGCATACTTCTTATTCCCCCCTTTTCCACAAGGTATCTCCTTGCAGCCACGTGAAATGTTACCTGCAGTTGCTCAGAGGTTCTCTGGGGGTTGGAGGTGGCTGGACAAGCCAGATCTGTTACAGCTTAGGTTCAGAGGGGAAACAGTAAATTAAGGGGGGGGTGGGGGGAACAGAACCAGAGTCTAGGCTGCAGTAGCTGGAGGGAGGCCAGAGCTGAGGGTTATATGTGTATATTTTGTGAAGGAAGAGGGGAGAGATCTACAAAGCTTGCGAGTGGAAGCTCTACATGGTAGAAGAAGAAAAATTTTCCAAAGAAGAGGGTTCACAAAGCACTAGGGAATGTGTAGGTCAAAACCAGCTTCTTAATTACCATGCAAAAAGCAACAATCAACCAGCACTGGTAGATAGGATCGTGTGAGTTCCTCTGGAGAACCATTAATGAACAAAGTGGGCTGCTTCATCTGGATATCAGTTTAATTTGTGCTGCATTGTGCATATGTATGGTGGAGTGCGGTGGCAAAGTGCACAGTTGAAAGGTATAAACCGAACCCCGTGATCAGGTTTGTTCTGTTCTTTTCCCCTGACAGCATTGCCCCATGCCTCCTAGCTCAGCAGAATGAGAGAGAAAGGGCAATCTTAGAGACAATGCAGGTAACCTGGTAGGGCAAATGAACTTGCAAGTATTTCAGAAATACCTTGGCAGACAGACAAGAGATTATCTCTCTCATGAGTATCTCTTTTCTGGTTCTTGGTTAATTTTTCTGAGACGTGTCTTGGGAATGCTGGTTCATTGTTCTGTTGCTATGAATATAACCTCACTAGCTCTCGTGGTTTGCTTTCTCTTATCTAGGCAGGCCTTTGTGAAGCAGAACAGGAACAAATGAGGAAAATTCTCTACCAGAAGGAGTCCAACTACAACAGACTTAAAAGGGCCAAAATGGACAAATCTATGTTTGTGAAAATCAAGACTCTGGGTATTGGTGCGTTTGGAGAAGTGTGTCTGGCCTGCAAAGTGGATACCCATGCCCTTTATGCCATGAAAACTCTGCGAAAGAAAGATGTCCTGAACCGGAACCAGGTGGCTCACGTCAAGGCAGAAAGGGACATACTTGCTGAGGCAGACAATGAGTGGGTGGTTAAACTCTATTATTCCTTCCAAGATAAAGAGAACTTGTACTTTGTGATGGACTACATCCCTGGTGGGGATATGATGAGTCTACTGATTCGGATGGAGGTCTTCCCGGAGCGTCTGGCCAGGTTTTATATTGCAGAGCTCACTTTGGCTATCGAGAGTGTGCACAAAATGGGATTTATTCATAGAGACATCAAGCCTGACAACATTCTGATAGACCTCGATGGGCATATCAAACTGACAGACTTCGGACTCTGTACGGGATTCAGGTGGACTCACAATTCAAAATACTACCAGAAAGGTATTAGGCTTCATTTGCTCTGTTTATCCTGAAGTAGTTACCTCTTGGCAGAAATGTCAGGTGAATTACGGTGTGTTTGTCTCTGGCAATTAGTTTGTTTCTAGTCTTTTGTTTCCAGTACTGTTCAAATCCCTGTCAGTAGTCTGGCTGACCATTGCAGTAGCTGTACTTCTTCAGTTCATTCTTGTTCAGAGGGGCTCTGATGGTGAAAGAAATTAATCCCAGATTTAAAGTAATCCAGGCACCTTCTGTGCTTGCCATTGAGGGGTATTGGAGTCTTATCAGTGAAAGGTTATACACAATTGCTGTAGCTAATCTAAATATACTCCATTATTCTGTATCTCCCATATGGCAGCGTGCTTCCCTGCACTGAGACAGAGACACTCCGCTGGTTAAGGAAAATCAGTTGTGAAGAAGAGGGCAGAAGTAATTGCCTTAGGTTTAAAGCTTAAGTGCTGTTCTTTAGTGACAGAGGAAGACGGCAAAAATAGATCTAAATAAATTCTTTCCTTTTTGAGGGTTGTGTTTTATGAGTCTAAATGTAAACTTTCTCTCCCACTTCAAAGGGAGCCATATCAGACAAGACAGCATGGAGCCCAGTGATCTTTGGGATGATGTGTCCAACTGTAGATGTGGAGATAGGCTGAAGACATTGGAACAAAGAGCTAAGAAGCAACATCAGAGATGCCTAGCTCACTCGTTAGTTGGAACCCCTAATTACATTGCTCCTGAAGTCCTGCTTCGTAAAGGTAGATAACCTGGATTTTCTACTGTTTAAATGAGCACCAATGTTTTGAAATACTTCATTTTTTTTCCTTCAAAAGTTTGCTGCTTTGGAAGCTTGACGTTCTAAAGTCCACAGACACTCAGCTCAGATTAAGGAGCAGCTTTCTGTACATGCTCCAATGATGAGCTTCATATTGCGGACATTGAACGTTGTTGTGCTTTGTCTCTTCACTCAGAAGCCTTTGATGAGACTGCTAATAAATATGTCAGATGGTGTTGGCAGCTACTGTTTCTAAAGTACAGAGAAGATTATCTGTGCTTATGGCCACTATGAGGATGACTGCGGCCACTAGCAGGCTTGCATAGACCAGCAAGTAGCCAACTGATGGTTCTGAGTGACTCAGATTGGTCACTTAAATAAGGCTGTTAGAAACTTGTGGAAGCATTCACCAGATTCCCATACAGAATTTCAGGGAAATACAGCAAAAAGTCTTGTACAGATTACGCTGGGCACACTGCATTCAAAAGCTCCGCTTCAGGAATGTAGACAACATTTGGTAGCTATCCATGAAATACAGACACAGTCACTGTAGTGAGGAGATTAGTTGTTCAAATTTGTCTGCAAGCCTGATCCTAGACCTAATCTCAACTCTTTCTCAATTCAAGAGATTTTTGGATTAAATCCTACATCATCTGATGGCACAAATCTGCATTGAACTCAGTGTTTTAAGTCCTTCATTCCTTTCAGAAATCTCAAACATGTACCTCATTTGTTTTATCTGAGTAATTAAATGATTGAAATTGTTCCACTGCTTGGAACTTGCTCAGAAAGTTATCCGTATCTTTCTTATGTCTCTAGAAATAGGCTGTATCTTTTCAGCATCTTTTCCAACCCGAGGTGTCACCTCCACTGAACCAAGGGGAGGGCATCAATCACTAAGCCTTTTTTTTGTTCTTTGAGGACCAGTGTGTGCTGTGTAGGGATGTAGCTGTGGGATGGGGTATGAAAAAAAAAACTTCACTTGGTCTAATTATGTGATTTCCCCACGCACTATTATTGAGAATCAAATTTATTCAAAATGATTCCCAGACAACACTATTAGATCTTCACTGACAGCAGCAGAATTTAGGTCAGCAAGCAGAAGCAACTTCGTGGTGAAGGTGGATTGGGAGTCCTTTGGTTTTAGGTCAGTTGTTTGAGAAAAGACAGAAATCTGTGCTGTATGTTTTGATGCTTAATTGCAAGAAGAAATAGTAGCTCTATGCATATTCTCCTTGGTTGATGGAGGACAACCTTTGGACTTGCCTTTCAGGATACACTCAGCTCTGTGACTGGTGGAGTGTTGGTGTCATCCTCTTTGAGATGTTAGTGGGTCAGCCTCCTTTCCTGGCTCCTACACCCACAGAAACCCAACTGAAGGTAAGTTGAAACAAAATTCCGACCTGTAGTAGCAAAACGTTAATCTTTTCCTTTTCCTCCTCTTCTCTGTACAGACCCATCCCCTCTGGTTTTACTAGAGAAAGGAACAGTGATTACAAAATCGTGATTTTAAATAGCTTTACACCAGGGACAAACCCTTTTCCAATCAGTGAAGATTGTGAATATCAGACCAGAATTGACTTGTCCAGCCCTCATAGATACAGTTACCAGCTTTATGAATCTACTCAGCACAGTTTTGGTTTCTGAAGCCCAAGTTCATCCATATAAATTTTTTAGGGTGCATATCAGATTTGAGTAAGCTGATACACCGATGATAATTTCAGTTGGCAACGTGAGTGTTTTAAAGCCAAGCAGTAAGTAGTATTTATTAGAAAGAATGCATCTCATAATCACTTCGCTATTTTTACATTTTGGAGGCTAAATGAAGCAACTCCTTGAATTCATTCTGTTAAGTCATGTATAAACAATATATTCTCAAATCTGGCAACAGGAGCTTTCAAGAGGAAATACGTCTTTTTTAAAATGTAATTGCTTCTATCTGCTCTCTGGCGATCTTTCTTGAATCATTAAAGAAACCTATTAACAGCTGATGCAATCCCATCACTGGGCTCTTGAACCTCTGAAGTAACTATACAGAATGTGGCTGGACTAGCTACGTGTATACTTCTGTACAGTTAGCGTTGACAGAAGGATCAGAAGGATCCTGTTTCCAGGATTAGAAGTCATTTAATACCTTTCTCATCTTCAGGTGATAAACTGGGAAAGCACACTGCACATTCCCTCACAGATCAAGCTAAGCCCCGAGGCAACTGATCTCATCACAAAGCTCTGCTGTGCTGCTGAGGACAGGCTCGGAAGAAACGGAGCAGATGATATTAAAGCCCATTCTTTCTTTCACTCTATGGACTTCTCTACTGATATCCGCAGGCAGCCAGCTCCCTACGTTCCAAAGATCAGCCATCCAATGGACACTTCAAATTTTGATCCAGTTGAAGAAGAAAGTCCTTGGAATGATGCTAGTGGTGACAGCACCAGGACATGGGATCCGTTAGCCTCTTCCAACAGCAAGCACACAGAGCATGCCTTTTACGAGTTTACTTTCCGAAGGTTCTTCGATGACAATGGGTATCCGTTCAGGTATCCCAAACCTTCTGGAATGGAAGTTGGCCAGTCTGAGAAGTCCGATGTAGAAGACAAAGATGTGGTGGATCAGACTGGAGCTTGTCAGCCTGTATATGTGTAAATTATTGTATAGAGTGCTCCAGATAAGACTAATCTCAAATCCAGTAGGGCCCTTAACTGATCCTTTAGGAGTTGATCCTGCAGTGCTTGGTCAGGTGTAACTTCGGCTGAGACTGAAGTCATCCTGTGGAGTCAGAAACTTGCAGGGCCAGGTCCCAAAAATGGCACTCTTGAAAGTTCAGGTCAGTTTTACTGTAAATAACTTTGTTGATAATTACACTTGAAATCCTGGTCTTCACCAAAATCTACAAGGCCAGAAGTCTATCATTTCTAGGCCTATTTTTGTTTGAGGTCAGCTTCCCCCTACTCAGATAAACATTTACAGACTTCTGCAACTGTCAGCGTTATTTTTTAAATGAATAAAGAGCACTTATATTTTGTTTATAGCAGGGGTTTCTTTTCCTACTAAATTATAGGGATTAACTTTGACAAATCATGCTGCTGTTCTTCTTTTCTACATTTTTATTTTATCCATAGCACTTATTTCACATTTAGGAAAATGCATAAAGCTGAAGAACATGTGATGAAAGGTCTCTGTGCAATAATGTAAGAAAGAAAAAAAAGAAAAAAAAGGAAGAAAAAAAAACCACCTCCACTCTCTAATTTTCTAAATTTACTGATGCCATTGTATTCGCACCATAATTTTTGTTTGTTATATGTATTTTCCACATTTCAAAATTGTGACATAACCTTAAAGCTGCTTTATTTCCTTCTGCTTATTGGAGTGTAATAGAAAGTGTGAGCAAGTGACTATATGGGTGTGATTTCTTTGTCTAGTGTGTGAAGAATGTTGCATGAGCAGTGTTTTTTCTATTTGAAATGGCCTTTTCTTGCCATTCACAGGCAGGTCCTGTGGATCCATTTTTACTGAGGGTCTAAAATTAGACCATTTTAAACCATGTGTTCATAATGTATCGTGTGGATGGTTTCCTCTTATGATTGTATCCAATATTAATTTTGTAAAACAGATTTGCAGAGATTATAACTGAATAGTGATTTTGTGGTCTGATGTAGTGGATCGTTTTAGTAACCGTTGATCGTTGGCACACACGTTTCCCCACGAAGGATCAATAGCCAAGACCATTACTACAAAGCTGATTCGTGACAACAGTCTAGACCTGGCTCATTCACATAGCATGCAGCACAGTGTTCGTCGTTTAACGCTGTCAGTAACGCAGAGCACCAGTACTAACAAGTAGCTCAGTGTCTTCAAACCAGAATGTCTCGAGCTGTGCTCCTGCAACACACCGAGATCCTAAACGAGATGAGGCTGATGTGAGTACGTGCAGCCCCTCTGATTTCTGTGGAATCTGGAGGGACATGGCTTTTCCAGACATCGGATCTCTGCACGACTGTCTGTGTATCCATTTAGGATCCTAACGTTACAGGCACTGACGTCTGAGAACGTTGGCGTTGTTCATAGGTCATTCTGTCCTGTTGTCTTCAGATGAAAATGTTGCTGTGGTGGAGCACAACAGTCCTTCATTTCTGTCAGATTATAAGCATACTTTGAAATATCAATTCTTAACTATGTTAAAATAAGCATTTTTCTTATATGTATAAGTGAGACTTATTCAAGGTGATATCAGAATACTAAAGTAATTAAGCCATACATATTTGCATATATATATTATATATAACTAAGTAAACACACACAAAAATCCTTAATTCAGATTAGTGTAACAGTCCTATTTAAAGTGATTGACGTAATAACATTTGAGGAAAACACTCCTTTAAGGTGTTTTTGCTTTATTTTATTTTTAAATCTGGAACTTCATTATTTTTTCCGTATATTATTCCACATATTATTCCTTAATGTTTTAGCATATCCTATCCAGTGTTTAGATATCTAAGCAACAACATATAAATTCATCAGCCTAAACTAAACAAAAATGATTGTGTATTTGTTTACATTTGTATGAAAGGAATGTTTTGAGGTATGCAGTGCTTGTGTTGTGACAGTTCATGTAAGATTCAGTATTACTGCTTTTTTATATAGTAATGCCATTTTTTGTTATTTACATCTATCTGACATTCTTTCATGTGGTAGGTTCTTTCTCAGGAACTCAATTTAACTGTTATTTATTGATATATCATTGCCTTTGAAAGCTTCTACTGGCACAATTTATTAAAAATCTGAATCAAAATCTAAACTGCAGTATGTGTTCTTTGAAAGGGTAATTTCTACTTTAAGGCAGAATTTTCAAGGGGTTTGCTTTGTAATGTTAGTGATGGGTTTGAGCTACAAACACATGATCCAAATCTCATCTCTCTTTGTAGTGTTTGGCATAGAATTTCTGGGTACATTAAGATGATTTTTAGTGTAACAGAGTCAGTAGATAACATAAAATTCAACATCATCACTTTCACAGCAGTGGCAGCTCTGCCAGGACAGCCACAAAGAGGTGTGCCTGCCCCTCTGGCTCTTTCCTCTGCTATGTTTCAAAAAGGTAAGTATTTCACCTTCAAATATGGTGTCTTTGCAATTGAGTGAAATGAGAAACTAGCCCAAAAAGAAAGCAGTGATTCCCTGCTGAAAGGATTGACTCACTTAGAATCTGCTGCGGGGAACAAAAGCCAACTTCCATTTCACCTGAAGAACTGAACTGGAAAACAAATCTTTTCAGCTTACCAGGTACTGTCTCTAGAAGGTTCCCATCCTTCTCGTACATCTCAGGGGTGAACAGAAAGTTGGGAGTAAATTTTATGAAACTTGGACAGGTAACTAATACAACATATATTGGGACTGGTTCTAGGCATTCTCAATTCTATTGAGCTTCCCCCCGACACACACACAAAATATTTTAAGCATTTTAAACATTTTAAAAATATTTTAAGAAGTTATTCAATGTTTGTTTGTTTAAAAAGAAAAACCTTTAGATGTATGTATTCCTGATTGAAAGTAAGGAGTTCATTAATTTGGAAGTAGCGCACCATTTGAGACGTAATCCTACCTTGACTAAGTCAGGGTGAACCTGCCGCTGATCTCAGTGGGGCAGGAATTTCATTCCTGGCTGTCAGCAGTGACACATGCACAGCAACAACGCGTACTTTGTGTGCAAAAGTTAAAATAATCACCTCTGAAAATTTAAATAATTGCTGTTTCCAGAATGGAAACTTCATATTGTAGTGGTGCCAGTGGCACAGAAACAGAAAGGGCCTCTGCAGCCCATCACATCTCCATTCTCCAGGGCGTTCAGATTTGCCAAGGAACAGCAACAGCCCTCAATAAGCAATATTATTCCTGGTTCACCATGAAGGAATTACCAGTGGAAGTTACAAGCTAAGAAGTTAGAACCTAGCTTGAATAGCATGAAAGCTAAATGAGGGAGAAAAGCATTTGACTTTTAAATGGCAATGGAAGAATGAAATTAGCTGTGCAGGAAGCGGGGCTATTGCCTGGAACTGGATGGAAAATCGGGCTCATAAACTTAAGAGAATTCCGATGTCTTCCCTGTAGCTTATGAGGTATGAAATAACTGCTTTAAAAGCCTTCCTAGAGAAACTGCAATGAGAATAGGAATTCAGAACATATAATTTGGTCCTATCCCAAAATACAGAAACGTTGGCAGAAAATAGCAACTGTTACTAAAAATATTATTGGAATTAAAAATATTAAATCTTTCCCACAGGAAATAATCTCAGGAATAGATAATGTAGGAATAGCAACCGTTAAAACACACACAAAAAAAAAGTGTAAAAATGTTTTTCCTGGCAAAGAAATCCACTGCAGCAAGAACATGGAAGTTGTGCCTTCCTCTGGCTTCTGGTCTGAGCAGGGAATGAGCCATGAGCAGCATTTGGTGAAACCAGTCCTGGGCCCATTCTTATCAAAATAAACTCAGGATCTGATCCGTAAAGCTGTGGTCACCTCCTGCAAAGGCAGCAGTAGCTCCCAGCCCCACAGGAGAAAATGGAGCCTGGTGCCATGGTCAATTTAAGTTCAAATGGACTGACAATTTATGTTCGAATCGTCAGCTCCTAAGCTGACGGGACGGCGCCGTTCCTTCAGCAGGAGGAAAAATACCCGAGCCTGTATCTGCTCTTTTAGGTATGTAAGGAAACTGCCCCTGGCATCCCTGTTAGCCAGGAAAGCCCCAGGCACTTGGTCTCAGCAGCTCCTCTGTGAAGGGGGGATTGAACGTGTGAGGGGAATGAACAGGCAAGAGGCAACAGCTGATGGCACCAGATCGTGAGTGGGAGCCAGGAAAGTCTTCAAAGCTGGTCCAGCCTTGCTGCGCTGTGCAGCCATTACCCCATGGGTGTTGGTGTGTGTTGAGGGGAACATTTATACGTGATGTCTTGTATTTTTGGGAAGCATACAGCCAAAGACACCCTATTCTGAGAGTGCTGCTGGGCAGGAGGGAGCCTGCACGTGTGCGTGGAGCAAGCCAGACCCGCAGCTCCGGGGTCACACTATGGGAAGGAACCATTCACCTCCAACACCACCTCCACCCCTGGGCTGCTTTAAAGGAATTCAGAGCAGCAGCTTACTGCCATGCTCTGCCAGCTGCCACAAAGCAGCTTGCTGTCTGTCATGAAGTACTTCCCAGAGATAATCATTTTTTCCTCTAAATTCCTGACCGTCCCTCTGAAGGCCACATCAACCATCCTATAATTATCCTTGTACTAAGTAGTAACTTTTCTTTTTTTCCTGCTTTTGTGGTGTTGGACAGCTATCTTTTTTTCCTGTGCTGCTGGCTAGGAGGTGAGTGCCTAAACCTGCAGGTATGTGCATTTGTTAAACCACAGCACATACCAAGTCTTTTGTCACCTTGGCTGCGCACTTGCTCCTTCCAAAGAGAGCACTGACGGCTCTGTATGCATCCAAAGAGCTGCAGTCATGGCATGAGACCCCACCTGGATATCACATCTAGTTCTGGGTTCCCCGGTAGAAGAAAGATGGGGACCTGTTAGAGCGGATCAGACATAATACAACCATAAAAAAGGAAAGAAAGGAACACAGATTTACTTGTTATGTTCATAACTTTGCCACAGGATCATCATCACAAGGACAAAGGTTCATTAGCAAATACTTACAAAACAGTCATCAGATGAATATACACATGCCTTGCATGCGTTCATCACCTATATGTATAGTTTGGGTTTTGTTCAACATCGCAGGATTAGTAAGTTTTTTTGTTTTGTTTTTTAGATGTTTAAGAGGTCAAAATTTAGGACCGATTTGCAATAAACTACTTCAAAATCATCTGAGCAGTGTGTGGCTTGATGCGATGCTGTGACGAATCTCCTTTTTTAAAAGGAGGAACTCACTTGGGTGGAGAGCAGGGAGACAGCAGATACCCAAACCAAACGGAGTGACAGAAACGGCCGTGGGTATTGAGGCTTTCCAGCTGCATTCGCTTTGGATGGGAGCAGGGGTGAATAAAAAGGACCACAGAAGTGCCGGTCGGAAGGCACCTCTGGAGATCCTCAGTCTGACTTCCCGCTCCTGTGGGCCTGCGGCCAGCGCTGGCTTGGGCTGGCCACGGCTCCAGGCTGGCCACGGCTCCGGGCTGGCCACGGCTCCGGGCTGGCACGTCCTGTGGCGGTGTGAGCTGCAAAGTTGTGTTTGTTGGCCAAGAATTGTGCTGTTATGGTAGAAATGCACAAAGAGAAAGGGTCCACCCGAAAGACTTTGTAACGAGGTATGGCTAAAGGGCTGCAGGAAGGGTCATGAAGTTGTTGAGATTTTGGCATGCGTGTGGGAACACTGGTGGTGATGGTGCCGGTCTCCTGCAGGCCTCGAGGGACACCGGTGGCATTTTAACAGCAGGAGCGGTGCCGTTGCTGCACTCAGCTTCCCAACGGGTTCCTTGTCCTGGCTGCGGAGTAGTCCCGGAGCACTGACACAAGCTAGTGCTCTGCCCCAAAGTGCTTAGTGCTAGAGGGATTATTTAAATAAAAGGGAGTCTGTCCCAGCAGACAGTCATCTTTCCGTTCCCAGGAAGCCAGTGGGGACGGGCTCTTTCCCTCAGGGAACTCTATTTGTGTCGCTGAAGACCAAGCCACTGGGGCAGAAAGAGGCGAATCCAGATCAGTGACTTTTTTTTTTTTTTCCCCAAAGAAAATGCTTCTCAAATGCCAAATGTTGGTTTGATAGAATGGAAACACTTTGGGGGGAACTTAGTGTTGTGTTTATAATTATACATTAAAAAAAAAAAAAAAAAGATAAAAATATTTTGTTTCCATGAAAAAGAAAAAAAAAGTAATAGAAAGGCCAAGGGCTTGTATTGCATATAACACATTATATTCAAAATTATAAGAATAAAAATGAACTGCTGTGAATAGGTCATTTTGATGTTTCCAGAAGAGATTTTGGAAATATAATTTCTTGGAAATTTCCAACTGTGTGTTCCAATTTAAGACTGAAGGATTTTTTTTTTTTTAATGTTCAATTTCCCACATAGCAACACCTGCCAATTTAAACAGGACCTACCAATTTAAACTAGCTCTAAAAATAACGAGAGAGGTCGAACAAATTGAGTAATATCTGGAATAAAAATGAGCTTAATTGGGAACCTCATCTCGCATGCAACGCTGATGCCATCGGTCTTGCCCTGCTTTTAAATCCGATCCGTATCCCACCGGGGCTGTAAGTGGCACTCACAGCAGGTTGGCGACGTGCTGTGTTGGTGTCCGCACCATCCCGTGGTGGAGGGCGCCGTGTGCTGGGGGGACACCTCCCGTGCCCCCACCCCAGCGGTTGGTACCTGTGACCACGGTCAGTTCTGCCGGTGCTGGACCTCCTGCAGCGTCACTTTGTAGCCTGCCAACATGAGACTGGGCTAGGGGCCGAGGGACTGACACAACTGCACACATGGTTTGCTTCACTTTACTGAAACGCCATGGTTTGCTGATTTGCAAGTATTTTTTTTCATTGTTATGTTCCAGCTCAGGGTAATGGTGGTCACTGGAATTAGAGTCCCGAGTGGCTTCGTGTTTGAATTAACGCAGGAACATTTTGTTCGTGTTGTGTCCAAGATGAACTGTAGCCCAGTTCTGGTTTGCTGCCTCACGCAATTCAAGGTAAAAGCCAATGCAGATGACAAGTAGTGATGTGAAAGCATTTCATGGCCAGTCAGTTTAAGGCTTGCTGACCTAAGGCCACAAGCAGACTGGAAGGAGTGAGCATGATGCATGGGAATGCAGCAGGAAATAATGTCTATAGCTGTCCTGACAGAAGTGGACCAGGGACCGATCCCAGCTTCTGAGGTGGGGTGGTACCTGTAGGCCTGTGTCCTTGCTGATTTGGACGTGTATCCCCTCCCCTGAGGATGTTTTTTCTTGAAGCCCAATAACTGGGACAGCCTAACATAGGGCCAGCAAGTAGCCAAGCGGTGTGGGTGATCATGGCCCAGGAGATTTGCCATCTTGCTGTTACAGGAGAAGGAAGCAGCACTGGGGACATGCAGCCATCCACTGGTGGCAGACAGGCCTTTGTCTCTGCTACCACTGCTGAGCACGGCGCGTGATGCCTGCAGCAAGCAGTGTTCTGGGCACCTCCATCTTTCCTGTCCCCCCAGACTGCTGCTGGGTTACAGAGGCCTCCTGGGCTGCCTTGACTGAAAATGAAGATCATAGTCATGGCCACCAAGAGCACACCCCCTCCTGTACGTAGCTCCCTAGCCAAAGCCAGCTCCATGTTCCTAACCTTCTTGCCCTTGGCCCTGGTAATTAATGCAGTCACGACCTTGAAGCCTAATTACTCAAAATCACAGTAAAATGAAGACCCTTGAGCAGGGCTGAGGAGATGTCCTAGCACCAGTCTGTTCAGCAACAGTGACTGGGTGGCTGTGCGTCTACGGCCTGTACCCAGTGTTCAGGTTCTACTAAATTTAGTCTACTTCAAAATCTACACAAGGCGAGAAACCTGGTTGGAAGCTGCAAAACTGTAATTGCTCGGTGTGGAGGTTGCTTAGAGGGATTTTTAACAGCTGGTTCAGTAATCAGCTGATTTTAATAAGTGGGTTTGCCAAAGCAGACTGAATTGCTTTCAGCACATTCCTGCTTTGGTTTCTGCTCCACCTCAGCCGTAAGACACCTTGAGGTGACCTGAGGTTGCCCTAAGCTGCCCGGTCTGAACTCAGTATGGATATTGCCTTGAGCAGAAGCTTGGTCTAGAGACCACTGGGGCCTCTTCCCACCTGGAGGAGTCTCTGGTTCTAGGCCCACGATGGCCAGGACCTGCTGCAACACTCCCCAGGCAGAGGGTAGAAGTCACAGCAGCATAAAAATGATGGAAAATATTGTACCTGGAAGGAAAAATCCCCTTGTTTAGAAACTGAGAACTAGTGGGGAAAGTGAAGGATGTCTGTGCCCATCAAGAGGAAGAAAACAGTGATGATCGGTGGGCTCAGGAGTGACTTTGTGGCTCCCTGCTGAGGATGAGTTGTGCTGTGGTATGGACAGCCCCAGTGAGAGCAGCTGAAGTCCACGGGATGTGGAGGAAACATCCCGAAGCACATTGCAGATCTATGGCTTTATTTCCTCTTTCCCAACACATTTAAATTCATTTTGCAGATAAATGACTGACTTAAATTAAAAGATTAGCAGCCTTACTATTGCACAAAGCTTCTTCATCCCCTTATTATGAATTTAAATGTTACTTTGCATTTTCTGAGTGTCAACATAATCAGGCTTGAGTTCCTTTTGAGAAATACCAATAAAATAACAGCTTATATTGTTGGGCTCTGGCAGTGTTCCCAGTTATTGAGCTACTTGAAACAACATTTTTCATTGCTGAAAACCATTTTTCATTATAGCACGAAATAGGCCATAGGAGTTCGACTGCTGCCCTCTTTCGGGTAGGATAATTACTGCTCACGTCTGTCAAGATAATACCACCAACAGCTTCCAAATTATCTCAGCTGGGGAGCACAACGATGGGATGGTTTTACACGCAGCATTATGTCCTATAATAACCCAAACCCCAAATGTTTTTTCTCGTGCTCTTTACAATTCACAGTGGCTTGTCTATGGAGAACTTCAGTCACTGACAGTTTTCTGCCTCCCCGTTCTTCTGCGGTTCCTGTGGGCACTGAACAACTCCACACCGCAAGTGTGCAGTGGATCACAAACCCATGCTATCAGCATGCGTTTTAATTGCTTACAGAACACCAGGCAGAACAGCATAGGTTTATCCAGTTTCCCCAGCCCGATTTGCAGACAGCTTTCTCCTGCACTGGGAAGCCTAGAGTTAATATGTGCTTTTATTAACATGAACACATTGTGCTTCTGTTAAGACTCTTTCCCTTAGTGTCTGGATTTATTTTTGAAGTGAGTAACAGCAGGTGAGTGGTCACAGGAGGGATACCAGAATCTGACAGAGCATTTAATGGTAAATGTCCCAAGACAAGCAGTGGAAACACATAGGCAGAGGATGTTCAAAGCCCAGGGAAAAGACATTAAAGAATACCGATGCCTTTGCAAATCAGCTTCTAGTTTATTTTAAAATCCTATGATATGAATCAAAGGCGAAGCATTCCCCTTTGAGTCCACGCATGCAGCAGCTAGGGCTGGTCATCCCCAGTGAGAAGAAAGAAGAGGTGGCCAGTATGGGGCCAGTGGAGATTTTGGGGGAAAATGCCCATCACTGGTGGCATGCTTTGCTTCCTCTTTCACCCTTGCTGTCAGTGGACACAAGGTGATGTGAGGAGAGATGGAGGGTCAGAAAGTTCCTTGCTCTGTGATCCCTCCAGTCTGCCATTAACTTTGGCTTCATTTTTTTCTTCATACCCAGAAGAAATGTGAAGGCTTGTCACTGGGATTACTTTCCTTCTCCACCATAACTCTCCCTAACACATGCTTGAGCAGTGGGTGGATGGATGGATGTCTCATTGTCATATCTTTGAGCAGGAACTCAGTTCCTAAGAGGTGCTCACATGCATCTGAGATACCAGTTGCCTCTTGTTATCATTTAGCCAGCTCTGGCAACTCTCAGATTGCTGCACAATGATCACAAAAGCCCCCACAAGTCCAAATCCCACAGGATCCTTGAATTCCTGGGACAAAGACATGCAAACACCAAACCCTGCTTCGCTCCTTACAAGCTGCCAAGGGTCCTTCTTCAAGTTGATGCCAGGTTGACACAAAATGAGATTCCCAACCTAGACAAGGGAGTGAGTACCTGATCAGCAGAGCCCACTTAGACATGTTCTGGGTAGCTCTGAGACAAAGGGTGGCTAATTGCAGCTTGCTCATTAGGGTACTGGAATAGGATGTAGGGTGAGGTTTCTGCTTCAGAGCAGTAATTCTTGGTTTCTTTCCTCTATATCTGAATGCAAATGCTATTGTATAGTTTATACTAATTTATACGTTTTTTGTTGTTGTAGTTATTGTTGTTTTGTTTTGTTTTGTTTTGTTTTAAGAGGTTTCCCTTTCTAGGGGGGAGGCTGAGAGAGCTGGGCCTGTTTAGCCTGGAAAAGAGAAGACTGAGGGGAGGTCTCATCAATGCGTATAAATATCTGAGGGGAGGGCATCAAGAGGATGAAGCCAGTCTCTTTTCAGTTGTGCCCAGCAACAGGACAAGAGGCAACAGGCACAAACTGAAGCACAGGACGTTTTGGCTGAATATGAGGGGGCACTTCTTTACTGTGAGAGTGACAGAGCACTGGGACAGGTTGCCCAGAGAGGTTGTGGAGTCTCCTTCTCTGGAGATATTCAAAACCCGCCTGGATGCCATCCTGCGCAACGTGCTCTAGGTGATCCTGCTCAGCAGGGGGATTGGACTAGGTGATATTCAGTCCTCGGCCAGTCTGTGATTCTGTAAGAGAAACTTCTGGCTCCACAAAAGGCTCACCTTGCAGATGAGCCCTCCAGCCATGATTGTCCTGACCACACTCAAGTAAAGCAGTTTCCTATTTGCTCACAGGCAAGAAAGACTGGTTTTGGATGTCTCCTGTCCATGAACAGATGCCAATGTCTGGCCAGAGGTACCAAATTAGTAACATAAGTATTTTTTTCTCTGTTTAATTTGGCTATCTATCTCAGGTGACTAACCAGATCAAAAAAATATATGTACACATACATATATTATTTATATTTATAAATACACATGTTTATGTATAATATATAAATATGAAATATATATGTGTATATATATTTATATGCATATATAATAAAATTCTAATAAAATGCCCGCCTCACCCTAAGAATTAATTGTGAGACCTATCTATGTAATTTAAGGCTATAGAATACAAATGACACCACAAGTTCAGGCACTGAAGTCCCCTTTGTTAATCTGCCCTTGGCTATCTTTCTGGTTGAGGTCTGGATGTCCTCAGCAGCCACGGGTACTAATGAGAGCTGAGAGCACCCTGTGATCTCACTAGATTAAGTGCTAACTGTTGATCTAACTGTTCTCACTCCAGCAGCCAAGGAGACAAAAATATGTTCTGTAAACTTAATTTCATCTCCTAGGGTCAGTGTCCTGTGTGTGGCCTCTTCCCTCCACTGGGCCCTGTGCTCCTGGACTGCCTCCTCACGGAACATCTCAGCCTTCACCTTCCTGAAATCTATTGACAAGGGGCTCAAATTTCATCCTAAATCTGATTATTTTAGACATCATCTAGTCTTCACATAACCACAACAAAATAAGCTGTGCAAAGTATTTAAAACTGTGGCTGCTGAGAAACTCTTGAGCTGGGCAGAGAGTGCTTGGCACATAGAATTAAACTACCATGGAGCCGAAGGATGATTGCTTCAAAGAGGCTTGATAATTTTGGAAAGGCATTTCTCACAGGAACACTTCATGACAGTAATTCCTGGACTCATCAAGACATGGAAGGGAACAAGCAGCATCTTGGTACTCAGCGATGCGGCCTTCATGCGTGTGAGCTGTGGTTGGTAGGGGCCATCTTGTGGTAAGACTTTTGCACACTCATTTTAAACCAAGCTGTAAGTAGATGATGTTGGATTTAAAAGAACAATTTGAGCTTCCCCCAACCTTTTTGACTTACTGACGGTATTTTAGGTGCCTTAAAATGAAAAGAGTGTGTAATAACCATTTACATTACGTGCAGACTGGGCAAGGGCCTGCCAGCACTGCCAAGTAAGTCAGGTCCTGGTATCAAGCCTGGTGGGACTGAAAAGAAAAAATAATTTTATCTTTTTCAGCTAGATTTTAGAAACGTCTCAGATTTAAAACTTAATTGACTGATAGTTTTAAAAACTGTGACCAAGAATAGTTTTATAAAATAAATATCAGTTACAAAGACTCCACATAAATGCTAAAAGAAAACTGTAATGGATTTGCAAAATTCAATCTGTTTTGACCCCACAAGACCATCACAGTCAGAGATAACATCCTCGTGCCAGAGCACAGCATCCCAGACTGTTGTACTGACATTTGAGGAAGTGAAACTGGTGGTGTCAGACCTGAATGACCTTTGAAACTGTGATGGAGATATTCCACTGCCGGGTATTTCAGCAAAAGAGGAAGGACACGTACAGCTCACCTTCCTCTGGACAAGAACCAAGACACCTGTCACCTGAACAGAGGCTTAAAACAAAGATATACTGTTCCATAAGCAGAAGTGAACTGTTTGTCTTCTGGAATTTTCCAAATGTTTAAAAGTAGTTAAAAAAAAAAAAGAAAAAAAGTTCTTTTAAGTTTTAATTTCCTGAATTGTGCTAGTAGAGCCTTGAAATTGAACTACATTGCGTATTATTCTAATACATCGCTCTTACTGTTGCACGGGCTGGATCGTTCCTTACGGCTTAACTTATGTTGATGTCTAACAAGTGGCACATATATCTGGTTTTTTTTTTAATACTCAGTTTTCAGGGAAGCATCCATTTGTGAAGCTGACTATAAGGTAATCCTCTTTTTCAAATAACTAGCAACTGCAAAATGTTCAAAAAAGAGTTCCATTAAAAAAAAAAAAAAAAGAAGAAGAAAAGAAAAAGACACCTGGAAAGGGCATCTTATCTTCCTGCCAGAGAAACTGGATGAATCACTGGCTTACTCTGGGGACTGCTGCTGCTAGATGAATCAGCCCTATGCTGTTCTTTCCCAGTTTGGAGCACAGTTCTGGGGTGATTGTGCCCACAGTACTCCTTTTCCATCCATGGTCATAAAGTCACAGAATCACAGAATGGTTTGGGTTGGAAGGGACCTTAAAGACCACCCAGTTCCACCCCCCTGCCGTGGGCAAGGACACCTCCCAGCAGCCCAGGTTGCCCAAAGCCCCATCCTGCCTGGCCTTGAGCACCTCCAGGGATGGGGCATCCACAGCTTCTCTGGGCAGCCTGTGCCAGGGCCTCACCACCCTCTGAGTGAAGAATTTCCCCCTTATACCTAATCTAAATCTCCCCTCTTTTAGTTTAAAACCATTACCCCTTGTTCTATCAAAGTGGTTGATAACCAGGCTTGATCAGTCCAGGATGCCACTGATCAGCAGGGAAGCTTGCACGGCTCTACCAGTGTGCGAGGGACACACTAGTGTTTTAGTTTTGCTAAAACTGCCTCATGAGTGGAAAGAAGGTGCACCTGAGCACCCCGGGATGTCACCTCTCTCTGAATAGTGTCACGGCAGTGCTTCATGAGAAGTAGCCTCCAGCAATGGCAGCTGTTGAATTACTCTTTGTACTCCATCCTGCTTCCTCCTTCTTGCTCTTGTCATTTGCACGGTGTCATACAGCGTAGCTGCCATCTCTCCAAATGCCCTCTCAACAGCAGTGCCAGTCCCATTTCACTGACACCATCTTCACCTAAATAGTTGGGGCAGAGAAACTATATGTACTTCCTCTAAATAAAGGTGGATTTATTTGCAGGGTTGGGTGAAAAAAAATGCAATTGGCTGTTCTCAGACAAAAGTTAATGTAGTTGGCATTGTTGTTCCAGTACTTCAATGACACTGAGTAAAGCTGACCGATATGTAGAGCTATGTCGGAGTTGGTACATCAGCCTCTGGCACATTTCCTGCCAATTTGGTAATAACCACTTCCTGGCTAACAAACATGGTCTCAGAGTTTATTTGCCTTAATCATCTTGGCCTTCCGCTTCAGGGTTTATCCAGTCCAAAACAATGCTGTTGCATTTCTTTATGTGTAGGCAGTTCTTTGTGTCAGAACAACAGCTAGCAAGGGGACAGGAGGGAGGGCATTGCACCACTGGGTCTCAGAAAAGGGAGCTGCTGCTGGTGGCCCTGCTTCAGCTCTTGAAAGGTTCCTGTGGTGGATCATACAGACCTGCTATTTCCCATTTTTCAGCATATTAGCAATGATACGCTTTTACCTTAGATTACTCTGGATGAGTTATTCCTAAACACAGCTGCTGATAACGAGTTATGATGATGGCAGCAAATAGAAGCTGTTCCATACTAAAACCTTGCAAGAACGGAGTTGCCAAACAGCAGCACTAGAGCAAACCAGGCACGGTCATAATACGACTCTTATCACAGGTGTCCAAACATCCAGGTACAAAACCTCCCTCAGCATTTTGTCCAGCACATAAGTCCCTTAAATGCCCACCAGAAACAAACTGAATCTGACTCAGCATGACACCTTCTTGCTATATGTGCCACTTCCCCCTCCTTTACCACTACCATGGTTTAGGATTTTGCCTTGATGATACCATTTTCTCACTCTAATACAAGGTAAAGGACAAATTTCAGTCAGCATTTCTGTGCAGAAAATGGCACTGCCAAGCTTCAGAGACGTCTGGCTCCTCTGCCACCCTGAAACTTGTCCCCCCCCCCCCTCTCGAGCAATTAGTGCCTGAGGGAGACCCTCCTCTGAGAGCAGCAGCAGCAGCACTATCGCTGAGGCTAGTGAAACTGTTTATTTCAATAGCTCTAGTCATTTAGGCAGACTGTTTACCCTGATGCTCACTTTCAAATGACACTTTATGTAGAATTACTGAAAAATGTGCTGGCGGATGCTACAGCTAAGAATAACGTGAAGCAGTCAGGTGATTTGCATATGAAAAATTTCTGCTTGTGAAGATGAGTAATCCCACAGATCATTTTTGTTTTCTCAAATTAAAATCCCAATTCGAATATTTTCCTGATGGCAAATTATTAACAGATTATCAACTTGGTTTTGAACTTAAAAGTTTTAAAATAAGCTGTCAGAGCACTTACGAGTGATGTATAGAGACTGATTATAAATTAGGATCACTGCCTTAGTTTCTCTGAAGCAGGAGCCTTACCTACACTTTTAGATTGCACAGGACAATTAGTTTCACTATTTAAATTTTACATTGATTGTTTGCTCACAAAGGTTTTTAAATTAAGAGTTAAGCTGACTTTAAATTTGGTATTTTTTCATATACTGTGTCATCAAGCATGCTTCTAAGGGTAATGTCCCCAGAATCCCCAGACCAAACCCCATCTGACCCCAGATGAGTAACTGGGACACTCATGAGTACAGTCTAGACCATCATGAGTCCTCAATCCCCGTGTTAAGAGTTTTTCCTCTGGAATAGATCGCATGCTGATTTCAGGTTATCAGCTCTCATCTCTGACCCTACCCTGTGCAGGGACATCCTTGGGGATGACACCTGAAAGAGGTCTCGAGGTTTAGCACACAAGACGAGCAGGTCACCGAGAAGAAAGACTGGTTCTCAGATTCAATATTATGGATGTTGTCTTTATTCACAAAATGCTTGCAAGCAAACCACAGTTTTAGCACGCCTGGTTCGGGAAGGTGTAATCCCAGCAAATTGACTTAGTTATTTACTACAGCTATTCCTTTGAGTAGTTAATACAAAAAGCTGCTCCTCTAAGAGAGGTGTTGCCTTACATCACAACGTAATATTTCGGTGTGTGACTGCCTAAGCAAATTGTTAAGTATTTGCTTTTTCGGTCAGTGCAAATGTAATCACAAAATAAAACAGTTCTGTGATTAAATATACCTGGGCTTTTCTCCAAAGAAACAAATAAACGCAACTTCTTTCATCTGAATTTACCTGAATAACCATGTGAATGTAACTTCACTGACAACATCATACATGGACAACTAATAACGAGTCATTGCTGAAATACTTTTAAACATTCATTCCTTTAATACTCTGCTAATTGGGAAAGAAAATAGGGAAGTCTATAAAATATGCATCTTTTCACTTAACAATTCTCTTTGCTTCTTTCTTACTTGACTGAGCTTGCTAACATTTAACTAGCATACTTCCTGCGCAAGACAATCATGTTCCACCAATCTCATAGTATTTCTTAAAACTTGTGATAAAATGATGGAAAAGGGAGAAGTAATTTATATTTATTCAGACTTTCAAGAGACTGTTTTAAGAAATTAAGTGGTTCTGAAATGAGAATTCAAATAATCAAATGGAAAGGAACTAGTTAAAAATACAAAAACCTAACAGAGATTTATGCTGTAACTGATAAAATTAAGAACAGGTGCCTCAAGGTTGTGTATTAATTCCATTATTGTTTAAGATAGTACCATCTGGAAAAGGAAATATTAGATAACAAATCTGTAGACATCACAATTAAATTAATTATCTTAAAAAACAGGAGCAGGCCACGGTACTCAAGGGAGATTTAATCAGAATATATGAATGGACAACCTGATATAAATGAAAATTCAATAGTGACAATGCAATAAAACAAGCACTGGAGACAAAAAAATATAAATTATCTATGCACCTTCAAAGGGTCTAAATTAATCTGATCATCTCAAGAAAAGCACCTGAGCATGAACACAGGCAGCTTATTGAAGCTCTGGTAAACATGCAGCATAGCCGTGTAAGCATGTAAAAGGTTACAATGGTCAGAGAACACAGAACAAAATTAAACAAATCTGCTGAGCATCTTCACATGGCATCTTTCACCCAGCGCCACATCCGCTCTCATTTTTTTTTTTAATTTATTTTTGACAGAGGTGAAAGAAGCAAAGTGAGGGGGGCATTTTGAAGGAGTGCCGTGGGGCTCCCATGCTGCACTGACGATTGGAGATGTCTTGGCAGACCCCGTACCACACAGCACAGCTCTGAGCAAGGCGCTGAGGACACAGATTTAAGGAAAAAAAATAAAATAAAAATTAACTGTGTATAAGAAAGAAATTAACTGTGTATAAGAAGAGTTCACAAGTGCTGTTGCATATTTCTACACCCAAAAGCTAATACTAAAAAGTCTTCTGTCTTTGGAAAGGATAGTTTTTTCCATGTCTAATTGATAAAGATGGGGATGGCATGCACTGAAGTCAGATCAGTCCCTATCTGCAGCTGTTTATTTACATCCCATTTCCTTCTGAGCATCCTCAGCAGCTCTAGATATAAGACATAATATTACATCTACGTAAGGTCTAATCCAAAATGGTAATGGCTATGTACCTATGCATTTATTCTGAAGAACCAAAAAAACTATGGACTCAAAGCATTCATTTATTCCAGACTAAAGTTTCTGGAGTTCAGAAATGATTGCTCTTTTGTCGCATACAAAATGATTAGTTAAGCTAGAGATGCTGAAGGCTGTTAGAATGGAAACTGTCAGAGAAAACTGATCGTATTGGAAAGAAAAGGGAGCAGAGGTTCATCAGTCTTGACTGAATGCTTCTAGACCCATAAAGATCAACCCACTAATACCTTTCCTCCCATTTTCTTGTTAGTGGCAGCTTTCAGCAGCCATAAAGTAGGTCGTGTCTCAGCAGTGGAGTAAGCGTACCCCAGCTAGGCTGACCAAAAGGGTGGGCAGCACCTGAAGCATGCAGATGGAGAAAAAGCAAGCAAGCAGCAGCAGCCACGTGGGACTGCTTGGCAACTTGTGGGAGAAAATATCTAACTGGTATATCGTGAGGTATCTATGGGAAGAACTGTCTTAAAACATAATAATCGTACTATAACCACTTGGAAAACCCAAGAGACGCTACAGACTTGTCCGTTGGCCTCCCAGAACTGGAGCTCCAAGTCTGGGGGACCAAAGAAAATCCTAACGGAGGAAAAACAGCTTGAAAGATTTATCCCCTGGTTCCCCCATGCTGACAGACCAGAGGTAGAGTGGCGGTGGAAGGATTTGCAGACCACCTTCTTCAGAAAAAATCACGGAGTTGGCTGCCAA
Organism: Anser cygnoides; assembly: GCF_040182565.1. Taxonomy (NCBI): domain Eukaryota; kingdom Metazoa; phylum Chordata; class Aves; order Anseriformes; family Anatidae; genus Anser; species Anser cygnoides. Next base: position 193,194,336 of record NC_089873.1, read on the forward strand.
GGTACCCACAGTGTCAGACCTCAGAGGAAGCAAAGTAGGGGCAAGGCTCTGAACTGCTGCCCGAGGGGCTGGCTGGAGGTCTCACAGAGCTCCCACTAGGAAGGGCTGGGTAAATAAACGGGAGTGGGGTACTTAAATGGGATGGGGGCAGAGCTTTGGAAAGGGTGGTTAATCTGAAATTTTTATAGAGCTGCTTGAGACTCTCAAGGCCCTCCTGCAAGATGGAGAGAAATGGAATTCCTGTCTGGAATTTATTAGAGGGAATAGGAACTTCATTACGGTTGTTTACCTGAATTGCCCTGAGCAGGGCTGATTCTACCACTAAGACACTCTGCAGTGAAGTCCTTGAAGGGCTGCTGACGAAACGTAGAGATGGTATTTCTGCCACATAGACCTCATCGCAAAGGGGCATGTCAAGGGGTGGAAAGACTAAAAATAGGCCCAATTTTAATACTTTTACAAATGGCTTGAGAACAAAAAGTAGAGCATGATAATGAAATCTGCAAATAGTATTCAGGCACATTGAGTAAAAGACTACTGAAAGTACAGTAAAAGGAAAAACTAAATTACTTTGAAGCATGGAATAATAGAAATGGAATGAAGTTTCTTATTGTAAGACTTCTGGGATCAGCACCCTAAAATTCCTGCTGTAATGTATGTACGCTTATCAGGTGATTTTAAGAGTAATAAGGCACTAAAATGATGCAGATGCGAAACCAGGGAAGGCAATTTTACAGCCTTGGTCTATGCATTTTTAAGAGAGCTACAGAAAAAGTAATGTCCTTGTAAAGCTCAGCCTGCAATATCACTTACCATTCTGGTGGTCATTTTTTGAGACTGATCAATTCATGTTAGAAGAGAAGTGCTAGTAGGATCAAAGAGACAGAACTTACTTCTGGGAAGGAACCTGTTCTAATTCTATATGAACTAGCAAAATGATGAATGAGGGCAACATAACTTTCTAAATATACCTGGAATAAACACCAAGAAGGAAGAAAATCTAATTAGGATAAGGAACAGTATCGTATCCTGTGTCAGCAAGCTGGCTGCAAATAGAATGGAAGTAAATAAGCTGGAAGTCAGAAGAATTGCAGCTCTCAGAAGTCACCCTCTGAAACAGCTGCTCAGTATGAGCTGTGAGGACAAGAAACTTGGGTTCTTGCTTTTTTCTGCAGGACCAGTGAGAACCTGGCTGTGACTTGTAAGCTACTGAGAAGAAGGAAAAAAACATCTCCTAAGCAAGTGGCCGTGGAAATAAATTGTTGGAGTAGGAAGCCCTTTGCAGGTATCCTTAGAGCAGGGTCAGAACAGAATGATCTCACAGAGGAGAGACTAAGGCATCAGTACTATAGCCTCCACTAATCAAAAGGATGACTTAATCTTCAGTGAATGACACTTAACATGAAACAAGTAAGTGTCTAGAGACAGTAGCCTAAAATATTCTGGTGCTACATCGATCCCGTTTGGGTTGGCAAGCATCACAACAGTCTGGGACGAAAGAAGCAGTAAGCTGGCAATCTGAGTCAGCATTTTGTCTGCTTGAACACAGATATCTGCTGCATGAAGATTTTTAAGTGCTTGCTACGGACAGATGAAACAGGCTAGCTTAAACTATCATCCTGGTATATAGTGTACCAGTAACGTGTTCCCAAATAGCACAGTAGAGTCAGCACGGAGGCTTTGCGAAGGAAAACATACACATTTTCCAAATACTTACAGTTACTGTTGATAAACTTCCAAATGTGAGTTATACACAGCATATCTTAGTCAACTAGTCACAAATCCCAAAGATAACTCTGAAGGTCAAAGCAGCTAAACTCAGTGACTGTCCCGTTTTACACTTGTTTTAAACAACACTTATGCTCTTGCTATTGTAGTTTTGAATACAGGAATAAGTGTCACAAGATGCCAAAAGCAGACACCTAGCAACACTGCTGCCATCCAACTATCTTACTTTTTTTCTTATACTGATGTTTTGACTCCTGGTGTCACACAGATTTACCCCCACGTAATGCCTTGCTGGTGAGAGGCCAGGTTAAGTGTGAGACCTTCACTTAAATCCTTAATATTTCAGCTCTTCCCAATGAACCTCACACACAACACACCCCATCCGTAGCCAAACTCCATTCTTAACAAAACCAAGAACTCCGAGGTTTGCTCATGGCTCTAATAACAAGCACTGAATGAGTAATCTGGCTTCGCAGCATTGTGTACTGTTGTTTTGTAAGAAATACACTGAAGAGCCAATGGTCTAATTCAGAGCACAAAAAACTTGAACTAAGGGATCTCTTTTCTTCTTCAGATACCAAATAAGTTTATTTTTAATTGCTCCCAATGGATCTTGTTGTCTACTTGCAGTTGTGAATCTTCAGTGCTGCTACAAATACACCCCAGAAACCAAGTCACCCTTGTGAAACAAAACAAACAGTAAAAATATGAAGTCTGGTTTAAGCCCCTCAGCAGAGCAATGCAAGAGCAGACAGGCAAAGACAGATGCTCTCCTAGAGCAAATTCCTAGAATTTGTTTCATCATTTTGATTCATCCTGCACTTCCTCAGCAAGGAAGGTAAGGTACCTCCGACAGGCAAGTTGCTTTTATTACATTTACAGCTGGATCTTAATTTATTCACTAAAGAGTTTGGGGGATAATAAGAAGTGCACTGTTCTCTGTGTCCTGAAAGGACACTGGAGCAAGGGAGAAGTGGATGGTGATTACATGGCTTCAAGCCACGAGCAGAAGCTGTGAGGAGCTGGAGCCTGCTCTGGATGATGAGACGTGCAGCCCAGGCACATGTGAGAGCTGTGAGGGAGAGGACTGATCTGAGGTCTGCTGTGAACACCAAGATGAATTTTCATTCTTAGGCTCAATCAGAAGCCTACAATTGCTTTATCAGCTCAAATATGTATAAACATTCCCAGTTTGTTAGTTCAAAGGTGGCCAAACACCAGTTGGTTATCAGGTATGGGAAGAGACACTTTCCAATCAAAAATTTTGCTTTCTCAAACTTTAGACCTATTTTCCAAATAAAGTGGTTTTCTACAAAAGCCTCAGTTCAATCTTTCAACCTTATTTTTCTCTGTTCTCAGCAGTGACTACCATTTAAGTGTAAATATATATATTCTTTATGCTACAACAGGTACCTTGCACAAAAACTATATTCCAAAAAATTTACTGAGGTCATTTGTATTGAAATCAACTGAGGTCATTTGTGCTGAAATCTAGCTAGGGTGCCAGAAGGAATTACACAGAACTGTTTGAAATGACCCTGCCAAGTAATTCACAGTGGTGGAAGATCTCCTCTGTCACTGGAGATGAGCATCTCTTGGGACAGCTGGAACAGGTAGCACTGGCTGGAGCCACCACTCTGAGCAGATTTCTGACAGTTGCTGGTGAAAAGACAGCAATAAGCCAGAAGATATTGCTGGAATTTACTGCAGAATGTATTTGCAGCTTATTTGCAGTATTTATTACAGGACTTGTTTCAGAAATTTGACCATTGAAGTTAGAGGAAAGTTGCCTAGGAAAGCAAGCAAACGAGACATCCTGGCCAGAGAAATGACGTCCACTGAAAAATAAGCACAGGCTATATAGGAAGAGATTGCTTGAATACATTTGGGAAATGGGAAGGAAACAGTCTTAGGAATACTAGAGTTTCAAGAGTAGGAAATAAGATACACAACGTGATAGGGGAGGATGGTTTCAAAAGCTTCAACCCAACCAGAAATGAAAGATAAATGCCTCCCAAGCTTGCCTCTTGCAAGCTTGCAATTGTTATTGCTCTTTCATACCAGTGATTCACCTCCCTACTGAGTTTTGCTTCCTTGTCTCATCCAACTTAGTGCTCAGTCACTTCTATTTCTTCACCGTAGACTTTCTCAGATGGTCTCAAATAAACAAATCGTATCTGTACAACAGGGGAAATCTTGTCAATGTCTATAAAATCCCTGAAGAGAGGGTGCAGAGAGGACGGAGCCAGGCTCTGCTCAGCGGTGCCCAGTGCCAGGACAGGAGGCCATGGGCACAGCCGGGCACCCAGGAGGCTCCCTCTGAGCACCAGGCAGCACTTCTGTGCTGGGCGGGTGACGGAGCCCTGGCACAGGCTGCCCAGAGAGGCTGTGGGGTCTCCTCCTTGGGGATCTCCAAAAGCCGCCTGGACGTGGTCCTGGGCAGCCTGCTCTGGGTGTCCCTGCTTGGGGGGCCTCCAGATGGCCTCCACCAAGTGGCCTCCAGATGTCCAACCTCAGCCATCCTGTGATTCTGTGATCTTTCTTCGTGTTACCGTGTGTGTACATATTAATGTCTGATCAACATATATTATATAATAATAATAAACAACTATTTTATTGGCTCATTTGTCTCAACATTTTAATCTTTGACTAAAACCAGCACAAGTTGGATGTTTTCAGCTGTGAAAGAAAGCAAGACAGAGAACAAACTGCTAAAGCAAAAAGCACAGGCTCCATTACCAGCAACACCCTTTCTGGCCTGGCTGTGAGTCTAAAAGCTTTGAACTATTTTAAGAATATTAACACCACAAAAGAGGGAAGTGTTAAGGAAGAATTTGATGCATCTTTTTTAGCCAACAGCAGAAATAGCTTCAGCATTCCTTCTGACAAGATAAATGGACAATCAGCTTTTCTAAGACCAGCCAAGAGAACATTGAGATTGTAATGCAGCTGAGACAAAATGTGACCACTGGAACATGTTTGTTTTTAATGCAGATTACTCCACTCAGTCTTTCCACTGGAAATATGGGCAAGATGCACTTGATGACAATATAGTAAAATGCAAGGTTTTTTTGCTGCACACATTGTATACATCTGTAAAAATAAATAAATAATTAAAAATCAGAGGATTTAATTAACATATTGCCTTCGAAGTATGCTCAGATAGAGAAAAAAAAAACTGCAGGAGGAGAAGGGGAAGACCAAACCACTATGCCCATGCAAGGAACCAGTGGATGGGGCCCTAAGATGCGAAGCAAAGTGCTGTACCTGAGATGGAATAACCACTGCGGCAGTGCACGCCGGGGACTCACCGAAAGAGGACTCTGGAGGCCCTGGTGTACTGTATCATGGCCAAGAAGAGCAGGGCTGCTCTGTGAGGGCAGCTCACCAGGGCAGTGCCCTCAGGATTTGGGCAGGACTGGGCTGGTGATGCTGTTGTTGACAGTCCAAGCACAAGGTGAGATAGCCAGGCAGGTCCAGGGTTCTGCCAGAAAGTCTAGTCAGGAACAGCAGGATACAGAGACAAGGTCCATGCAGGAGAAGGGGCCAGAGACAAGGCTACATATTGCACAGGTCCACCTAGGAAGGCCAATTAATGAACAAAGATGGGAGACAGCACTGGGCACAGGTAAACCTGCAGCATTGCACATGCTAAAGTCTCTGGTGAGGCTGTCAGGGCAACCAGTCGTGCAATCTGCTTGGCCCTGGCAGAAACCAAGCTAAAACATAAAGCAAGCAGCACACCACAGCAGTGAGTAAGGCTACCTCCGTAAAGACACAATAGGTTATTTTTACAGGCATGAAGCCAGTAGATCAACAGACTTATTAGTCCTCTTCACTCAGTGCTTGTTAGCTCATGTTGAAAAACTACCTCCCACGTTGTCCCCCCAGTGCAAAAAAGATGTTGACAAATTGCAGAGTGCAGCTGAGAGCAACCAAGATGGCGAGGGGCTGGGAGCATGCGCCCTGTGAGGAGAGGCTGAGAGAACCACATTCAGTCAGAAGTCCTGCAGGGGAACCCAAGAGCTTCCTTCTAGTACCTGAGATTATCATGAAGATGGAGCAAAACTCCTTACTGAGGTGCACGGCAGCTGGCTGAAAGGCAATAGTCATACAGGGAGGTTCTGATTTAAGGGGAAAAAGCTTCATTGCAGCAACCATCAAGTACTGGCACAGACTGCCCAGATGGGGCATGCACTCTCCGTTCTTGGAGGTTTTCAAGACCCAGCTGGCCAAGCCCTCAGCAACGTGGTCTGTTGAGCAGAAGCTTGGTGTGGAGACTTTCTGAGTGTTCCCAACCTGAACAATACAATGCTGTTTCTATTGATCCCATGGCTATTTGAGTGTGCTGCTGAACGCATGAATCCACAGGAGAATGGAGGACCTTTAAGCAGGCTGCAGAAGTTGTGGAAGAATCTCATTTTGGATACAAGTTACAAATACTCAACTGAAGTAGTGCCTTACTGAACCCAGAATTCCTTAAAACAGCTTTTCCAGTGATCATTTTTTTTGACATTACTGCTTTGTATGCACATTTCTAGTTCCTTAGCTCATTTTACCATTCTTTAGACTCATTGCATATTGCAGTTTGCCCAATAAACACACTTCAGGACCTAAGTGTGTTGTCACACTCTCACTACCTTTGACCTCCTCCATCTCTGACTGCTGGTTCCATTTTCCTTATACCTCTCTCTCTCCCCTAGTGCAGCCCTGCTGAGCTCCCCACACTCTTCAGCAGTGAAATTAGGATAGAACAGCACCCTGAAATACGTTTAATATTTTACATTTACATTTACAATTACATTACATTCTCGACAAACCACAAAACCAAGCTTTCACATAGTTTGACTGGTATTTCTAATCTTGTTGAGTAGTAAGCATTGCCGTGTCCTCTTGAGCCTTGAAAGCTGCCCTTTCTTGCGGGAAAAATACCGACACCTTTCATTCTTCTATTCAATAAGTCGTATTTCTTCCTGTCATCCTATTTCCTTGATGCATTCTTCTTCCTTCCATTATTATCCTGCATCCCTTGCATGCAAACGCTGGACATTTACACTCATTTCACACTACCAGGTCCCAGTGATACCTTCCAAACCCCAAAATCTTCAGCACAGCGGAGCTGTGAGGACCAGGGCTGCAGACACTGCACTGTGGCCGGAGTGGGGTGGCTAGGGAGGGTCTGTGTGCCGAACAGTGGGTGCTGTTATGTGTCTGGCCCACGAGGGACATACCGCAGGAGCTCCAGTTGGCCCAGTGCACTCAATGCTCAGGGCAGGTCTTCTGATTTAAGCTTATCTGAAGGTATCAAAGCTTGCATGCTCCAGAGTGCAATCTAGGTGCAGTGACAGTATTTCACAAACTGAAGCCCAGGAGGTTCCGGCTCAATATGAGAGGACACTTCTGTACCGTGAGGTGACAGAGCACTGGGACAGGTTGCCCAGCGAGGTTGTGGAGTCTCCTTCTCTGGAGATATTCAAACCCCGCCTGGATGCCATCCTGCGCAACGTGCTGTAGGTGATCCTGCTCGACAGGAGGTTGGCCTGGATGATCTCCAGAGGTCCCTTCCAACCTCGGCCACTTTGTGATTCTGTATTTAATCAAACTCCTACACCAAAGAGAAACACCAGCGTGGGTTCTGGTGGCACACGTGGCTCCCCCTGCTCCTTACATCTACCCACCAAGCACCCCTCCAGCACCCCCCTCAGCCCCACTCTGCTCCCCAACCCACCTCCAACCCCCGAGCCAACTCTGTCCGGACCACCCCCCACCTTTCCCCTCACTTTACAACCTGCCCTAACCGTACAGCGGCGGGGGGCAGCCTCGAACCCGGGTCCCCACACACCACCACCACCAGCAGCGGCAGCAGCGGCGGCGGCGGCTCCTCCCCGGCTCCCCCGCGGGGCCCGCCCCGGAGGCGGGCGCGCAGGGCCGGGCGGTGGGCGGCGGGCGGTGGGCGCTGCGTGCGGCGGGGCCGCTCGGTGCCCGCTGCTGGCGGTGGGGCTGCCCGCGGCCGTCGCGCTGCCTGCGGCGGCGGCTCCGCCGCTCGGGCCGGGCGCCGGGGCCGCGGGCGGGATTGGCTGTGCGGCCGCCTCGACCCACAATGCAGCGCATGGCGCGTCATTGAACGGAGACCATGATGGCGGCGGCGGCGGCGGCAGCGGGGGGGGCCCCCGAGGTGATCGCCCAGCTGGAGAACGCGGCCAAAGTGCTGATGGTGAGGGCGGCGGGGCCCGCGCCTTCCCCCCTTCCCTCCTCCTCTCCCCCTCTCCTTCCCCTCTTCTCCCCTCCTTCCCCCCCGTCCCCTCGACGCCCCCTCGCCCCGCAGCCTCCCCCCGCTTTTCTTTTCCAGAGTTTTCTCTTTGCTGGAGCAACGCGGAGCCCCCCCCCCCGCTCAGGACGAGGATGGTGTCCGGGGGGTCTCCGCGCCCCCGTCCTGGCGGCTCCGCTCAGGGCTGGCCGGGGGGGAAAGCACGTGTAGTGAGGAGCTGGGGGCAAGCGGCCGCCCGCCGAGCATCGCCGGGGGTCCTCGTGAAAGTTTTTGGGCTCCTCTGAGCGGAGAGCAGCGTGCTGGGCAGCGGGGTTGGCAGGGAGGACGTGCAGGTCTTCCAGAAATGCCTAGCTGACACGGCTCCCCGCGAAACTGGAGTGTATCGTACCGAAATGTGGGCCCGACGGAGGGAGAGTTAGCAGGTTGTGGGTACTGAAGGGGTTTGAAGTGAACCAAGCGAGAACTGGGGAGGTTTGTCCTGTATCGACAGCTGGACAGCGTGCAGAGCCCGTGCGGTAAGTGTCTGGCTGGAGCCGGCAGAGCAAAGCTTCAGCCCTGGGTATCCTCATCGAAATACACCTGTGTTCTCCATCTGAAATCAGCCTGGAAAATGTTGAATATCTTTCCAAATGAGAAAGTAAGATACCAACAAGCACTAATCCTTTTAGGAAAAAAAAAACCCACCACCAACAAAACTTTTCAAGGCATGCACACAGTGATACGTTTTAAGCTTTGCTTTGCTTTTGGTTCATGCGTTCCTTTGCAAAACTGAGCTGCACAGGTCGTTAGACAGCCTCATAGTCTCTGCATCTTGTTTTCTTTTAAATAACGCAGTTGCTGTAATTACCCGAAGTGCTTGACTGTGTAGAGGAAATACGTAGCAAGTATTAGTATGACACAGAACTTGGCTGTGGAAGGAAGCCCCGAGTTGGGTAGGTTTTGGTATCAAGCACGTGGAGTGGCATCTCCAGCATTGTGCATCCGTGCTGGGAAACTTAACGCTGCTCGTGGTGGCAGTTTCCCTAGCCTGGCTACCACAGAGAGGAAAATGCCTATTAATGTGGAGATAAAGTAATCGGAAATGTCAATGCAGTGAAAAGATGCCAGCCTTTTACGGCAGCGTTGATGCTTCTGTTGAAGAATAGGTGCTAAACTTGCTGGTTAAACTCTATCAAGTCGGCAAACACGTGGCTGTTAGGATCTTTGCTGATATTTCTACCTTCCTCTCTCCCTCCAGCCACTATCAGTATGAAAAAAGACTTGTTGCAGGCATGAGCTGCTGCTTGTTTGTTTGTTGTTGTTTCTTTTTTTCCTTCAGAGCTGCTCTTGGAAGTCCTGTAGACATCCCTGAACTGGCAAGAGTTAGATCCCTGTTCCTGAGGAGCAGAGAGGTTTCTGGAAGCTGTCTCTGAGGCTAAGGAACCCAATCAGGCTTTATGGCAGGCTGGCTATGAGGGCTGTGGGAACCGCTTACGGTTTCTGCCCTGTGCCTCACGTCCCAAGAACCGCCAGGTTTTTGGGGTGACAGCGGAGAGGAGTTCAGCTAGCCTGGCGTGCGGCTGTACGAAGGTAGATATGGGACCCCCAGCCCTGAAAGGGTCAAACACCCTGTGCCTGTTCTTCAACTGTGGACAAATGAGAGCAAAATCCTGTTGCAGGATCGCACCTGGGCAGTGATAATCTTCATTTAAATTTCCTATACCGTTTGGTAAAATCTTGTAAAAGGTCTGTTTGGAGCTGGGGGCAATGAGTAATTATGTGTGGCAGCTGGGAGGCACGAACTGATCAAACGAACTGATAGGATTAATTATTTATGTAAAAATCCGAGGACCTGGGAGAGGAGGGTGGTGAACCTGGTGCTGGTAATGGAGGTCAGCAGAGGCTGGCGCGTTGAAGTGGAGCTGTACCTGAAAAATGAGCTGTGAATGGTCTGACAGATGGCAGCAGGTTTTAACCGGGCAGCAAGTGGTGGGGGGATTCAGGGAAGCCAGATGGTTTGCTCTCCTTACCTGAGGCAGATGACACTGGCAGTCCATGCAAAATTCAGCTGGGAAGGAGGCATCAAAGGTGGTGCAAAGTTTCTGAGGATGGAGCAGGGAGCGGTGGCAGTTTACGTGGTGTTTGTCTTGTTTTCAAGCTGAAATACAGAACCGTGGGGGAGGAGAATCGACTAGAGGAATTCAGACATGCTAATAATAATAAAAAAAGAATGTTTAATTAACTTTCCTATAGGGTAAGTATGGATCACCTTGAGCTCTCTAAATCTTTGATAAGTATTTTCATAATTCTTTTTTTTTATTGCTCTGGGTTAGTTGAGTTTTCCTTTAGAAAACTACTTTTTATGTGTCAGATATGAGAGAAGTTTATTCTGAGCTCACAAATTGCTGATCTTTATGAATCATGGCATGCAGTGTGTGAAAAATGGAGAGATTTCAATCTGTTCTCTCACCAGGTTTCTCTTACAGCTGTGTAAAAATGCTTGTCCTTTATTACAATAATGCTTTTCAAGGGGCTCTAGGCAGCCCGTGTTCAAAAGGTACGGTTTGGAAAATGGTTGAAATTCAGTATCAGTTAGAGAGTAGTTAGATGAAGTTGAAGTTGTCATTAGCTGCCAAATAGGACTTTGAATGCTGGTCCTTTGGCAGTTTTCTTTGGTGTGTATAAGAGTATTTGCTATACTAAAAAGTACACACTTTTTTTTTTTTCCACTTGATTCCTTTCCAACCTGTGTGCTTAATGTAAGTTTCCCACAATGCCTTGTAGCTTAAACCCAAAATGCCGTGCTGTAGTTCAGTGCCACGGGCTGCTCTGTACCTTTGACCTGTGTGACTCTGGCTCGGTGAAGACTGTGCACACCAGAATCCGTGTGAAATGAAGTGAGTACAATGCTGCTCCATTTCCAAACAGGGTGGCATCCCTGAGCTGTAACGTATGTTTCCTTTCTCTTATGTTGTGTTTAGCTCAGGTGGTAATTAATGCTGAATATAATTAATGTCAGTTGAGCACTGTTTTAATTGCTCTCTTTGTGGATTAGGAGGGCAGGCTGCATTAAGGAAAGAAATGTAAGCTTCATCCCATAGGTGAGAGCATGAAGTTGGAAGTGTGCATAAGAATTTTATTGTTGGCGGTTTATTAAAGCCGATTGACGCTTTTTTAGCATATGATGTTCTGTGTCACCTAAATCTACATTCACAGGCTACAGCTTGTTCCCTGGCCCCCTCCAAAACGGGATGCTCTGTTCCTACCTGCAGCTTCACTTTCTCCCTTGTGACCTGTGCTGAACATATTAATATTGCAAAGAGGACATAAGAATTAAACAAGGGAATGGATTTCTGTCAGGTTAGCAAGATGAATTGATGATCTGTGCAGCCATTTAAGTTGCAAAGCTAGCACAAGGAGGGGGCTGAAATTAGATTGCTGGACGTGTGCAGGGCCAGTGTGCCTCATTAGCACTGATGAGCCGTCAGATTGGCACAATTGTATCACACACCTTCAGTGTAAAATTTATTTGCCAAGTCAGACCGTCTGGGTATTAGAAATGCAAGGCACACGGTGAAAAGATACGAGGTTACAAGTTTCAGAAAGGGAAATTCCAGCTGGATAGGAGGAGAAAACTTCCCTAGTAAGTATGGTTGGTGGAGGCAGTGGAACAGGCTGCCTGGAGAGGCTGTGGAATCTCCCATCTTTGGAGAAATCTAAAACTTTACTGAATGAGACCATGAGCGACCTGATCTAACTTTGAATCAAGTTCTCTTTTTGGCAGCTGTTCGAGCTGAGTGGCATTCAGAGGTTCCTGTCATCCTAAGCTATTCTGTGTGGTATGTTCTGGGTTGCATTAATGGGCAGGTTCAAGAATGTCTGAGTGAAGGCTTTTACAAAATAATTCCCTTATTTACAAGTTTTTAAATGTTCTGTTCTCACTGTGGTCTGTTTTTGGGGGTGATGGTGGAGGGGAATTTCTTTTTTCTTGGGGTATTTCTTAGTTTGTGATACGTCTTGCCCATCCGAGGTTAAAGTTGGGTAGTCTAACTGTGGTGAAATGAACTTGTCTTTCAGATGTTTCAATAAGCTTGTAGAGTAACAGCATAAGGGAGCACATTAGTATTCTTAAAACCTAAGAACAAATTGTTTGTATCATCTACCCTGACAATTTGTATGGGATTTTCTTTGGACCTGTCTTCCTTGGAGTTTGGACCATGGCAATCCTCCATTTTCTAAGTTCAGTTTCTCGTTGCGGCCTGTCTTCTTTGTGGGGCAGTTCTTCAGGTCGTGATGCTTGAATAATGGTAAGGATGAAAGGAAGAGATGTACTAGCTCTCATTTTCTTATGGCAGGTTACCTGTTGGAAGAAATCCAGGCAAATGAATCACTTCAATGCTGAGACTTGTTGAAGTCTTCCAGGTCATCACCTAACAAAACAAGCTGGACGTGTGCCATAATATTATGGCTGGATTAGACTAAACATCTGCCTAGCTCAGTTCTGTTTCCAGCAGTGGTTTCTAGCTGCTGGCTTAGAAGAAGGGCCTCAAAAAATAGAGATAATCTTTTCGCTGGTATGTGCTTTACCATATTTGAATTAGTATTTTGAAGAGCTCCAGGTAGCGTTGTTGCTTAATGATTATTGATGAAATTTTCTTCCCCTCATATCTAGTTGTTTCTGGAATAAATGTATATGTTTGCTTTTCTTAGTTTTTTATATTATATTTGTTTAGTAGTAATGAGTTGAACAGGAGTTTTTTTGGGGAAAGAACAAAAGAAAACATTCTGTTACTTGAGAGAAGCCTGCTGTTTGATCGTTTCATTCATTATTGAATTATGAGAAATAGCAAGTCATCGTGCTGGGTTTTCTTCTACTGTACACTTTGATTTTTATAGCTGCCTGTCATACCGCACCCTCTTGTCATCTTTTATACCTGGTCAGCTTTTCAAATAGGAGATGTCCCGTACAGCTGATCATCCCTGTATTCCTCTGCAGAGTTTTTGAGATGGACCAACCAGAACTGCATTCTTTTGTGATGTGGGAACATGAGGAGTTTAGATGGCTGTAAATTTTTGGTATGCTTCTGTATTCCTTTCCTAGCAGTACTTAACGTTATGCTTTTCTATGTTACTTCAGAGCATCAAGGTGATGTTCTCAGAGGACTATGCTCGAGCAGTCCAGATCTTTTTCTGGAGTGGTACTCAGTAATGCAAGAGTCCCTCATTGTGTATGTATAGTTGTTCCGCCTTTTGCTTAAGAACTGGTATGGTTGGTGTGTTTTACAGGCACGCAGTTCAGGTTACAGTTTGGGAATAAGTACACGCAGTGCACGGCATGCTAATGAAACTTTCACCTGGGAGCTGGGAGCAAGCATGCACAGCGTGTACCCAAAGCAGACGGTGCCGAGGGTGAGGAGGTGACAACAGGAATGTGAAGATTGCTGCAGCTTCTGATATCTTTAAAAAGCAAACGTAGCATCTAGCAAAACGGGACTCTTGACACGTAGGGTTTGTTTTTTTCTGATTGTTTCACAGAGGGAATATTCATCTTTTCAACCAGCGTTGTTTCTCACTCGTTGCACGTGTCATTGTTGCCTTAGCATGTTTCTATACTTTATTCTGAGTTCTTAATGAAAATACCGTGTGTCTGCTTCTAGAATCGTCCGTCGGGGAGCTTCATTAGTTGATAACTCCATCTGGATAATTCTTCTTCCGGCACTACCTACTGTTTTCTTCCCTTTAACCTGCTTCCTAAGAGCCTTACTGTTGGTACGATAATCTGTGTTCATTAGTTAATTAATGGCTTTCCATATGGAGGGGTGGAAGAAGTTCTCCTGATTATTAAGTTGAGCTGGTGCTGTCACAAGCAGCCAAGTGATACACTCCTTTCTGTGAATTTCTGGCATTGTTTTGGTACTAAAAAGTCTGTCTAGATCAGGTATACCTAGGAGCGTTTCTTCCACTTCTGTGTCCTGGCTTGGTGTAAGGTTGGGATTTGGGATTAAGATGGTCACGTCTTCCATTTTACCAAGGGCAAATGTATTCCTTGTATGTATGTTTCCTGCTTTCTGGGCTTCCTTGGTTTCCCCAGAACAAAAGGAAGTGGAACAGATAACCTGGGCTGGGGCAGTGACCGTGATATAGGGAAAGCAGTAAAATTTGGAGCAATTCTGGTGCCTAGTGGGGTGTGTGAGTGACATAAAAACACACGTGCTGGGAGATGTTTGGAAGGGAGGCTGTCATATCTGAGCAGGAGACATTGATACAGTCAACCTTCAGGTCTTTTTCCATTCCTTTAAAGTCTGTATAAACCACCCTGGTGAGCGTGGAGTAGTTGTTGGGAGTGTAAGAAATGGGGGAAGGCTGGCAGGAGGATACATTTAAAATAGCCTTCTTTCCCATCCCCACCTCCCAAAAAGGAACCCCCCAAATCTTCCCGTCTCTGAGGCTTAGCGGTGAGTGGTGGTTGTTCAGTGCTGCCCTTGGCTCTGCCCAGACGCTGAGCTGTAGTATGCCAGTCTGGGTGGCTGGGTTGGGAAGTGGATGCAGGGAGAAAAAAAAAAATTAACTGAAATTATTTTCACTGTGTTGCATTTTGAACAATTGTACTACCTTGACTGAGATGAAAAAGGATGTCTGTGCTCCCAAAAGAAACTTTGGTCAAATTGTGCTGTTAATCCACTTAGGAAGTAGCAGATATACTTCTCTTTTACCTTCAGATCAGGACTGATTTCATTTTATTCTTTTTTTTTAATGGAAAATACATTTAAAGTTATTTGGCTTAATATAGGAGCTATGAATGAAAATTTATTGTTCATGTTACTCTATAACAGAGAAGCTTTTTAGTGGTGCCTACTGGCTTCAACATTTGCAGAACTGTGAAAGTGAACGTGCAGAAAGGCTAGGGATGTATCCTGGTTTGTGTTGAAGCTACGACGTTCAGTATTTATCCTCCTGCAGTCCAGCTGTTTCGTGCAGCTGTGCAAAACGGTAGAGACACAACTTGTGGTGTTGAAAACACACCTTATCACAAGGACTTTTGTAATTTATTTGCGACTGTGGAATCAGTGAAGTGCATTATGGTGTTTTGCCATGGAATCTGTCAGTTCTTGACAGGGGTCCCTGGGATTTCAAAGGGCTTGGCCAAGGTGAAGAACATCTGCAGCCCTGGGCTTGTAAGTGTGATGCAGGTGTTGGCTGTGTTTTCAGAGAAACCTAAACCAGTCTAACAGCAAATGGCTGAGGAAAACCATTACTCGTCTTTTTGCTGGCTTGGTTATCTGCTACTTCAGTGAGCTGGACTGGCTTACAGAAGGACCTGCCAGTTGCCAAAGCTAGCACGAGATAATATTAATAATGTGTGACTAGGGGTGGAGAGGAGGTAACGTGGCTGGAAAGAGAGGAAGAAGGTCTCCAGCGCTGCATTCCCTCTCCTGGCACTGCAGCCTGGAAGCTCTGCAAAGGCAGCACCTCTTCACTCCTGGTAATGTAGACCAGGATCCTGTCTGCACGATCCATCTAATGAAGGGGAAGGATAATACTGGCATCCTTCATAGATGGGTTTCCGTATCTGTTAATGGGAAGAGATACAGAAAAATTGCATGGAATTTGTATTTCATGTACTTCACTGAAGTATTTTCTTTCTCTGGTAAGCGGGTTGTTAATGTTTGGGCTGTTGATGTTTTGGGGGCTTGTTGTAGTATGGCATTAGGGCTATATTAGCATGGGTGGTATATTCCTGTTCAGAAATGGGTAGCTGGGTAGCTTTTAAAACAACAAGGGGTGGTTGAGGCACGTTCACTATTTTTTTCAGGCTGCTTTGGAAGGAGCTTGAACTTGGCTATTTCACATCCCAAGTAAATAAGCCATCTGATGGGATTTTCCAGGTAAAGGAGGGCAGAGGCAACTTGCGGAATTCACAAAGCAGGTTGCAGCATTGGTAATGCAGAGTCTGAGGATCCAGCGGTTGGGGGTACTCCTGAGGCTGGTGCACAGAGATCAGTGGTTCAAGCAGATGACAACCAACACAAAAAATACCGTTATACCATGCTTTTATAAGAATAATATTCCAACTATTGTTGATTGTGGCATTAACGATTATATACAAACAGTATCAAAGCTAGCACAACAGCGGAAACAGTTGTACAGGCACAAACCACATTGGCTCTGCCACGCACTCGTTGACCCGTTACTGCAGAAATGCCACTTTTTTGTCATGTGGCAACACAAAAAAAGTTGCCCTGCCACGCAGCCAGGCTGGGGACAGGGGGAAGCTGCCCGTGTTGGTGATGTGGGGACAAATGTCATCAGTTGGGGGTCCTCTCTGGACCCTTCTTGTGTCAGATGCTGGCTTGATACTAGATGCCTTAAAGCTGCATTTGTGTGTTTAAGCTGTGACTGAAAAGCCTTACGTTTTAAAATTGACGCTGATTTTTATGTACACAGAGCTTTTGACACTTTCTGCACTGATCGTACATTTTTCCCCCCCCTTTAAGGTCTTAACTATTCTTTGTCATCTCTTCAGCCACTGACATATACTATTTGCTTTGCTAATAACGTTGGCTTTTAGTTGCTGTTATTTGACTACTGCTCTATCAACCACACTTTTTTGGTAGCTTCCGAGATGGCTAAAGTCTTGTATTGTCATAGAAAAAATGTATTAAGAAGTTAGGAAAACATACACGTGCCTCTTTTTCTGATGAAGAAAACATCAATAGTGCTTTCCTTACCTCTCACAACAACAAAGCCCAACCCCAAAAAACAAACATGCTTCTTCCTGAGGATTTAGGGAGGTTTAGCTGCAAAGCTGTTACTTTGTGAGGTTGTCTTAAGTGCTATTAAGACCAGATGTTGGGTAGCTTCAGGATAATGAATTGTTTAGTGGGGAATATATAAATATTACATTCTAATAATAAAGAGAAACGATAGTATTTTTTCTGGAGCTAGTCTCATGTTCATATTACAATAATATTCTCCTTAAGAGCAATAAGGATAAAATATGTAATGACAACTACGTTTTCTTCGCAATCATTTTTCAGTAAATATGTGGAGTCCTGCGACTGTTCAAAGCTCGAAATTTAGCTGAATTACTCAGGCTTCTTGGAATGAACTCAGGCACTTAACTTTAAGGGAATCTTTAAAGTTGCCTCTTCTGAACAAAACAAAATCCCAGAATCTGTGCATGTGAAAAAGTATATTCTTCATAAAAGAAGTGTTTTTTAGAAAATCTCAAGATACGTACTGTGTGACTGCCTGTCCGTATGTTTGGTGGAGCTTGAATACAGAGATGTAACGACACTGGTAACACATGGTTCAAGCTGTATCTGTAAGAGCAGAAAAAATTAGTTTAAAAAAATAAATGCGATCCCATCTTCTAAATTATGTACAGTAATAGATATTTTTCTTGCTATTTCCTAGTAGTGGAAGAAATGTTAAGGAGCTTTTTTTTTTTTTTGAAGTGTCTAGGGGAAGCCCAGATTTTTTCCTGCTTTGGAGTGACAGAAATTGGTTGCTTTACAAAATCCTCTGTAGTTTCACCATTTCTCTGTGCTTCCTTACCCTCCGGGCTGGCTCCGGTGGTGAGCTTCCTCCTTGGGCCTATATTCTGCTGCCTTTTTTTTTTTTTTTTTTGGCTAAACCCTGATTTCATGTTTCTGTAGTTACATTTCTGATTCAGGTATTGTGTATTTTACCTGTGTCTGTTTGTAAGCTTCCGTTAATAACAGTTTAAAAGCTTTTAGTAAAGCCAAGTAAAAACACGTGGTATTTCAGGCCGTGCCATTTGGAAAATACACTAAGCCAGAGGAGTTTTCCTTGTCAAATTTGGAGGTACTTTGAAAACTCAAAATTTTTCGTCTCACTTTTAATTAACTCCTTCAAAATAACTGTGCCGGAATGAAATGGTTTTGAAATTTCAGCAAGGTTGCTGGAGGAGGAAGTGCTAAAACCTGAGGTTTGGAGCTGGGCAGCTGGCGGACGTGTGGGCCTGCCTTTCCTCATTAGTGGTGGGAGGAAACGCTTCTGATGAGAGGCAGAGCCTCAACTTTAAGACGCAAAAAATGCGTCATTGTCTCGGTTTCTTTCACAGAATGACGACTTCCCACCGGGTGTGGGCAGTGGTGTGTTTTAGCACTGTGGGTGCCCCAGCCCGGGCCTGCTGCTCCTCCTGCCATGAGGCCTCCAGCCTGCGCCTCGCCGCCCTTGCCCAGAGCAGTGGCCTCGTGGCTGGACAGGTCTGTCAGTGTTTGACCTGGCTTCAGCAGGGTTTACTGCAACGCCAATACCTGTGTGCTGTCCTCTCTGATTGCTTTTCGACCTGTTTTCTTTGTTTTTCCATTTGGAGAATCTAGTCAGAAATTAGCATGAGGTAGATAGAATTGAGTATTGTGTTTGTCCTTAAGTTTTAATGCATGAGCCGTGAAGGCACCGTGAGTGGCTTTTGCAGATGATGCTGCAGAGATATGACTGCTATTCTGGTCCCTATCAAGTTTTTGTGAACTTGTCTTCTTAGCCCTAGGGCAGTGGCTCTTACCTCTGTGATGCCGTGCTCCATCTGCAGGTGCTTACTGTAGAAGGCTACGTGAGTAAAAATAATGCTACCCTTGCAAAATGGGTGGTTATAGCTGTAGTTTCAGCAAATATGATTGGAAATTGGGCAAAGGAAAAAAATAGATACCACAAAACACTTTTTCAGATAGGGATAATAAGATTAAAGTTTCTCTTGTGGTAGGAGGGCAGGTGCTTGATATTATTTGATGTACAGTGAGCCTAATAAAAAGGCTGTACATCATCTACATCTCAACTTTTGGGCTTTGGGGAATGAATAGGGCCATTGCCAGCATTATTATGATGTGGTGTATAGTAGAGGAGGGGTCGCAACAGTGGTTCTTGACTTAAAACTTTGTTTTGAAATACAGTGTTACAGTCCTGACTCTGGTAGTAAGCCATACCTATACTGTCTCAGAGGTACAGTAATGGGCAATTAAGAGGTGAGCTACTTGAATCTTATCATCAAGGTGCAGCTATGATTTTAGGGGCTGTGGATGTATCAGCTTCCTATCCTGGTTGTCAGCTAATCTAATCCTGCTGGAGAATGACCTGCCATGGGGATAGGGGATGGTGAGATTCTTCTCCTTCCCACCCTGTAGGATAACAGACACAAGGCCTTAAGTTGGGACCCATTTATCTTTCATGCCTCCCTGCAGGAGAAACAGAGAAGTACCTGTAGTTGGTAGGAGCTGAGGGAAAAGCTGGGTCCATTGCCATCAACCCTTCTCTTCCCCATGCTGCCAGATGCAGAGGCAAAGTTCTCTCCAGCTCCAGGGGACAGGGTTCCTGTCCTACTGCAGTATGACGTTTCATTCCTGATGTAGTCAAAGCTAACTGATTCTCCCTGTTAACACGAAATGGTTTAAAGCAATTTGGAACAATGATGTTTTCCTTAACTATTTGGTGTAGTTATGTTTTTATCTTTGTCCTTTTTGAGTTGCACTTACTCTGTGCTGGCAGAACTTTCTCAGGTCTGCAGGGATTGACATCTTGTTGCTTTGAAGAGTCTTGCTGACTTCAGGAACTCTGTGTGGATTTATCCATCAGCATCCACCAGACATTTTAGAGATTACTTTGCTAAACAGAACTGCCTGCCAGACCTTGCTTGTGCTTTGAAACTTTAGAACAGTGAATGTGGAGATTAGGAAATAAGGCTTTATTTAAGAATGAGCTGTGACCTTGTGTCAGCATTCATCCTGCGGCTGCTCGAGCCAGACTACCATAAGTTAGGTGTATATTGTAGGACATTTCTCAGCTTTATCTGTTATCAGTGTGCTTAAACCAATGTTGTAACTGCAGTTATGGAGGAAACAGTAACATACGTGTAAAGGGCACAGTTTTTTGAATCTTATTTCTTCACTGTTTTGTCATGCTGTATCCAGGCTTTCACTGATTAAATTTAGTGAAGTTAAGACTTCTCTGAAGTTAAGAAGAAAAGTCTGTTAAAGTTTACACTGAATTTTCTTGGAATGAAATTCAAACATTTTCTTGTCCTAGGGATTATAAAGAAAGCATTTAGATTTAAAAAGAAAACTAGATCTTGATTGAAGTGTAAGATCTGTTCTAACTCTGTGCGTGCTGCTATTGTGATAACTTTATATGGGGCCGTGTGAGTTTGGTCCGACACTGACAAGTTTCAAATAATAACTCTTGGGATGTACAGAACTTTCCCATGCAGAATTTGATCATTCTTTGAAATTCTGTGGGAGCAATCCTCCACAGGGTAGATGGAGTCTGAGCTGATCCTGTTCACCTAACCTACTTAGAGTAGGTTCATGCGAGCTAACATACTGTTAGTTTAGTTGAATTTGTGAATTTTCTTGTTGAGTAGTGTGCACAATAGCCAGGAAGGAGAAAGTGCCCAATAATACTGTGAGGAGACTGACAGCAGCCAGCGATGATAGCGGATGAACAACGCATATGGATATTTAGACCAGCTGCAGGCATCCATTTGTCAACATCCTACCACATCTACTTGAGGGCTATACCTTCATCAGCTTGTATTCTTTCCTCTTGGTTCTCTGTGGTTGTGCCTCTTCTAACAAAGACACTGCTCTACCTTCCTCCCTTCAGCCTTCCAAGTCCTACTCACTCATCTTCGAGCAGCAGGTCTTGGGTACCTGTTTTGATGCTGAAAAACAGGCATGGACAGTGGAAGCTGTGTCCTTATGAGGACAGTTGCCTCTGCAGGCTGGTTACTACAAATAACATACGTGTAGTGTGTTGTGCAGGTAAATGAATGCTTATTTCAGTGGAGAGCATGTAATAACATACATTTGAGGGTCAAATTGTTACTGGAGGAGTAATATCTCTAGTTTTCATTGCTTATCTTGGAGAGGAAGTTTCATCTCAGCAGACATTTTGATACTGATGGCAGTGATTTACTTTGGCTCTCCCTTCAATTAATGGGTATAGTGTGTTATATAAGACTGTTTCAAAACTGAGAATAGATCTTATCACAAACCACAATTTATCTTCTGGTTTGCTTGCAAAAGATTGTATTAAGTACTTAAGCTCCAAAATACAAAACAAAATGATAGGAAATAAAAATAATCCTATTGTTAAGTTTGCATGAAAGCAAGATGTGAGTGAGCAGATGTGTAGGAGGTAATTCCTTGAGCAGTCACGCATTGTTCCAAATATAAACTGAGAAATACTGGGCACTCTGGGTTTTAAATAATTCATCGGATAATGAATTTGGGGAAATATTTTTTTTTTTAATCAAACTAAGTTTTTATTCAGAAAAGTTTTAAATCTCGCTATGTTGTCTTTATTGCAGGTCTGGCCAGAAACTATCTATTTCATCTTTCTTACCAATCTTAGGTATCTTTTAATTTGAAAAATGAGTTCGTGTTGAAATTTCAATGATTACCCCAGGAAGCAAGTGCAAAAGAAGGAATTGGAACATAGTTTAAGTTGTTTATTATGCTAGCTAGGTTTTCTGTAGTAACTTAGCTATTACTCAGGGCTCTCACTTTCATGTAATGCCAGATCTGAAGGTGGGCAGCAAAAGAAGCTATCAATGCTGGTTGTCTAAACTGCATTCTGGCCTGGTGCCTGAGGGAAGAACATCTCATCCACTTGGGAATCAGTTGCTGAATGCTGAAGAGCAACCTTGCATAGCCTGAATCATTGTCTGGTGGGGTCTGTTTCACGAGTGGATGTGATATTCCCGCGCGGTTAGGTGTCAGTGTCCCCTAGAAACACAGGGTGAAAGGCTGTGAAGAAGAGTGCTGCCACCCGTCCAGCTGTCTGGGTCTGGCTCCTGTATTTGAGCTCTCTGATTCCATGTTTTCCTAAGGCAAATGATGGTTATTGAATATGCTGTGTTTTTTTTTTTTTTTTCTTACAGCCTATGTAAAACACAAGAAAAGGGTTACTAGCAAAACAGGGATGGAGTTTTGTGGCTTGACTCCACAGAAGGTAGTGTAACGCAGTCTTGGGGCATGTTGCTGTCCTTGACTTCAGTAGAGTTAAACTTGGAATCTCCTTATTCTGGGAATCCCATTCTTCTGTATAATTTACTCGCTTATGTAGAAGGATTGCACTGGTAAGTAATTCTCTAAGGGTTTTTGTCTGTTTTAAGACAGAAGTCTTTCTTTTGGGAGGTTTTGAGCATTTTAGAAGTGCATTGTAAAACTTCATGACTTAGGTCTGGCTCCACTATAATGATCGTTTACATGGGTGGAGTAATATATTTAGCTTTTCTTAATACAGTAAGTGCGCTAGTTAAAAATACTGCTTGCCCTTGTGTTTGATTTTCCTCTTTCTCCTATTTTTGCCCATACTCGCAACTACGTTATCACTATCACATGGTGTTCCCCTGCACATGCTTCTCGGGTTTACTCATGATCTTTTTACTTTGCATATGCCTCACTGTTGCTTGGCTTCCTTGCCTGCCTGACGTGTTGGCGAGCCATCTGGGCTCCCTTCCCTCCCTGCTTCTCGAAGCACGTCTTGCCTAGTGGTGGCTGTCAGCGAGGTCCAGACCCAGTGGTGACACTGCTGTCTGTGGTGCCTTTTGCTTGTCCTCGTGTATCGGCACAGATTCCGTTTTTTGTCTTTTTGAGGCTTCCAGACTCCCTGTAGCAGAGTCTAGACACCATTTTTGAGGAACAGCTAACATGTTTAATTGGTTTTTCATCAGCTGATAGTGGCCCACAGACTGCAGTTAGGGAACAGTTTTATTTTCCCTCTTGACTACAGAGAAGGCAAGATTCTCCTACGTATCTAGGGAAGCTCACTTTGGGAAGTTTGGGGTGAGTTTTATGAAGTCACGCTTTCAGTAGAAATCTCGAGGTTTTTTTTATTTCTACCCTTGTTGAGTTTGTGATGTACTTTACTTGCAGACATAAACATTGCCTTTGGCAAGACAGATTCTTCTTGGCTTTAATAGTAGCAGGTACAAGCAATTTGATCTGTTCTAAATCCAAGAAAATTCTCTCAGTAGGCATATTTGCCTTTTCATAATGCTACTAGTGTTTAGGCTGTGCTGTTCACAGGAGACATTTCTTGTAGGTGGGAATACTGTGGGTGTCAGCTTAAAACACTCCAGTGCACTTTTTCTGTGTTCTCTTAAAAAGCAGCAGAGTCTGGAGGAGTACATGATTGTTCTTTAAGCCATGCTAATTTGCCGATTTCCCTCTGGGTAATTGCAGAAGGATGCTCAATTTGGCTGTATCCTGTGCTGTCGTGCCACAGCAGAAGTCTGTGAAAAAGCAGAATTTGTCTCTAGCAAACTTTTCTGTCTGCAAGGAATAAATGTTGTTCATCTGATTCTTAATTATGTTTATATGAGATTGTGGGTGGTGGTGGTTTTTTTTTGCTTTTTAGCAAGAGTATAATGCAGAGATAAGCGTAAACTGGTTAACTCAATAATACTTGAATGAAAAGCTCTTCAGTTACTGATTTTTAATGATAACATTGTCACTTGAATGTTAGACATTTTTAATTGTAAGATACTGTCCCTGTCCAGAAGTAATAGACTCTGACACCTAAAACCTTCAAGAAAACAATGTCACTTATAAATGTGATATTTTGTATAGTAGATGTTCAAAATGAAACTGCCCGCCTATAATAGGCGGGCTGGGAGATTTGATACTTTCTTTTTAAAGCAAAGACTGTTTTCAAAAGTGGAAGGGGCTGAAAAAGCAGATACAACTTCAAATGGCTTACAAAGATTGCGTCTGACATTTGAAACCCATTCACTATCATTCTCATGTCTTCATCGCCTTCATTGCTTGGCACTTTCTGTCAATGACAACTTCAGTTATATTTTTTAAAAGGTATGTTATTGAGGTAGGAAACGCTTGTACTGAGCATGTGGATCGGAATACATATGTGTAACTTTACATCCTCTATCTGCATCTAACTACTACTTCTATTTAAAACAAAACAAAACCCCCAAACATTTATTTTTACCCCCTTTTTTCCCACATGTACCTTCACCAGGTGTTTCCTAGTCATGTTTGTTTTCCAAATGACGTTTGATCTAACCCTTTCACATAGCTTTTACTGTCCTATTTTGAGTGTACTGTGAATTAATACTTTATTTTTAATATTTGTTTGCATTAATCACTTTCTGCCTAGGTAGCGTATGCTAAATTTGTAGCCCTTTTATTCCTTCCCAATTGTGCTGCCCTTTTTCACGGCATCGGTGAATAATATGTCATTTAAATTTATGGTGTACCATCAAAGGAAGAGCAGGAAAAAAAATATAATTAAAGTTACGTAACACAGATTTCTAAGGAAGAAACAAAGACAGGGATTATTTGGTGACGAAAAAGTAAGTGGCAATATACAAAATTACGGAATTAAGTGGTGCTGCTGTGTCAGGTGCTCTTCTTTATACTCACATAGTACAAGATGAAGGGATGAAGGAATGGGAAATCTGGCTAAAAGCCTACCAGTGCTGTCTGTATTCTTGAGGATCCAAGTGCACTTTGGAACAATTCAGTATGATTAATTTGTTCTGTTCCTGGCTCCTGCGTTTTTCACATCAGCAGGTTGCTAATGCTAAGGTTGCCAGAAGTAGAGCTTTGTTATGAGCAGTGCTGGGGCTCCCCTTATTTTGTTGGTAGGGGGAGAGGTGCTGAAGCTCTGTCCACAGTGGGGTTTCTCATAATGTGCTCACACAGGTAAGAAAGTGTGAGAGAGGGGATTTAAGGGGGTATGCTGAACTGGAGCTCATTGGGATGGAACCTCTGTTTCTGGCAGAAACCTGAATCCAACTTCATTTTTTATCCAGTTCCACACTGGAATGAAAAGGCAATTGCACGGAAGTTGTGTTTAGTTCCTTGTGAAGCATCTGCTCTAATAGAGCACAGCGTTTTGATGGAGGAGTTGGTTAGGATTCAGGAAATCACGGAAGGAAAAACCTGACTTGGGATTAGCTTCACGGCGGCAGTTCCTGACCTTCCAAAGCATTTCTCCTTGCATGTAAAATGGGATAGGGTATTTCCTGAAAAGCGTGATGATTTTATTGATTTTTACGTACAGAAAGTGCAAGATCAATTGAAGGTTGGCATGTCTGTTAAAGGAAACTATTAAGAGTCTAATGAAGCATATATTTTATAAGGAGCTAATTTCTCTCTTAACCACTGAAGATCACTGCCTAACTTTTGGGCTTGGTTGTTTGAAATGCAAATGGAGGGACTTGTTCCTGTCAGAACTGATCTTTATATACAGAAAGAGCTATAGTCATTCCCTGTGTGTTTAATGAAATTTGAAGCATACTTAACACTACACCAGAAAAATGTGTGTACCTATGATCTGTGCCAACACATTCCTTCAAATTGCATCAGTCTGTATCCCAAAATATTAGAAAGATGCTGAGGATTCAACCATACGTTTAACATAACATGGGGAATATCAGTCTCCATCTCCTTCCTTTTTTTTTTTTTGACTCTGAGTCAAAAAAGGAGTTTTCTACTTTTGACTCTGTTTTCTCCCGAAGTTAGTGTTTCTGCTTTCCTCAGAAGGACTTTTTTCACTGTCCCATTTACTGCTGGTGACTTGAGGAGAGTCATTGCTGTTATCTGTGGTGTCTCAGAGGAGTTGCAAAGAGAAAGCAAAGACCGCATCTTTCCTGTGCTTCTTCATTGAGCAGAAAAAAATGGCAGGCAAGATTTTTCACAACTGCAGAAAAAGTATGGGATTTCCCTGAACACGTGCAGGATTTGTGTCTTCTAACATGCTTACTGGCTTTGTTGCAATTTTTGTTTTTGTTGCATACTTAAATAGAACTGGTCACATTATTTTCTTTCTTACTAGCTGTCCAGGCTTGCAGATAAGTGTAGCAGCCTTGAAGGTGTTTGTCTGCCAGACTAGTGTTGCCTTTTTTCAGCCTTTCTTTCCTTCTTGTGTGGATAACGGTCACTGGAGTCCGTGGTCCTGCTGGAGTTGATCAGCAAACGCTGCTGTTGCTGTTCCTGTTCTGCATCCAGACAGTGCTGGTAGCTGAAAGGAAGTAATTTTATTTGCAATGCTGTGTTACCTAGGAGCTGTCTGCTTATGGGGTGATACCTCATATCTTGCTGTGCTGAAAAACATCCTTGTCCTGGAGAACTTTGTATAGGTAACTTATAAGACAAAATTTGCAAATAGTTGTTAGCAATAATATCAGGTAGTACAGAAAGGGAAATGGTATGACTGGCAGTAGTTTCAGCATGCCAAAGGAACCCGATCGTTACCATTCCAATTCTTAATTCCCTCTAAGCTTGATTGTCTCCTTCAAACTCTTCTCTGCAATTTGAAATAAGATCATGAACGTGTAGGTATTCTGGGAGATCTTCCAAGCACAGCAGGTAGGCTGGGGTATGTTTCCAACACTGTTGTGTCAGGCTCACTTAAGCCAGTGGTCTTGTAACGTGAAATTTGTGCACAGAATATGCATGTGCTGGGTTTTTCTTTAAAGCCTTAAATTAGCTGGACTTTAAAGTACTTTCAATTTACCAATAACTGATATTGAGTACTGTGAAGACAGAAGACTGTGAGCTTTAAGCTCCCTCTGGTGGCTGCACTTTATAGTCCAAAGCTTGCCTGTAGCACTTCTCTAATCATGACAGTTTTGAGAGTGTGAGTTCATAATATATAATTATTACTATTTTAATTAATACAGGAATATGATGTGCCTTATGCCTTCCCAAAGTGCCACAGGTCTTCTGTAATCATACTTCAGAAAGCCAGAAGAGTTAAAGTAATGTGAAATAAGAGCTTTTTTCTAGTTACTGTAAGCATAAGGGACTATTTCCCATAAAACAGCTTTAATTATTTCTTTTTTACAGTTGTGCAGCAATTTACTGCTGATCTTCCTAAAAGAGGTCTGTCCTTAAGTATTACAGAACACTGGAAACAGATAAACTTTGCATGAGAAACTCAAACTTTGTTAATGCAAAATTGACAACAAATAGCCCTGATTTGCTTTTCTTGCTCTAAGAATGTGCGTATAAATGACTCCAGATTTTGTCACTTGCACCCAAAGGATTTCTTCTGATGTTGCTGTAATTAGTAAGGTTTCACAAGATTGCAGAGCTGATCTGCAAGATCAGTAGTGCTGAAAGGGCAGTGTCACTTTTTTGGGGTGGGCAGGCTAGGTAATATAAGGGATAGTGCAAGGAGGTGACGGGGCCATGTGGGTGAGAGCAAGAAAGGGAGTGAGACTTCTCCTTTTGGTGGCAGAGGGTTACTAGAAGTAAGTCACTTGTCTTTGGGAAGCTTCATTCTTAGTTCTCATGAAACTTCATTGACCAAAGTTGTGTATTTCTTGAGCCTTCAGAGGATTCCCATGACGTTCAGAGGCCGTAGATTAAATGTACTCTAAATGGTAAATGGTGCTGAAAAAAAGCACCCTATGACACACATCCTGTGCTGTGCTGTCTTACGGTGAACCAGGCTGGAGGACTGATCCAGGTGCAAAAAATAAGCCTGCCTTTGGGATGCTTTTTCATGACCACTTCCTTGGTCTGGCCATCTGTGTGTTTGCACAAATGCTCACCCACACAAAGGGGAGAAGTGGGGGCTGTGTTTTGCATTTGGGTTTATATGCAACAGCACAGACTGAGGTGCGTGTCAGGCTGTGGCTGTGTTTTCATCCCTGGGCTCTTGATAACGTGCTCCAAATACTTACCTAGCGTTCAGCTCAGCAGGGCCTGTGGCACTGAATGTAGTTGGAGCCTGCCCAGAGAAGCACTGCCGCTCTGACTGCAGAAACCACCTCGGATGGGGACAGCTCCTGGTGACGGCTGGATGCGATGTATGCAGCAGAGTTTGGGTTTTATCGTGCAAGCAGCACGTGCCTTAATTATGTGAGGCTTTTCTTTTTTAAGCAGAGCACGGGCTTGTGAAAGTACAGGGCATTTATTCTTCAGTGGGGAAAAAAAAAATGATGTGTAAGAAGGGGCACAGCTGCTCATTAGGATCCACTTAATCAGATGATCAGCAGTCTGCTTTCCTTTGCTTCATTTGGTCAGATTATTGAGAAAATGATTGAGGAGCATCAGTTTTAATCTGTGGATTTACTAGCTCATGTTTGAATCTTCCATTTTCTGTGTTTTGTCAAGGATGAAATAATAAAATCAGATTGAATGTATTTACTGGAAAATATTAATCTTAAATTTAATACCCTGGTCTTTATGCTAAGGTGTTCATGCTTTTATTCCAGGAGCAGCAGGTACAGATCAAAAAATGCAGCTCATGTATGATCCTTGGATTGCCGGGGATAAGACTCAGATGGGGAGTTTAGAAGTTCAGCTAAAGTTCAGTAACGTACTCTAACATCTCAACCTGGCTTTATACTTTTTATGCAAGGCCATGCTCGTAGAGTCATTAAGGTTGGGAAAGACCTACAAAATCATCTGGTCCAACTGTCCCTGAACCGCCAATGTCACCCACTAAACCATGTCCCTGAGCACCACGTCCAACCTTTCCTTGAACACCCCCAGGGACGGTGACTCCACCACTTCCCTGGGCAACCCATCCCAATGTCTGACTGCTCTTTCTGAGAGGAAATGTCTCCTCATTTCCAACCTAAACCTCCCCTGGCATAACTTGAGGCCATTCCCTCTAGTCCTATCACTAGTTATCTGTGAGAAGAGGCTGACCCCCAGCTCCCCACACTTCCCTTTCAGGTAGCTCTGAGGAACAATAAGGTCTTCCCTGAGCCTCCTCTTCTCCAGACTAAACACTCCCAGTTCCCTCAGCTGATCCTCACAAGACTTGTGCTCCAGGCCCTTCACCAGCTTCGTAGCCCTTCTCTGGACATCTCCAAGGCCTCGATGTCCTTTTGTAGTGAGGGGCCCAAAACTGAACACAGCACTCGAGGTGCGGCATCACCAGAGCAGAGTACAGGGGGACGATCATCTCCCTGGTCCTGCTGGCTACACTATTTCTGATACAAGCCAGGATGCTGTTGGCCTTCTTGGCCACCTGGGCTCACTGCCAGCTCATGGTGAGACGAGTATTGACCAACATCCCCAGATTCTTTCCATCAATAGAGCCTTAGTCTTTCTACCTGCGCGTGTTCCTTTCTTAGAGGTGTATCAGTTCAGCTTACACTGCCTTGTGATATCAGTTCCCTGTAAGAGTATTTTTTTGCTATGTACTTGTTGAGATAAATCCCAAATATCCAATGTTGGAGAATACTAATGGCAAAGGGGAAGAACAGCGTGGCTTTGTGAACAGCTGGTGTTGTCTGCAGGGTTGTTCTTACCTCGTGAGCTGGTGGGGGTCTCAGGATTGCTCAGTGTGGCAAGTCTGCTCTGCAGACTGTTAGCACTGTCATCGGTGCTCCATCCCACCTCATGGTAATCCAGGGTCCTGTGTGGTTTCATGCTTTATTTGTAGGTGACTTTCACTTAGAGAAGCAATGTGGAGCTGGCTTCCAGCAGTAGTGGAGAAGCAGGAGTCATCTGGACAGCCAAGGTGCCCGTGATACAAGGCCACTGGGGGACCAGTGCGGCCATCCCCAAATGAGCTGACCTCCAGAATCTGAGCCCTTGCTCCATCTTTAAGATGTCAACTTTAATGTTAAACACTAGAGGGTAGTATGTTACTGCCAATATGTGATTTTAAAGCATATCCATAGTCAAGATTCTTAATCCCTCGACTTTATTAGACATTCAAGTCTTTTTTTAAAAAAAGAAAGAGCTAAAGAAAAAATAGAACTTTGTTTCTGTGACTGTTTGCATGTTGACAACATAACTGATGTGCAATGATATTTTTGGTTTGGGAAAAAAAGGATTGGGTTGACAATCTTCTAAAGCATCATTCAGAACACAAAGTTATTTGCTTTCTGCCTGATGTCTTAATGGTCACACTTATGAGCACACAATGTGAATACACAGTGGTATAGAAGAAGCTGTGACTAAGAAAGAACAGGTAGTTTTACCAAGTGATACTTGCTTTTGATATTTAACAAGGCAAATATTTATAAGTTCATGACATTGCTCATATATTTACAGTTGGGTTGTAGTGTAACTGCTTTTTAGTACTTGAGTAACTCTTCTTTTCTCTTTCAGGCACCACCTTCCATGGTCAATAATGAACAACGCCAACATGCCGAGCACATATTCTTATCGTTTCGGAAATCAAAATCACCATTTGCTGTTTGCAAGCATATTTTGGGTAAGTTTTAATAAATGCAGTTAAGCAATTTCTCTAACTGGAACTATGTTCTTCTACGACTGGGAGTACGGACATTAGTTTTAATTTTGAGGAAGGGTGCTTTCTGTTTGCGTGGCATTTGTTTTTGTTTTTCCCCCCCCAAATTTCATGTTTCGTATATTTGTTTCAGTATAATAGTTATAGAATGACTGTGCTTGGAAGGGATCTCAGGCTGGCTCTATGCTGGAAGCCTGGTCAACATTACATTCAGAACAGATTGTTAGGAGCTTTGTCCAGTTAGGGGCTTTTGCCATGCGGAACAGAGAAAACTGAAGAACTTAGTGATTTTTTTTTATTTGTATTTTATTTTCTTTAAGGCTTGGACAAACGTCTCATTTAAAAGATTTGAAATACGTATTGTTTTTAAGTATTGAAAGTAGATTTACAAGCAAGTAAGAAATGTTTTTAAAATGTAAGCAGAGTAATTCAGATCTTTGTATTAGTAACACACTGTGTTTGTGTGTTTAAGCAGTACCTACAAAAATTGATTTAAAAGTTACGCTTCTGGAAGAGCTTGAATCTGGCATTACTGTTGAAAGGGATAGTACTGCTTTCAACATTCAGTGCCAGGTCCTGTTCACATGTTGCATCCTGTGTGGTGGCCACATGGTAAGCTGAATAATGTATTGGCAAATAAACAGGATGGCTTTAAGCAGATCAAAAAACTGTTCCAGGTTCGCTTTGCAAACGTTTTTACCCAAATATGAGAAATCATGGCACAAGAATAGGAGGGATCAGTTAGTAGTTGCGAGATGGCAAGGCTGCTTCTTTTGGCATTCATTTTTGCTTAAAGTCTACTTGAAACTACAACTTAAATGTCTGCTGAGCTGCTAGGTAGCATTAGCCAAAGATCAGTAATGGTAGAGGGTGAAGCCTCATGCTGCTCTAGGTTTTGTTTCTGGCAGCTCTGAAGTCAGTAAAGTATAACTTCATTTGGCAAAGTTATTAAACTGATGTAATAGATTAGCCTTTCCTCTATTACATGCTTATTGTAATACTGTGTAATCTGTGGAGTTTGCAGAACTCTCTGTAGCAGGATTGCTGATACTTCCCATTATAATATCGGTTGATACATCTGCTGCTGCCAGCTCTTGTACTGGTGATGAACTTTTCCATGGCAGGAATCTATTTCAGGTTGAATGTCTTAGTTGCTGTTAACAGCACAGCTTTTTTCAAAAATTATTTGGAAAAATTTCTGTCCACCTAATAGAAGCAACAGAATATTGATTCCAAGTTTTGTGGGATTGTATGTGTGGGGGAAGGAGAGGGGTAGGTAGGTGTCATCTTTTATCAAAAATTCCTGGAAAACCTGGAAATGTGTGGAAAAGAACACATGCAGCAGGGGGAAGCAACTTTCAATTTCAAAGATTTTGCCATGTGGAACAGAGAGATATTTAAGAATTTAGACATTTCTAATGGCTAAAATTATTATTTTCATACTTCATTCATTCCACAGTGTTTTTAAAGTTATTTCAAAATTTTCTGGATTAGAGAAGTATAGCTCACGAATATTAAGGTATTAATATTGCAGGCCTTCTACTATGTTTTTAAATTATGCTTTAATATATAGAGCAGGGTGTGGTTACTTTCCTACACCCACTTGCAAACCAAATTTTTTTCTACAAATGAGTTCAAGGTTTTAGGATATTACAGTAGTACTTTGTCTGGTCGCGAAGGCTGTAACAACACTGTTTGCTTTTAGTTAGGACAACTCACCCTTCCTCTCCTCCCCCCACCCCATTTTTTCCCCACCATTGATTTTTAAAGAATTTTAAGTAGACAAAAGAACATATGTAAGTAACTTTGCTTGCAGAACATTTAGATCTCTAAGTGATGTATTTGTCACTACTTAGAAGTAATGGAAATTTATGAAATATTCCTAGCAATATTGTCTGTTCTAAGGGGGGATATATCTCTGCATCTGGTTGACAAAGAAAGGAACACAGTTTAGCATTATTAATGAAAAATGTCTGCAGCGATAGTTCTATTTTTTTCTTCTCAAATATAACTGGTTGGAAGGAATGTGAACTTGGTTTTAATGCCTTTTGAATGTCTAGAAATAAAACATCTTTGAACTGCTCATTTGCTATCACCATTGTGAAACCAGCGAGTTTCCAGATAGGGCAGTGTTTTCCTTGCAGTGGCTTCTCCAGTAGGCAGTTGAGATGCCGAGAACAGAAAGAACCTGGAACAGAAAGATTTTTCCCCAGACTTCTTGCTTCTTGAGTAAGTGTTCATACAGTGTGGACAGAAAGAACAGCTGATTGAAGGAATATGAGCAGGTAAGGATAGGTAGGAACCAGAAGGCAGATAGGGCTGGCTTTAAAAAAGAAACAGAAAAGCGGTCAAGACAGAAACAGGAATGGAAGATAGAGAGCGATAATAACGTTGATGGTGTTCATGAAGAGTGTATGAGCCACACAGGGAGAGCAACTGAGATGATGAGCATAATGAAAAGGAGATGAGCCACCACTGCATGGTTTGTTTAGAAACCTATAGTTGAACCCACAAAGCATGAGGCTCTACGTTCTTCTGCTGTAAGCTTATAGCTGTTAAATGTACTGGCAAAGCTTGTCCTGTCTTTCTTTAGTAACTTCATGTAGAGGATAATGGTGCTTTGACTAGTTGTAAGCTTACACTGAGTGCTGGAGGTCTGTACTGTTAATGATTGCAGTTGTGCATCTGTGGTACTTGACGCAAAGAAGAAATTCCATCCTCTTTTATTTTTTTACTAGCATTCTCTTTTCGTATGGGCTTTGTACAGTTTGAAAAAACAGAGACCCAGAAATCAGAAAGTGTCAGAATTAAAATTCCTGTGCAGGAATAATTTGGCTCATCTTTATGTATGTGATGGACATGCACATTAATCTTTTAATTAAGTGGTTACTTAGTTTTTCAAATTAAGCTTAGTAGATTTAAAGGTGGTTTGTTTTTAATTTAAGCATGTTTACCTGGGTAGGGTTTAGATTTGAAGCCTGATTAAATTACTTAAAAACATTCTAGCAAATTGGATGCTATCTTTGTATAGAACCTGCATATAAAGGAACACATATTATAGACTTGTGTGTGTATATTCAGTGGAACAAAGTTTGTTTTGTAGTTGTTTAAAGACCACCATCCCATGACTGAGGCTTTCTTCAGCAAACACGTTTTTTCTGGTCCTGGCAGGTTGCACACCATAGCCCAAACTCCATTTCTGGCTCTGGAATTTTATTTCACCTTTCATATTTTACGTTTTTGCCACCTTGTGGCTATGCTTTTTCTGAATGCTTTTTCTGTTTTCTACAGACTCAAACTGTTTTGAAACCGTCTAGTTAAATACTACCTCCTATTTCTAAGTTAAAAATTTTAAAAGCAAAGGATCAAAAAAATGCCCCCAAACCAAAACAAACAGGAAAAACCAACAAAGAAACCCCAACAAAACAGCCCTGTAGCTTTATATCATCATGTTATGAATTACATTCAAATTCTGGGGCTTCTCTTTAAATTGTAGTATAAACAGTCACCATTTTCCATAACATCTTTTTCTAGTTTCTTTAGCCTGCGTATGTACAAAGTAATCAGATATTCAAATAATAAGGGCTAATGATTTCTAAACTTCAGTAAGTTGTTATATTTTGACTACCTCAAGATAAACATGCAAGCTTAAACTTAGTGTAGAAAACCTTAAATACACCAGCCAGTAAAACTTTTGCTTTGGTAATTAAGCACAAATGCTACCTTTAGGTGTGAGTTACTTCTTATTGCCATCCATAAAATGCATGTAATTCTATGTATCGTTGCTTCCAAAGGCAAGCACTCGAATGATAGAGGACTCTTCGTTGTGGCATAGCTGACAATTTAATCATATTTTAATGTACTGTGACTAAATCTGTCATCTATATTTTTTGTTCCACAGTTGTGTTAGTGGTCTTGTTCTTGATCTTGGGCCCCGTCTCCTGGTATAGCCAGCTTTTCTTCCCCCAAGTCTCTTACTCAATTGGGTTACTGATTATTTTTTTCCTCTTTTGAAGTATACATTCTTTGTTTTCATAGTAACAAAATTATATTTAATAATTATTTAATAGTAAAGTCCATTATTTTTTGTTAGAAATATGTAAAAGGTAAATGCGTCTGTCTTTCGATACTCAAACTGCCTTTGTTTTTCCCCACAGAAACTAGTAAAGTGGATTATGTTCTTTTTCAAGCTGCTACAGCGATAATGGAAGCAGTTGTAAGAGAATGGATTCTGTTGGAAAAAACTAGCATCGAATCATTGCGAACATTCCTTCTAACTTATGTCTTACAAAGGCCTAAGTAAGTATAAGGAAAAATGCTGCTGAACATGTAGAACTCTGCATAGCCTTGTTATCTTTGTGTTTCCAAGGATAGTGGTCAAGACCAATAAAACAGTAATTTTTCTTCCAATTTCTTAACACTTAGTTGACTTTCATAGAGTTGTCAGCTTGCCTTGATGTATTCATACACAAGGTTTGAAAAAGAATTACATTTAAAACTTTGAGCATTGATTTCCAAAATTGTTTTCAAATCTATTTTTGCAATGTTGTTTACAGCCTTCAAAAGTACGTTCGGGAGCAGATTCTATTAGCAGTAGCGGTGATAGTGAAACGGGGATCATTAGACAAGTCTATCGACTGCAAAAGCATTTTTCATGAAGTCAGCCAGTTGATCAGCAGCGGTAACCCCACTGTGGTAAGTTTCTGTCCCTCTCCTCCCCCTTCAAAACTTAAGCAATCTATATCAGTATAAAAGTTGTGTACTTAGTGATTATAAAATCTACTTTTCTTATATAAAAATGAGAATTAGTAATAGCTATTCAATTTGTTTGATAACCATTAGAATTGGATAGAGCTAGTTGATCGCTATTCAAGCAATCATTTACTAAATCTGAGATTTCTGAATAAAAATGTCTTGGGACTAGTAGTAGTATGTGCAATTCTTTGGTAGACACTATACCATGTTTTTTAGGGACTAGGCTTCTCTGAATAGCCACTTTACCTGCCATTAATATGATAGGTTTTTTTTTTGTTGTTGTTTGTTTCAGTGGGTTTCTTTAACAGCTTGATCTGAAATGGATTTTCCATTAGCTGGCAGGTTCGTGGCACTGTCCTGTTTCCATCTGTGCAGTGCTGCACCCTCCTGTGGCTCAGCTGTCGCAATAGGCTACCAGGAGGCGGGTAGGTGGAGAGAAAGGGGCGTGAGGAAGGAAAACAGGGAATGGAAATACAAAACTTATTCTAGATTTAATGTCATACTACTGGGGTAAGTGTTACCTTCCACACTGAGCTCAAAGTGGAAACAAGGTGTCCAATATCTATCTGTGCATTTAGTGAAATTCCGTTTGCTATGCCAGGAGATATGTTTAGAATAGGTCATAATAGAGGCATGTAACTAGAGATTAAAGAGGTGATTTTTCTTCTACCAATTGCAAATCAAAGATTATGTAGATCTGTGCTGAAATCTTTAACTGAAGCTTTTCTCAGAAAAGTCAGACCTTGAAGGAGTTGACTCTTGTGCGTTTGGAGCAGCAGTTACGCTAGTTGTGAGCAGCAAATGTTTAACTCTGAAAAATTTGATCAAAGTGTACTACAAGTAATGCAGCTCATGTCATGGTCCTAAAAATAGTGTGTCACCTCTGAGCACAGCCGATATCCCTCCAGGGTATGGAAATTTCTGTTACGTTTTTAAACCTGACTTTCGCTGTTACTTACCTTAATGAGAACATTTCAGCCTTTTGATTGTGTATAATTTGGATAGAAATGGGCATTAGTTTAGAAGAACAATGCTTAGTTCGTGCTTTCTTCCAGGGAACGTAGTTTTATTTTTTAAATGGAGTTACAATGAAGGATTTCAAAAGCTCTTTGCGTGCCTCTGTGTGTGCTTATGTAGCTTATATGATCTTTCCAAAAGATACAAGTAGGGAGTAAATCAAAACTTTGGATGTTCACAGAGAAGTCATCTCTGAGTTAACTTGCACAGTGCTGCTTCTGGAGTTGTATTCTGCGTATGCATTAATGTACAGGCACGCTGCGCTGAGCACAGCATGCAGCACGCTAAGACTGCCAGCTGGAAGTATATCGCCACAGGCTCGCCGCAGAGCGCAGGGGGCATCACAGTTGAGCTCCAGCTGGGGGAAGGGGCAGGATTTTACTCTCCTCTTCTCCAAGTGCCACTTGCTGCCACCGTACGGAGACGAAGTTTCCCCTTACCCACCCCTTTCACAAACAACACTTTCTCCATAGTTTTTCCGAAGTATTTGTGCTCAAGTTTTAGGAAGGATATTAAAAATGTCTCGATTATAGAATATCTTCTCTTACAGTATGCTAGAAAAAATGACACGTGATGCTGTTGGAACACGTTTTCCATAAAGCACAGTACGTTTTGACAGGCTGGTAGTAAACACGTGCTCCCATGTACTTCAGGGGGCTTTATGTTGTAAAATACTATATTTTGTATAGTAATAAAGATTTGTTCTTACAAATGGTTTTGTCTTCCGAGACTTCGCTGCAAGAGAATCCCTAGTGCTGGCACAGTTTCAGGTGACCCAAGACTTGGTGTGTTTAAGACACAATAAGAAGCAGTAATAATATTGTGTGGTTTAGCCCAGTACCTATTACAGCTAAACTCTGAGTTCAGGGTATGCCTTTGTATAAAGATGTAATAAATTTAAAAGGTAATAAATTACATGTCCACTTAAACTTAACTTTTCAAATATGGGTGGGTGTTTTTATCAGCATCCCTGTGGTGTTGTGCTATGCCCCTTAGGCTCTGTGTGGAGCTGCAGTGGTGCGGTTGTGTTGGTGTGACATGGAGTCTGCAGTAAGAGTGCCTCAGGATATGGTATGAAGCTGAGGTGGTGGTACTGCTTTCAAGGTCCAGGGTACACTGTCGGGCCCAGTGATTTGGAGATGTACCACCATGGACATTTCTGCACTCTACTGGATATGTTTATATTGTTTATTGACAAAAATAGGCCACCACCCCAGTCAGGGAGGCAGATAGGACGGGGTATGGGTATTGGGAGAGATCAGTGGATGTTTTGCAGCCTTCAGTACCTCCCTTTGTCTTGTTTTTTTCAGCTTCTTTTAATCATGTCCTTGCTGTGATGTGCTGTGCGCTTTTGCCTCCAGCGTTATACTCTCAAGTTTCTGGAGCCTGTCACACCTTTGTGACTCCCAGTTCTCTCTCTGACCTCCTCACCCATTTCTGCATCCTTCCCAGACTTCTGCTCCCCACTTTCTTCTGATCTACTGCCCACTTATTTGCATCTTCACCCCCTGAGGTTCAGTCCAGCAGCTGCAGAAATAACATGTGGGGTCAGCAGCAGGTCATTTTGTGCTTGGAAGTGTTCAAAGCTTTCAGGTATGGCTCTTAGCCATTGACGGTGGCTTTCTACAGGTGACCCTACAGCTGAATCGGTCTTATTGGGGTAACAAGGAAAGACTGGATGGGAAACTATTGAAAAAAGAGGATGTGTTTTGTCACTACAGCAGGGAAGAGAAAACACTTTTCGGTCTATTCAGAAAAGGAACGTAAAGAACTTGGGGCTAAATGTGAAGGAAAGGGGTGGCTTAAGCTGAAGATGTAGTTACTTAACTTACATAGCAGTTGGGAACTGAGAGAGTCCTTTTTTAAAAAAGCAAAGTGGTCTCTTGCCTGCTTCCTGCTTGTTTTCTCATCTGTGTGGGCTGTGAAGCTACCTGCTCCTTCTTTATTTTATAAGCATGAAGTAGGTACTTAATCTTTTCCACTCCCTGCAAATATCTGTCCGGTTCCTGTCAGACACCTGTACTAGTTCCATAACCTTTGGGGACTTTTCAGTAGCATGTTGACAGGGTCAAGTCCTGAATGTAGGTGTAAAGACAGCAGTGAATGCAGATTCTACTGTCATCTGTGTTTGGGTCCTTTTTCTTCCCAAGTATTGGTTAAAAATATCTTCAGAAATCGATGTGTTTTCAGGATGGAACTTGAAGGCACGTTGAATAATGTCGCAAACTGATGTGTGAGCAAGACTGTTGAGAATGAAAAACTGAAAGAGATCAGAAGGAACAGAAGGAGAGGAACAGTGATGAGAGGAAGAAAGTGGGCAGGAGATTAAAAAGCTGGCTTTAGTATCCAGTAATCTGTTAACAGTGGAACGCTATGTACTTGTTAAGAAAATAACAGGGCGTTAAGGAGAGGCAATACTACAGGGATAGGAAGGATGTGTGGTTAGAGCCAGGGTTTGGACCTGGAGCATTGGCTCCTGCTGTTGTTTCTCCACAGTACAGACCTTTATGGGTCCTATGGAAGAGACCTCTGTCTGAGAAGGGAAAGCGGAGTACAGAGGATCTGTCTGCCTGCTAATTTATAAACAACTTTAGGTAGTAAACCTCTGGGGCGGTGAGGATTAGCTTTGGAGTTTCTATTTCTGTTCTTTCTTGGCTCTTCCTAGAGCATCCACACAAGCAACCCTGCTCAAGGACAGGCTGTAAGCTCCCTCCAATAGCAATTTCAACATCTCTTTTCAAAGTCTTCATCTCTGGGGGACAGAGTTTCTGGCAGTAGGCACAGTGTCACGAGCCAATCTGAAAATGCTAAATACATGTTTTCTGTCACTGATTTTGACGAACTGTGTGGGCCAAGTTCTTCTCAACTATAAATACCTTCAGTTTCTTGGCCTTTTCTATTTGTGTTAGAATATTGTGCTTTTGCATAGCTGAAGGATTGATTTAGTTTGTTCTTCATTCCTGCCAGAAGGACAGGAATCCTGGCAGCTAAGGTAATCAATTCCCAGGAGCAGGAACCAGTCTGCATGCAAACACAATCAGATGGACTTTGTCTGCACTAGGATGTGGATTCTTCCAGAACACGGGTAGGCGGATGCAGACATGGTCCAACAGCTGCAGACCTGACACAGGACTGGGAAGCCTCAGAAGCAGTGTTTTTTGGATCTACAAAGCATACAGTAGGATGAATCCTACTATATAGTTCCATATCTGAACCCTTATGTTTTCTGTATATGAAAAAGTTGTCAAGACTTGCTGGAAGAACTCTGCAGTCCTAACAGTTGCTTCTATCTTAAAATTTACAAATATGTTAGTCTGTTTCCTGATATTCGAAGTTGGGCTAGAGAAGAGATGGAGATGTTCCAGGTTACCAAAAACTGCATGGGAATGTGATGTGGATCTCATGTGAAGAATGGGAAATATGAACAATCAGAACTCTGGACATTTATCTTCATTGAAGTATATGGCTTTCCCTTCGAGGCTCAGAAAGTTGGAGTCATTCAGCCTAGAGAAGAGAAGGTTCTGGGGAGGCCTTATAGTGGCCTTCTAGTATATGAAGGGGGCCTACAAAGAAGATTTAGAGGAAAGGTTGGACATGGTTTAGTGGGTGATACTGGTGGTAGGGGGATGTTTGGACCAGATGATCTTGGAGGTCTTTTCCAGCCTTAATGATTCTGTGATTCTGTGACTTTTTGTCAGGGAGCGGAGTGATAGGACAAGGAGTAGCAGTTTTAATCTAAAAAAAGGTAGGTTTAGATTAGATAGAAGGAAGAAATTCTTAACCAGGAGGGTGGTGAGGCCCTGGCACAGGCTGCCCAGAGAAGCTGTGGATGCCCCATCCCTGGAGATGTTCAAGGCCAGGCTGGATGGGGCTTTGGGCAACCTGGTCTGGTGGGAGGTGTCCCTGCCCATGGCACGGGGTTGGAATTAGATGGTCTTTAAGGTCCCTTCCAGCCCAAACATTCTGTGGTTCTGTGCAACTAATCTGTCAATAATAATGGATGACTAGATGACTAGTTACGTTAATGTAGCATTTATGGGCCGTATTTCTGTTCTTTAAGAGGAATTTTACTCTGATCCCTGTCTAGCTGTTGCTGTCTAATGTGGTAGGGTAAGAGTTGGAGAGGCTCTCTCGACTTTTACATTTCGAGAATTTTGACAAAACCTTTTATGTTATTTCCCCCTCACACACATGCCTTGTCTCTACCCTCAGCTATATGTTCTGGTCCAAAAAAATGACTACCTTTTCCTGTGCACCTTACTGCCCTTGAAACATACTGAGTTTAAAAAACAGATGGTAAATGAGGATATTTAAGCTGTTTCCTTCATTTTCACAAGTGGCCTATAAAGGCCTAAGCTCGGGTGTTAAAAATAGTTTGGGGAATTCTAGGGATCCAAAAACTACTCCAAGTGCAAGGTTGAAACTGCAAAAGAAGTTTAAAATACAAGTATTTTTCAATGTTTGTATTAACCAGGGTGCTTTTTAAAGCTTTCAGATTTCTGTTTTGAAAGAAAGCCTATTTTGTCAGAGATAAAATACAGTACTCCAGCTTAGTTGCTTAATAACTTGAATATTACAAATTCACAGCTCCCAGTATTATCATTTACAATAGGGCTACGGTTTCAAAGACAGGGTTGGAAAGTGAGGAGCCATGATCCAGAGGAGAGCTGCGTGCTCCCTGTTCTGTGTATGGTTTCCAGGGCTCTATTTCCTCAATTTGGCCATCTCATGAGATGTGCAGATGTGGAGGCCCTTGGATGTAGATTCAGTGGTAAGGAAGAAACAATACCTTTCCATGTGTTTTAACTATATATTTATTTCTTTTAGTACTGTGGTGACATGCAAATAAGCAGGCTTCAGGAGAAGAGCCTCTTTAAGAAGCTTATTGACCCTGTCTGCTTGGCCTTTATTGCCTCTCAGGGGTACTACCTTTCTGAAGACATACATAGGCAGACAGTTTATTACTGAACGTAAAAACAACCAGGTTTCTCCCTCCTAGCCCTTTTTCTTTTTTTAAAAAGCAGATCTGCTCTGGAGCACAGCCATGTAGCACAGGTCATTTGGCACATCTTGACAGTATGGCAGGCACAGGGGGCCAAGGCCAGGAATGAGTACTGGGAAAAGTAGAGAGAGAACGGACTCCTGCCTGCCAAAGAGCACTTGCCAGGAGCATGACTTGCCAAAACTAAATATACATCATCCTCTAATTCTAACGCTGGGTTATACTGATGGCAAGCCGCATGGTTACTCTTACTATTTGATATTTTGAATTTAATTGAGGGTCTTGGATTTGTTCATGCAACTACCGTAGGAGAGAAGATCCAGCTGGTGCTTTTCAGACAAGAACCTGGAGGAAGGATATGTTACCTCTAGATAAATGGCTTTCAGACCTTCACTTTTTTTTTACAAGGTTACTTTTTTCCCACCTCCTGGTTTCTGCTTCAAATCGTCTGTCTCCAGAAAGGACATTTTGCACCCCAAGCTTGAGCAAACTCAGCCTGGACCGACCTCTTCAGCAATCATTAGGAGCTGCTACTTTCCTTCTCCCTTTGGCCAAAGTGCTCATATTTCACATGCCACAAGATCATCTTCCTGTGGCCCCCAGTGATTTGCAGGGGAATTGGTTTCCTCTTTCTCGGCTTAGTTTTGGGGGTTGCCTTGCATGGTTAGTCCAGGTTTCCCCCAAGAAGCAGAAGCATGGTCTCACTGCCTGTGCTGCTGTAGGCACGGCACGTTAACCCAGAGCCGCTCATCTGTCGTGGTGGAGAAGGAGTGGGGAGGAAAGGGGTGCTCTGCCCAGCCAGTCTGTTACTGCTGACAGCACAAATCTGCAGCTGTGGGTCCTATTCCTATCGTCCAGTCCCTGCTCCACAGCTTCTTTTTCCACCAGTTGGCTCATTTGGGAAGGATAAAATAGATGAAGTCCAGTGGGTTCTTCTGGTGCTTGCCTATATTCAGAATATATTCCATTGGTTTGCTGTTTGTTTGGGAGCTACTACTTCAGCTCTTCTTCAGCTCCTAGTGTGTCGGTTGTTGGCTTTTTTTTTTTTTTAATTTCCCTGTTGCAGTCCTGTTACGTGTTGAAAATCTGGAGTGTCCCCAGTTACTCTGTGCACATAATGGTATTTCTTTTGGTCTTGTCGCCATCCTGTTAACTGTTACCTTTGCATTTGGAGATGCAGCTTATGTTTTGGGGATTTATATTCTCTGAAAATGTTAGGATATACAGCTGCGCTTGTTCAGGGAAGTTAGGGAAGAAGCCTATTACCTCCTTTATAAAGGAAACCTTGCTTTAAACAATTTCTTCGGTAAAACTGCTTTTGATGTATTCTCACCACAGAATTCTATCACCTACAAACAGCACAGCAAATTTTGCCTCTGAGTAGATCTACTGTCCTACTCTTCCTGCTTTCACACAAGTTAAAACTAGCTGATTTAGGGATGTTGTTAAATGCTTCTTGGTGTTTCCCTTTGGTTTCAGTAAGTTTATGTTAAAAGAATTGAGACAAAGTCCTATAAGTACACATTCAGGCAGGCAATGATTTAATGTAACAGAGTAGATCTTATTTGCTCTGCAAATAAGTGAGATCTGTAGTCTTTTAAATATATTTGCTCCCTTTTTCTGTAGGTATGAATGACATTGCATAGCATGTGGGAATGTGGGGCAGTTGCTCGATAGCTCATTTTATTGTAGAGAAATGAATGATCAAATCAAGCCTCTTGACAGCCTGAATTTCAGAACAGGGGAAACATTTTTGGTGGTGTAGTTTTCTGCTTTGTCTGTTGGCTTTTCTGCCTCGGAGCTGGTGTACCACATGTCCATTTTTTCCTAAGCCACATTTGAACTCTTCTTCCTTTCAGATGCT
This sequence comes from Anser cygnoides, assembly GCF_040182565.1. NCBI lineage: Eukaryota > Metazoa > Chordata > Aves > Anseriformes > Anatidae > Anser > Anser cygnoides. Next base: position 193,237,155 of record NC_089873.1, read on the forward strand.
TTGTAACCTAACTACCCTCAAATGAAGCAGTTCACTTATTCCATGGGCAGTCCAGGCACAAGTGTGAAATCCCTTCAAACATTATGGCTTTAACTTTTGTTATAGGGGACATTCCACTTGCAGGAATAAGTTGCATTTTCCTAATGCATCTGAGTTTTATGAACTATGAATAAATGTTTGCTGTTAAAATGGTGCATGGCCCTCCTGTAGTGTCTGCGTTTTATTTAAAAAGAAACCCACTAAAACGATGTCACTACTGGGTGTCTGATTGCCAAGTTAATCTCTTATCACAAGTCCCATTGATCTTCTGTTTGAGCAGCTGAGAGTCTATTTTATGTATAGCGATCTTTCATAAAGTTTATTCCTGGTAATAAAGCTAACTGGGGAGAGTGCCAAGCTATTCTCAGAGGCAGTCCGCTCTCAACAAGAGAGGTATTTTATTTTGTTAGATGGGGTTATTGTTTGGGCATGTACTTGTGGCAGAACTAGTGAAATCGCTAGCAAGTGAGTCAAGCCACGTTCAGAGGTGTACTCTTACTGGTATGAAGTTAATGGCATTACTGGGCAATAGACACTCAGAGCTGACTTTTAATATGATGCCCGGCATCACGTGCATTTTCTACTTATTACTGTATGGTATTATTAAATTGGATTGTTCATCTCTTCAGTGGCATGGCAGAAAACCTTTAAAAAATTTAATACTTCACATGTGTTAAGAGTATTCAGTTTCATTATGTTAAAGGAAGCGATTTTATTTCACGGAGCACAACTGTGTTTCTATGAATTTGTGTCGCTTTTCAGGTTTTTGAAATCTTTCTTCTACTACCATAGCAAATTGTGTTGAGATTTTTTGTCTTCATGCCAAATGTGTACGTACCAAATGCGTAAATTCGAAAAATGTATTTCAAAATTTTACTTACTAACCTATAGTGAAATTACTCTTCGCAAAGAGTAATTTCAGTCCCTCGGCTCTTGCCTGTAAACTGTGTAAACTTTCTTCCCTCTAGAAAGGCAGTGTCTGGCAGTCTCCTGCCTGTTGTTGAGGTAGATTTTAAATTTTAGGCCACGATCTTTCCTCTGGCCTGCTGCTGCTGCTCTGGTGACCTGGGTATCCGGGCACGCTTACAGCTCCTCACAGGTGAAAGGGGCAGGGGCAGGTAGCGACACAAGGGCACACGT